>NC_089842.1:190173896-190524879 GCF_035609145.1 Eleutherodactylus coqui
GCCTATATACCGCTTGTAAAAAATATTAGATCATCTGTTATTTGGGAGGAATCTGAGGAAGGTTTTGATGCTTTTACTATGTACCTAAACCGCAGTGATTGGAGCTTTAACCTTTTTACGGGTAATATTTCTCTTTTATCCATTGAATATGTAGAATTTATAATCCTATTACCCACTTGACTTAGTATAACTCAAACATATTTTAAACCTACAGACAATAAGTTATCTGGACTTCAGGAGTGCACACTATAAAAAATGGAAGTTTTACATTCCTTTCGTCGGATTTGACTAAATCAAAATAGAGGATTTTGACACTCAGAGCAAAAACTTGGACAACAAATTCAGCCAGAAAAGATATGCCCGCCACCTGGTTACACCAGCTATGAGAAAAGGCAGGAATTCCAGCTCCCGTCCAACCACATAGAAAATTAGGAAAGAACAATACTTTAAGCACAGCTTCATTACAACCTGCAACTGTCTCATTGTAGGTCACACTCATTCGTACCCTATTAAAGAAACACTGGCCCATTTTACTTAAGGACCCTTTTTGGAGCAACAACAGCTCATGTAAATCACGCATTTTTTTTAGGGCATAAACCCTTAAACGTATTCCGGCCCCCGAGCAACCTTAAAAGAAATAAGGCTTCTAGAAAAAGTGACCATAAACTATTCCCAAGAATCATTGGCTGCTTTCGTTGTGGAAAACGGAAATTCAAATATTGCGACATCGTCCAGAATAAATGCATCAGCTTCAAAAGCCATGTTACTGGGGATTTTTTTATCAAATGAAAACCTTTCTAAACTGCTTACAATGTTGTCATTTATCTATTGGAATGTCCCTGCCATTTAGAATATATTGGTCAACGTATCCAGCCTCTGATAATGTCATAGTAACAAACACAGGTCAAATGTTAAAAGTTCTCCAAAGCACAGTCTATTAAGACACACATCAACCATCCATAATAGTGACCTCAGTGCCTTCAAGTTCATTATAATAGAACAAATAGCAGACACTGAAAGAAATAGATTTCAAAAACTAAAACACTGAAGGAAAAAAAAATAAAAAATTATATATATATTGCTCTTCAACCATTATTTCACTTTGTAGATTTGCGCCTTGTGCCAATTTTTTTTTAACTACGTCTTATACTGGTCATGCAGGGACCTTTTGGATCACTGTTCATGGGATCGGTGGGGGTCCTAATGGTTGCACCCACACTGATCTGGAAATTATCCCCTTCCCTGTGGATAGGCCTAACTTCAAATTATGACTCAAGCCCTTTAACTGTGAATACTGTGCAGTATACTTTTTTTTCATAAGTGGGAACCAGTGAGCAACGTATACTGCTATACATCTTTAGAGTGGCATCTATCGGAGACTTGCGTCTGTAGTATAGGTCAGGAAATGTCTGTATACCACTATTGCTGTATGACTAGACCTAAATATATATTGCATAGACATGTATTCATGTGCTAAGGGCAGGCTCACACGAGCGTAATATAATTGTATATTACACATGCATAGTATGTGGTGAATAGTGACAATAAAAGTACGTTGATTTTCATTAATTCATTCACACTTGTGTATGTTGATTGCGTATAATAAAAGTGTAAAAATGTATTGCAACGTTTTATACGTGTGTTAATAGGAGACAAAACAAGAAAAGTTAAAAAAAAAAAGCACAACCATGAGTGTGAGAGATGCCGTCATGCACAGGCATACACTGTCACAATTGCAGTGATCGCAGCTCCACACGCCGGTAAAATGCTGCGTTTTATATGCAATGTTTTACCATACGCCTGTATGAGCCTGCCCAAAGAGCTACAGAATAACTTTTTTTTATTATTATTCCGCTTCGTAGCAATTTCCAAGAAGATCAGATATTTGCTTTACTGATTTGTTTCCCGTCCCTAAAGGCATTCAAAAGGTTAATGTGTCTCAGCTGCAGTATCGGATTGAAGAATTATAGTTATTAAGAGATAGTCAATCACAAGCCAACAGCTCACCATTCATGGTAGGTTCTACTAACATTCCTGTTCTAATTGGTAGCCTTTATATAATTCCTCCTTTGGACTACCAAAACACCATAATAACATATGTCCTCACTCCATGTACTGCAGATAACCTTAAGCCCCATTTACACACAAAGATCGCTCAACATTTGTTCAAAGCATAGGATGAATGACAGTTTGAGCGATCATTTTGCATAAGCTGCTAATGGGCACTGTCGGGGGTCAAAACCAGACCTTTCAGCTGATGCTGTCTGCTTCCGAATTAGTCTTAAATCATAAGAGTATACTCTTGAGGAATTCTATGGACTCCACACCGTATGTGTCAACCCAAGAAATGCCTGTTTAATGTACAATGTATTCAATCTTTATACAGTTCTTACGAAGCAAGTGGCTTTATGCCAGATATAATTAAAATTAATAAGCACATATATTGCTTGGCCTCTTATCAGTATGTCTTCCTCTGTGTAGGTGTGATCGGGAGGTACATTCCTGTGAGCTTCAGCTAAAATTACTTAGGGATGAGAACAGGACGTAAACCCAGTGTTTATCCAATTAATATTTCCAGGTGGGTCATTATAATTGGGATCTAACATCTTTCTCAAGTGAAAGTTGAAATTAATACAGATATATATGTGTATTAAAGCAGACAAGCGAAGAGACAAAATGGAGTCTCTGTAGTCTATTTTTAAAGCGTCAGCCCTTACACGTATAAGCTTAAACCTTTAGCAGAAGAAGACGCAAATTATAAACACATAAGTATTCTGTGAAATACACTTATCATTCTCTATTTAAAGGCATAAACCTGAATTAACCCCCCACATCCCCCCGTTTGGACATAGGGTCCACCATCATGCTAGGTACTACAACCGATTCCCTAGAGTCATGTGGTGGTCCCAAAGTCCATCTGGGTTGAAGTTTAGCAAAAGCCTTTTCACTACAACGTGTGGTACAAGACATGATTAACTTTAAAGCAATATATACTGTATATATATATCGAACAAAATCATCACTACTTAAAGCATACTTTGTAATAGTCCCGTGAACCACCCTCCTAAACCAGAGAACCAATTGGCAGGGTTCAAAGAACTAAATGTGTTACCCCACCAGCTATCTCTGGTTTCTGAGTTTTCATTTGTCCATGCAAACAGTTCTTTTTTTCCACGGAACAGGAACAGCCAAGAAAGAAAAACTAGTGGCACCAGGTGTGTGTGTACAAGTCCAACAGTCTTTCACCTGTGAGGTGTTCAGTCCATCTTCCAGTATTTGGTGGTGTCTAACAAGGTGGTTCTGGGCATTGTCCTTTTGCACCCTCTCACAAGGGCGAAGCATGGAGTGAGGAGTCCAAAAAGTCCATCAATAAACAAAATGTCCTTAGTTTTCCTTCTCATGGGGGGGGGGGGGCAAAGTAGGGCGTGAAAAGTCTCATTAGTCTCAAGACAAACAACAGTTCCTTCAACTTTACTGAAGTAGGTGTGGTCAGCAGGACTTGATAGGGCCCCTTGAATCTGGGTCCTAGGGATTTCGCCTCTTTACGACCACCCAGTCTCCAGGTTGTAGGGAGTGAGATCCCTCTAGGTTGTCTGGGTCTGGAATGGGAGAAAAAGACTAGATTCTGGGTTACCATTAGTTGGTCACACAGGTGCTTTACATATCCGGCTACTATGTCATAGCCCTGCTGTAGGGCCTGTGGATGATACAGCCCCAATCTTGGCATAAAGCCAAACAACACTTCTTTTAACTTAAGTGTACCATTTAGTCTTCTAACTTTGCCTAAACTCTGCAGGTGTGAAGTGTGTACCTTTGTTTGAGTCAATCACTTCCGGTGCCCCATATCTGCAGGTTACCTCATTCATCAGCTCCTGTGCGATTACCTGCTTATTTACTTTGGTAACAGGGTAGGTCTCCGACCTGAAAAGAAATCAACAACAACAAGCACATATTCATACTTCCCAACAAGTGGGAGTTGAGTGTAGTCAATTTGCAATCCCTGAAATGGGTAGAGTAGTCTAGGCAAGTGTTATGTGGCAAATTTACTTCTGCCCTGTTGCTTACGGCAAAGATCATGCAAAATTGGACAAATGATGATGCAGCAGCTACAGAAAACCCAGGAGCCACCCGTCCTCGTTCTGTAAAGTCTTTAGCATACCAAAGCCCAAGTTCATACCAAAGTCCAAGGTTTGGTCAAAGTCCAAGGTTTGGTCAAAGTCCAAGGTTTGGTCAAAGTCCAAGGTTTGGTCAAAGTCCAAGGTTTGGTCAAAGTCCAAGGTTTGGTCAAAGTCCAAGGTTTGGTCAAAGTCCAAGGTTTGGTCAAAGTCCAAGGTTTGGTCAAAGTCCAAAGTTATTGGACTTCCATATATTTTCTTCCATGGCTTGAGGGCCGCTGCCTTTGCTGTGTGGTCTGTGATGGCGTTGCCTCTTGTTTCTCTGGTGTAGGAATTGGTGTGAGCTTTCCACTTTGTCAGGTAGAAGTAAGTAGGGCCTCCGTGAGACTCTGCACCGCTGCACAATTCTTAATTGGCTGTCCTGCTGAGGTTGTTCTGTCCTCCCTATGAGTGGAGCATAAGTAGACAGGCAGATAACCTTCCCTGCAACACAATGACGATGGAGCAATGTCCGCTTTCAACTTTATTGCAAGGTAGAGATAAAACTGTAGAACAAAGAAAATGATGCACTTAGCAATGTACACTAACATAGCAGTACATAGAATACATTACATACATGTGAGAAGACAGGAAGCATGTAATACAGCCATGAGGGATGATAAGTGTGCATGCGCATACACTAGGACACATGCTATGCTATCTGAATAACACACATAGGACTAGAAACTATAGAAGTGGTATAATCTTGGAACTGGAAACATATATACACAGGATGCTAAGAGTAGGACATCAGGTAGAAGTTATCACATACCGACGATGCCGCTGTGAGCCTGGATAATAAAGGTTTCCAGAGGGTCTCTAGAGCAGTCCAGACATGGAGGGAATGTGCCAGAAAATGGCTACTGTGGGCTGAGCTGATGATGTCACTGAGGTCATGGGTAAAAGGTACAGCATCCCTCAGAGGACAAAATACACTGAGGCTCAGTATATGAATGCACACTAGATGGAGCCCTAACAGAAAGTCCATCTAATAATGCCAGAAATAAAGCAATATCATATACCTTATACAGTACAGACAATTTTACTGAACAGAGACTGCCAAAGGCATGACACTCCCCGTCTGGTAACCCAAGGTTACCACATTAAGACCTCTTCGTTGTGAGTAATAAAATTAGTTCTGTAACAGGTCTGAAGAAGAGTTTAGGCTCATTTTGTTTGCACAATTTGACTTCCACCTTTCTGACTTTCCCGTCTTCACTAGGAAAAACCTTGGTTATGAGTCCCATAGGCCATTCGTTTCTTTTTGACTGAGAGTCCTTGACAAGAACAACATTGCCAACTTCCATGTTGGGTTTACTGGAATGCCACTTATTCCTAGTCTGTAAAGTTGAGATGTATTGTTTCCTCCACTTTTCCCAAAACACATTTGCCAAGCTTTGTACCCGTCTCCATTGACACTTGTACAAGTCTTTAGAATCAAACTCACCAGCAGGAGCTGTAATTGCATCGAACTTTTGCGTGAGTAGAGTGGAAGGAGTTAGCAAAGGAGGGTCATCTGGATCTCTGGATATTGGCATTAATGGTCTCGCATTTATGATAGCTACTACTTCAGCCATAAGAGTTGTGAGGGTCTCATGGGTGAGTCTTGAAGTGCCCTCGTGGAGGAATATCGAATCAAGGATCCTACGTGCTATGCCGATCATACGCTCCCATGAGCCGCCCATGTGAGAAGAATGTGGAGGGTTAAATGACCATGTGCAACCTTGGTTCGCAAGATATCTTCTTACATGGTCGCTGTCAATGTTTGAGGGAATATTCAACTCTTTACACGCTCCAATGAAATTGGTACCTCTATCAGAACGGATTTGCTTGACTGGACCTCTTATAGAAATGAAGCGTCTTAATGCATTTATGAAGCTGGATGTGTCCAAAGACTCAATAACTTCTATGTGCACTGCCCTGATGCTCATACAAGTGAATAGGACAGCCCAGCGTTTGCTGTTTGCTTCGCCTCCTCTAGTGCGCCGCGTGGTGACGGACCATGGGCCAAACACGTCGAGCCCAACATTTGTGAACGGTGGTTCAGTGCTGAGTCGGTCAGCAGGGAGGCTAGCCATTTTCTGCGACTGAAACGTACCACGGAGTTTCCGGCATGTAACACATCTGAAAATGACATTACTCACAAGTCTTTTGGCTCCAACTATCCAAAATCCAGCTGTACATAGAGCTCCCTCAGTGAACAAACGTCCCTGGTGTTTAGTCTGTTCATGGTAATGCCGCACAAGTAGAGACGCAACATGATCGTTAGGGAGTATTACAGGATGGCACTTGTTACTATCAAGCTGTGCATTTGAGACACGTCCTCCAACTCTCAACAGTCCATTAGCATCTATATATGGGTCAAGTTTCCTGAGGGAACTATCTTTAGGCACATTCTTTTGATTTTGGAGTGATTCTAGTTCTCTTGCGTAAATCTCTTGTTGCACACAATGGATGACAACGTCCTTGGCCTGTGTAAGTTCATCCACTGTATAGCCCTTTGGACAGCGGTGCCAACCTCTGCAATGACTTGATCTTGCTGGCGTGGCTCTGAAGGTTCTGGCGATATGAATTAAGCAACTTACAGCGCGGTTTAGTGACTTCCAAGTTGAGAACCTGTTAAAACGTGTAGATCCCAGCTGTTTGCTAGAAAGTGTCGTAATGAGCGTGGAAACTTGAGGGCGAACCTCTGCATCGGAATCTGGGTCTAGCAGTTCATAGGTGCTTTTCTTGTGAGTATCCAGTACTGGTTTATAAAGGAAAGTTGGCCCTGTGAGCCATGTGGTATCTTTAAGGAGTGGTGCTGGTACAGCTCTTGTAGCATGATCTGCTGGGTTGTGATAAGTCGGTACATAGCGCCACTGAGTAGGTTTTGATGACTTTCTAATCCTATGGACTCTGTTATGCACATACACATAGAATCTCCTAGACTCATTGTAAATGTAGCCCAGCACTACTTTGCTATCTGTATGAAATTCTGTGTCATCAAGTGTCATATCTATTTCTGTCACAATGAGTTCAGCTAGTTCTACTGCCAGAACGGCAGCACAAAGCTCCAGCCTCGGTATGGTAGGCTCAGGAGATGGTGCCAGTTTTGCCTTTCCAATCACAAACCCAATATGTGTCTGGCCCTTAATGTCAATCGTTTTGAGGTAGGCAACTGCAGCAATTGCTTTCACTGAGGCATCACAAAATACACACAGCTCTTTAGACTTGACCTCTGCAATAGGCACGTGTGCATACGGCCTAGGAACGTGTAGGTCGGATAATGCTACCAGGGAGTCTCTCCACTTTACCCACAATGTCTCCTTCTCTGGGGAAAGTGGGGAGTCCCAATCGCATGTATCTGCAGTCAAGTCTCTGAGCAGCATCTTACCTTGAATGGTCACGGGAGCCGCAAACCCAAGCGGGTCGTAGATGCTGTTGATCGTAGATAGGACACCGCGTCGTGTGAATGGTTTTGGCTTTTGATCCACCTGAAAGGTAAAGGTGTCGTTGTTGAGGTCCCAGTTGAGCCCTAGGCTGCGCTGCAAGGGTATTGTGGCCGTTGCCAAGTCTAGATCCTTCAGGTCATTGGCGTGATCTTGAGTGGGAAAGGCTTTCATGACAGCCTTGCTGTTTGAAGCTATCTTATGGAGTTTGAGGTTCGAACAAGCAAGCATACTTTGGGTTCTTTTGAGTAGGTCGATTGCTGCATCTGGTGATGGAAGTGATTTCAGGCCATCGTCCACATAAAAGTCTCTTTCTACAAACTGCCTGACATCTTGTCCATATTCTTCTTCACCTTCTCGGGCAGACCTTTTGAGTCCATAGATGGCGACTGCAGGAGATGGGCTGTTGCCAAAAACATGTACTTTCATTCGGTATTCCATTATGTCTTTGGTTTGGTCGTTGTCTTTAAACCAGAAGAATCTCAAGAAGTTCCTATGTTCTTCTTTCACTAGAAAACAATGAAACATCTGCTGTATGTCGGCAACAATGGAAATTAATCCTTTACGGAACCTAATGAGCACTCCTAATAGTGTGTTATTGAGGTCTGGTCCGGTCATGAGAGCATCATTGAGGGAGACTCCTTCATACTGTAAACTGGAGTCAAATACTACCCGGATCTGTCCTGGCTTCTTAGGGTGGTAGACACCAAAGATTGGCAGGTACCAGTGTTCCTCCTTTTCTCTTAGAGGTGGAGCAACTTCCGCATGACCGTTTCCAAATATCTTCCCCATGAATGTGAAGAAATGTTCACTCATATCTGGCCTTCTTAGAAGGTTGCGTCTGAGTGAGAAAAAGCGCTTCAGTGCTTGATCTCTGTTGTCGGGGAGATGGCGTCTCTGAGTTTTGAAAGGAAGTGGTGCCACCCAATTGTTTGCTTCATCTTTGAAAAAGCCTTGTTTCATTATGTCCAAGAAGGCTTCGTCTTCAATAGAGGGGGCGATTTTGTGGTCGTCCTTTGTCCTCTGGAACACTGTGCACCCTAAGTGGTCTCTGTCTTCGTCACAGAAATGGGTCCCGATTTCCGTAGAGTCAGAGTATGAAATACTGCTAGGTGTGTCTCTTATAAGGAACCTGTTAGGACAAGGCTGGAAGAAGGATGGACGTCCATTTTCCAGTGTATTAGTGCAATAGGAGTTTACCGTGGATGGTTTGTGGACATTTCCTAGGCAGACGTCACCTACAATGACCCATCCAAGGTCTAGTTTCTGTGCAAATGGAGAATTGTGAGGGCCATTTACCTGTTTTCTGACCTTGTGGACTCTTATGATGTCCCTTCCAAGCAGAAGCACTATTTGAGCCTTAGGATCTAAAGCAGGGATGAGATGGGCCATGGTCTTCAAGTGCTTATGTGGTAATGCTGCTTCAGGCGTTGGAATCTCCTCTCTGTTGTTTGGAATTTGATTACATTCTATCAGTTTAGGTAGAGGCAGGGATGTTTCACCATCCATGGATTCTATTTGAAAACCAGTAGCTCTTCTCCCGGCTTCTTCAGTCACGCCTGTGCAAGTCTTAAGTGAATATGGAGAGCTATGTCCTTCAATGTTGAAGATGTCGAAGAAAGTAGAGCTGGCAAGGGACCTGTTGCTTTGATCGTCAAGAATGGTATACAACCTTACAGCCATTTCTTTGTGTCCAATTGGATAAACTTTAACAAGACAAATCTTAGAGCAGGATTTACCTCTGAGGCCCTCTCCACAGACTTGGGTACACTGGGGTGACACTTCAGGAAGTACTGAGACTTTCTCCTCCCCGCCATGCTCTGTAGCCTGGTCTGAAGGCGTGAGAGTCCATGGGGCGGGCTCAGGATGTAAGGCCGTGGTATGCTCCTTACTATGACATTCTGAACACTCGATGTTTGCTGTACAGTCCTTCGCCCTATGAGATGTTGAGGCACAACACTTGTAGCAAATTTGGTTTTCCTTGAGAAAGGCTTTCCGGTCCTTAAGAGGTTTTTCCCTGAATCCTCTACATTTCTGCAATGGGTGAGGCTTCTTATGTAGAGGGCAGTCTTTGCAAGGGTCTCTTGTTGAGGGATGCACAGCAGATATGCTGGTTTTGTGTACTGCAACAGGTGTAGCTTTCAGGTTACGAAGTGAAGCAGGTTTGTTAGTTCTGATGTAAGTGGTTTCAAATGTTGAGAAGTCAAAACTTGGGTCATTCCTAGTCTTTGATTGTTGGCTTATGAAATCCACAAAAAAGGAGAATGGAGGGAATGAGACGTTGTGCTGTTGTTTGTACTTGGAGCCTTGAGTAATCCACTTTTCTTGTAGACTGTAAGGTAATTTCTGTACAATGGGGTTGACACCACGTGCTGTGTCTAAAAATGCGAGACCTTGCAAGTCTCCCTCACCTTTAGCAACTTCGAGTTCCATCAGCAGGTCATTTAATTCTCTCAGCTTCTGAAATCCTTTATTGGGAATCTTAGGAAAATCCTCAATCCTTTTGAAGAGTGCATTTTCTATCACTTCTGGTGAGCCATAACACTCCTCCAGTCTTTCCCATATCATTTTTAGTCCTCTGCTTGGGTAGTTAATGTTGATGTCTCTAATTCGCTTTGCATGTTCTGCTGACTCGTTGCCTAACCATTTGACTAGGAGGTCAACTTCTTCACTTACAGACAGGTCGAGATCTTTGATCATATTTCTGAATGACGAACGCCATGCTCTATAGCCTTCAGGTCTGTCATTAAACTTTGTGAGTCCTTTAGTTATTAGCTCACGTCGTGCAAAGAATTTGACGAGGTCTGTCATACCTTGATCTCTGCATGGTAGATCTGAAGGTAAGTTGCTTTGTGCAGGTCCTATTGAGTTACAGCGATTCTTTGACATGCTGCTATGATAATAGTCACAGTCTAAAGGTTCATTCTTATTGGTGGCGACCGTGGTACTCCAAACATTTGTTGGTTCAAGCTTAGGTTGTACTGAGGGCCGACTGAATATCAAACTGCTATCTAATTTGATGTTGGGCATTTGGTGTGCTGAGGTCACTTGCTGTGTTACCGGTTGCTGGCGGAGCTCTTTTTGGAGGTTTGACTCCTCTCCCGGATCTGAGCACGAGTCGTCACCCGAGTTGGCATGTAGCTGAACATAGTCTGAAGTACGCTGGAGATTGTCTTGGTGACCAGAACTGCGCCTAGACATGTTGCTGAATCTTTCACTTGCGTAGATCGCTGCTTCTTCCAAAGCCTCTGCTTCAGCCACAGCAGCTGCAGCTTCTTTCTCTACTGATAGTTTTTCCAGTGCTGCTTCCATGCGTGCTTTCTCTACTTTTAATTGCCTTTCTTGCTCAGCATAATGCACTCGCATTTTGGCGGCTTCTGCTTTTGCACGAGCAATGGCGACTGTAGAGCTACTCACTGACCCTTTTGAGCTTCTGGAGCTAGCTGAGATGTGAGACCTTGTCTCATACAGTCCAGTCTCTAACGTTGACATGGTGACGCTCCGGACGAGCTTACGTGCTTACCGCTGTAGTGGGCGTCCTGTAGCAGTATCTCTGCGTATAGCACAAAACGTGGTTTAGTATCCTGCTGTCTAGACTGCTGGTGCCCTGTGTCCAGCATGTGAGAAGTCCCTGTTTCTCTATCCAGCCTGCGAAGGGGCCGTCGTTTTACTGGTATCCAGTCTGTAAGTGGCCGTCGTTTTACTGTTCTGTCCTCCCTATGAGTGGAGCATAAGTAGACAGGCAGATAACCTTCCCTGCAACACAATGACGATGGAGCAATGTCCGCTTTCAACTTTATTGCAAGGTAGAGATAAAACTGTAGAACAAAGAAAATGATGCACTTAGCAATGTACACTAACATAGCAGTACATAGAATACATTACATACATGTGAGAAGACAGGAAGCATGTAATACAGCCATGAGGGATGATAAGTGTGCATGCGCATACACTAGGACACATGCTATGCTATCTGAATAACACACATAGGACTAGAAACTATAGAAGTGGTATAATCTTGGAACTGGAAACATATATACACAGGATGCTAAGAGTAGGACATCAGGTAGAAGTTATCACATACCGACGATGCCGCTGTGAGCCTGGATAATAAAGGTTTCCAGAGGGTCTCTAGAGCAGTCCAGACATGGAGGGAATGTGCCAGAAAATGGCTACTGTGGGCTGAGCTGATGATGTCACTGAGGTCATGGGTAAAAGGTACAGCATCCCTCAGAGGACAAAATACACTGAGGCTCAGTATATGAATGCACACTAGATGGAGCCCTAACAGAAAGTCCATCTAATAATGCCAGAAATAAAGCAATATCATATACCTTATACAGTACAGACAATTTTACTGAACAGAGACTGCCAAAGGCATGACAGAGGTAACAAGCTGTCTGGCCTTCCATGTTGGGCCATAATCATGAGCTTAATTACCCAGATATAACATGGGAGAACGAAACCTGCAAATCTCACAGGGGTGATAAGTTCTTGAGAGTAATTAAAGACAATTACCTGAACCAACTTGTGCAGGAACCAACAAGAGGGAGGGCCATTCTGGACCTAGTACTAACCAACAAACCGGAACGTATAAAGGGGGTGCAGGTTGAGGGGCACTTGGGGAACAGCGACCACAATATAATCAACTTCCAGCTGTCAATCAATAGGAAGCCTTATCAGGGAGTGGCAAAGAAACTAAACCTTAGTAAAGCAAAATTTGATGAGCTTAGAACTACTATCGGTAACATTAATTGGGACAACATCCTCAAAAATATCAGTACGGAGGACAAATGGGAAAAATTCAAAAGGATCCTAATCAACTCATGTGAGCAGTTCATTCCCTTTAAAAATAAAAGAAACTCAGCTAAAAGGAAACCAATGTGGCTCGACAAGACGGTACGAGGGGCAGTAAACGAAAAGAAGAAAGCGTTCAAACTACTAAAGCAACAAGGCAGCGAAGAAGCGCTAAAATCATACAGGGAAAAAAACAAAATATGCAAAGATACGATCAAAACTGCCAAGGAGGAAGCAGAAAGATGGATCGCAAAAGAGAGCAGAAACAACCCGAAGCTATTTTTCAACTACATAAACAGCAAAAGGATTTGCAGGGAGAGCACTGGCCCTTTAAAAAACAATGCAGGAGAAATCATTGATGATGACGAAGGGAAAGCAAATCTACTAAACAGTTTCTTCTCAAGTGTGTTCACCAAAGAAAAGGAAATGCCACACGAGATGCAGGGGAATAAAACGAACCCCTCACAAAATATCTCATACCTAACGCAGGAGGAGGTGCGGAAGCGTCTAAAGAAAACTAAAATTGATAAATCACCGGGCCCAGATGGATTACACCCAAGGATACTAAAGGAACTAAGTGACGAGATAGCGAGGCCGCTATACCTAATATTTCTAGACACTATCAAGACCGGAGTAGTACCATTGGACTGGCGCATTGCCAACGTGGTTCCAATTTACAAAAAAGGGAGCAAAAGTGAGCCTGGTAACTACAGGCCAGTAAGTCTCACTTCAGTAACGGGAAAAATTTTCGAGGGGATTCTGAGAGACGCCATCGATGAGTACCTCAAGGAGATTAAGGGAATAACTCCTCACCAGCATGGATTCATGAAGGATCGCTCATGTCAGACAAATCTGATCAGTTTCTACGATGAAGTAAGCTCTAAGCTGGACCTGGGAGAATCTATTGATCTTGTATATCTGGACTTCTCTAAAGCCTTTGACACCGTGCCACATAATAGGCTAATATACAAAATGAGGCAGCTCGGACTGGGCGAAAACGTGTGTAAGTGGGTAAAAAATTGGCTCAACGATAGAAAGCAGAGGGTGGTAATAAAGGGTTCGTACTCTGATTGGACCACAGTCGCTAGCGGGGTGCCACAGGGTTCAGTATTAGGCCCCACTCTGTTCAACATATTTATCAATGACCTGATAGAGGGGCTGCACAGCAAAATATCAATATTTGCAGATGACACAAAATTATACAATATAATTAATGCAACGGAGGACAATGTACGGCTACAAACGGACCTGGATAAGATGGAGGCTTGGGCAGAAAAATGGCAAATGAAGTTCAATGTTGAAAAATGTAAGACTATGCACATGGGCAGGAGAAACGGATGTCACCAATATTCACTTAATGGGGTACCACTAGGGAAAAGTGATATGGAAAAGGATCTGGGGGTATTAGTGGATAATAGACTAAACTGGAGTAACCAGTGCCAGTCCGCTGCTGCAAAGGAAAATAAAGTCTTGGAGTGCATCAAAAGAGGTATAGGGGCGAAGGACGAGAACATTATCCTTCCATTATATAAGGCACTTGTCAGACCTCACATGGAATACTGCGTACAATTCTGGACACCGGTGCTCAGGAAAGATGTCACAGTGCTTGAAGGAGTTCAAAGAAGGGCAACTAAACTAATACATGGAATGACGGGACTGGAATACCCAGAGAGGCTATCCAAATTGGGACTATTTACTCTAGAAAAAAGAAGGTTAAGAGGCGACCAAATAACCATGTATAAGTACATGAGGGGACAACACATGGATCTCTCCCGCGATCTGTTTACACCCAGGACCACGACGGTAACAAGAGGACATCCGCTACGATTAGAGGAAAGTAGGTTTCATCACCAACACAGAAAGGGGTTCTTTACTGTAAGAGCAGTTAGACTGTGGAACTCTCTACCGGAGGAAGTGGTGATGGCAAAATCCATAGAGGAGTTTAAAAGGGGACTTGATGTCTTTCTGGAGAAGGATATTACAGGATATAAATATTAGGTTAAGTGTCAATCCTGGTATATAGGCAGGTAGGAACTATTAGGGGTTGATCCAGGGAACAGTCTGATTGCCATTAGGGAGTCGGGAAGGAATTTTTCCCCCAAAAGGGCTAATTGTCTTCTGGCCTTGGGGTTTTTTGCCTTCCTCTGGATCAACACAGTAGGATAGACAGGCTGGACTAGATGGACAATGTCTTCATTGGGCCTTACATACTATGTTACTATCACTAATGCTCATTAGCAGCCTATTAGCTTCATTTGCATGTAAATGAGCCTCCCTTTACTGTATGGAGATAACAGCAGGTGGTCTGTTATCTGCATACAGCACCTTTGTTCTGCTACCGGACTGCAGCTGAATACAATGTTATCAGTGCTCTCATGGAGAATCGCAGCTTGGGGTCTTTGCTATCAGTGCTCGGCCTAAGGATGGATTTTAAACAACTTAAAAAACATCGTTCATACAAAAAGCAACCTATGGCAGCATTTACACGCAACCCGCAAGACATTGTTTGAGCGATAATCATGTAAATGGGGCTTCGAGAGACTGAATTTGTGCACCACCATAACTGAAAGGCAGTGAACTTAGAAATGCTGGTCTGCCAAGCTTTAATAAGAGAACCTCTAACACCATGTGCTTGCAGCATCCATTCTTACTACTTGCGTTACTACTAAGGTACTGAGTATAGTGGCTGCTGTGGGACCCAACAGTTAAGCGGACCCTTCTTCACATTCCTAGAAGATTATGGTTTATGGAAGGCAATCCGTAAAATTGAATCAAGATTGAGTAGTGTACCTGCTATATGGCCGGCTGCACACAACCCGGTCAGATTCCGCACGCGGGAGCCTGCAGCAGAATCCGCCCCTGTCCCCAGCCGACATCCGCACGTATCTGACGACCTTCTCCTTTTTCTGTACTGTGGATGGTCCGCACAGTGAACTGTCTGACATCCACAGCACAGTTTTTTTTTTTAATTTTATAAAATCCCTTCCTTAACCCGTGTCGTCGCTAGGTGACTACACAGGTACCTGCAACCTTACTGCAATGTCATCTACGGGTCGGATGGCTTCCATTGACTTTAATGGAATCGTGTCTGTGCAGAATCCACACGGAAATAGGCATACTGCGATTTTTTTTTTTTTCCTCCACAAGCTAACAATCACAATTGATTTCCGCTTGTGTACAGGAAAAAAACCCTTTTCTATAGCATGCTACAGGCGGTATTTACTTAAGAATCAGGACGCGTACTCCGGCTTCGGAGTCCGCAATGCAAATTCGTCAGTGTGCAACCGGCCTATGAATTACCCTTTTTCGTCAGCATCACTTTTTTTTGCATTTTTCATGTGCTGTACTGTAGACAATATTCCTGTGCAGTAAAATCAATGTATAATTCCTGTGCCGTTTCTTTACTGAATCGATTACCCTTGCTATGTGAATCCTTTGCTGTGACCTCCTAATGTGCATTGATTCTGTACTTTGACTTCACTGTGTGAATTATTCCTATTTTGTAGGACGGGCGGGTCAGAGGCCTCTATTGACATAAATGGAGGCCATCCACGCAGAAACCGTGGTAAAATAGAGCAGGGGTCCCCAACTCCAGTCCTCAGGGACCACCAACAGGTCATGTTTTCAGGATATTCTATGGTAAGAACACCTGTGGCAATGCCTGAGGCACCGTCAATAATTACATCACCTGTGCAATACTGAGGAAATCCTGAAAACATGACCTGTTGGCGGTCCCTGAGGACTGGAGTTGGGGAACACTGATATACAGCATGCTTCTAATTTTTTTTTCTGCTTACGGAATACGCAATTCATATCTGCAAGTTTGAAGGAAAATTCGAAAATACATGCCTTTCAATGCCTTCGTTTTACCGCAGAAAGTCTACATAGACGCCGATCGCGGAATACACAATTCAAATCCACTCGTCTAAGCGGGCCGTAAAGTCTTTGAGTTAAAGGAGTTCAGTTATAAACTATTGATGGTTTATCCTCATGAGGAGTCATGGGGTCCTGGGCCACAGACCTCTGCTAATCTACTTTTGATAACCTATCATGAGGATAGACCATCAATGCTTTTACAGCTGGACCTACCCCTTTATTATCCTCCCCATACTCCAGATTTTTCTCTCTGCGGTGACATCATTGCGTGTGTGAATTATCCCCATTCTGTTGCATCGTTTCATGCATTATCCTTGTGCAATAGGCACCAGTGCATAGAGTGAAAACCTAAATAATAGTTTTTATGTTATAAGCTTGCTGTTAGGTGGTTATAGTAAAGTGAGTCTCCATCCCTTGTTTTGCAATGTGGCCCCATGGTTACTCATCATGCCCCTAGCCTTCACAGTGGAATGCTGAGTACATTTCAATACATTGTTTCATTGGTTCCTTATTAATATCACAGTCAGTTTAGCTCTTGACACATTCGAGTTAAGCCTTCTCCGATATCATAGTGAATAATTGAATCTCACAGTTAATAAATTATATGAACAAATAAAACGAGGTATAATTTGTGGGTCAGAATATAAATTGAAGCTCTGCTTTTCTGCAGCTTTATTGGACTTTGAAATGTGCTATCTATTTGCATCTATGTAAATATTATCAGCAAGCGCTAGAACAGGTCCATCTGCCAACAGAAGCAAATTAAAGGGGCATTCTCATCTTATAAAGTGATGACCAAATCACTAGGATATGCCATCACTTTATGATTGATGGGAATCTGACTTCTGGAGCCACAGCCCTGATTTTAGCACTATGGCCCCTTCAAACTTTTCCTTAGACAAGTGCGCTCCTTTTGATCCAACTCTACAATTCACTTGAATTGAGCTGGGTAGAAGTACACTGCACAGTTATTGATCAGGCAAAGTGCGTTGGACCCTACTTTCTCAAGACTGTCAGGAAACCCAGAAGTTGACCCCAGTCTCTCCCATTATCATAAAGTGATGGCATATCCTAGAGATACTCTATCAATTTATAACACTTCATCAATTCGTTGTGACACCAGTGAAGCATAGCCGTTATCTTTGATCATTTCCCATTTCATTGCTTTTGGCATACCTAGAATTCTGAGCAACTGCTGAGAAGTATAGTAGAACATCTCTCAGGCAGAGAGTTCCATAGTCTTGCTGCTCTTACAGTAAAGAACCCCCTTCTATGTCAGTGTAGAAATCTTCTTTCCTCTAGACGTAGAGGGCGCCCCCTTGTTAGTCACATTCCTTGATATAAATAGATCACGGAAGAGATCTCTGTATTGTCCCCTGATCTATTTATACATAGTTATTAGATCGCTCTCCTAGATGGTCTATCCACTGAGCCTGTTGCTTTTCAAACTTGGCCATATTGCCCCTTCTCTGCTAAATTCCTTTATCCACTAATATCGCTGAGTTCAATGTTCACAGATATTCTACAGAGGATATATTGCTTCTGGTGTGAAAGCTTGCATATCAGCCGAGAACTTAAATGGGGATCTATCGGAGGGAGCAGAGATAGTTGCTGCATCATGTTTATATGCCTATACGTAACATGATCTGTACGTTTTGGCGTGAGGAGTATTAGTTCTCTGTAGCCTCAGGCATTGTTCAAAGTGGCCAGTCCGGCCATTACAAATTATTTGCAGCTCTTACACAGCTAGCAGTGGGGTTTGGGGAAGTCAGTTATACTGTGCTAAACGGGGACAGCTCACAAAGATGCATACTATACTCTGTGCCCTTCTGTTCTCGCATATTGTGCTCCCAGGGATTGTTGCTTATTTAGTTGGTACTTGTAAATATTAAACAGCCAAACACGGAAGCAACAAAATGCACACAGTGCATGTCGGCGACCTCAAACATCGTTCACAGTTGCCAGTCCGGTCACTACAAATTATTTGCAGACCTTACACAGCTAGCAGTGGTTTTCTGCAAAGAATAAAGTTATCTGATAACTTACATAAAACTACACTAAAAAGGAACAGAAAAAAACTCTATAAAACGGAAACATCAAGAAAGCAAGGGGTAGGGGGATCACCCTTAGGCACTTTGAGGCAAATGAGTGATTTTATGCTGCAGTGCTTGCAAAAGGATTGCCGCATAGCCCACATAAAAACATCAGATCATTACTGGGTGGCCACTGTCCTTGAGTCTCATTCTGGCAATGGAGAGGGACCTCAAAATCGGGACGGACTTTTAAGCAGCTTGAGCACAGCATTTGCCCATAGCCATTGGGATGCATCCGCAGTGGAACTCAGCTCTTCGACTAATAATGGACTACTTAGCAGCGCCGTTCAATGCATTCAGTGGCAGCTTCCATTGCTGACTGTGGGAACGACGAGGAAAGTAAGCATAAGACATCTTCAAGACTCGACGGGTCACCTTCTTTCAGCCCATAAGCTTAGCTTATAGGGGTAAAAGTAGGTGACACTCACTTTAACAAACTTAAAGGGTTCTTCAGGATTTCAAGAAGCACTGTCTGATAAACTGCAGAGATTCATTTACTGGAGGTTTTGGCACCCAGGACACAGTCAACCGCCTCCAAGGATGACCATTCCATATTGGTAACTCATGTCTGACATTACAATGCATGTCTTAATTACTAATATTGAGAATTAGCATTTGGCAATGGAAATTCCACCTGGAATTGCTGAAAGGAATGGACTATGCTCCCGTCATAGCACTGAAAGACATTGTATGCCCCCTGCTTCGCTACAGCTCAAAGCCTTTTAGCAGAAATAATTTCCCGAAACAGGTTATCCCAACTAGGTTTGCATCTTGTACACCCCTTAATCTCAAAGAAGCCGTCTTTTTTTTTTTTTTTTTCTCCTAAACAAAAATATTTCCGGAAAGATTTACAAGTTTATTTGATTTCTAGTAAAATGGTCACAGGAACAAATGTATCCCTGACTGCACCATCAAGGCTCCCAAATACTTCACGGTCTGTCTTGTTTTATTAATTTTTTTTGCATGTATACATTTGTACTATATTATCAGTTAATATATTCATTAATATAAGCAATTTATGTTGAATCATCAACCATTCCTCAAGCATCTCTGCTCCAAGCATATTGACACTGGTATAAGATGAATAATTGAGCAATCTTAATAGGGCAGCAGTTTCTTTTTTGTCCCTGGAGAGCACATGTACACTACCGTTCAAAAGTTTGGGGTCACCCAAACAATTTTGTGTTTTCCATGAAAAGTCACACTTATTCACCACCATGCGTTGTGAAATGAATAGAAAATAGAGTCAAGACATTGACAAGGTTAGAAATAATGATTTGTATTTGAAATAACATTGTTTTTACATCAAACTTTGCTTTCGTCAAAGAATCCTCCTTTTGCAGCAATTACAGCATTGCACACCTTTGACATTCTAGCTGTTAATTTGTTGAGGTAAGCTTGTGAAATTGCACCCCACGCTTCTAGAAGCATCTCCCACAAGTTGGATTGGTTGGATGGGCACTTCTGGCGTACCATACGGTCAAGCTGCTCCCACAACAGCTCAATGGGGTTCAGATCTGGTGACTGCACTGGCCACTCCATTACCGATAGAATACCAGCTGTCTGCTTCTGCTGTAAATAGTTCTTGCACAATTTGGAGGTGTGTTTAGGGTCATTGTCCTGTTGTAGGATGAAATTGGTTCCAATCAAGCGCTGTCCACTGGGTATGGCATGGCGTTGCAAAATGGAGTGATAGCCTTCCTTATTCAGAATCCCTTTTACCCTGTACAAATCTCCCACCTTACTAGCACCAAAGCAACCCCAGACCATCACATTACCTCCACCATGCTTAACAGATGGCGTCAGGCATTCTTCCAGCATCTTTTCATTTGTTCTGCGTCTCACAAACGTTCTTCTTTGTGATCCAAACACCTCAAACTTGGATTCATCAGTCCACAACACTTTTTTCCAGTCTTCCTCTGTCCAATGTCTGTGTTCTTTTGCCCATCTTAATCTTTTTCTTTTATTGGCCAGTCTCAGATATGGCTTTTTCTTTGCCACTCTGCCCTGAAGCCCAAAATCCCGCAGCCGCCTCTTCACTGTAGATGTTGACACTGGTGTTTTGCGGGTACTATTTAATGAAGATGCCAGTTGGGGACCTGTGAGGCGTCTGTTTCTCAAACTAGAGACTCTAATGTGCTTATCTTCATGCTTAGTTGTGCAACGCGGCCTCCCACTTCTTTTTCTACTCTGGTTAGAGCCTGTTTGTGCTGTCCTCTGAAGGGAGTAGTACACACCGTTGTAGGAAATCTTCAATTTCTTAGCAATTTCTCGCATGGAATAGCCTTCATTTCTAAGAACAAGAATAGACTGTCGAGTTTCAGATGAAAGTTCTCTTTTTCTGGCCATTTTGAGCGTTTAATTGACCCCACAAATGTGATGCTCCAGAAACTCAATCTGCTCACAGGAAGGTCAGTTTTGTAGCTTCTGTAACGAGCTAGACTGTTTTCAGATGTGTGAACATGATTGCACAAGGGTTTTCTAATCATCAATTAGCCTTCTGAGCCAATGAGCAAACACATTGTACCATTAGAACACTGGAGTGATAGTTGCTGGAAATGGGCCTCTATTCACCTTTGTAGATATTGCACAAAAAAACAGGCATTTGCAGCTAGAATAGTCATTTACCACATTAGCAATGTATAGAGTGCATTTGTTTAAAGCTAGGACTAGTTTAAAGTTATCTTCATTGAAAAGTACAGTGCTTGTCCTTCAAAAATAAGGACATTTCAATGTGACCCCAAACTTTTGAACGGTAGTGTATGTGTGTGGGTCCTTCACAGCATTCTGCTGTAGTTAATCACATTCGGCACACTGTTACAGAGTCTTTAATAGGAACGAAGTGAATACTAGACACTTAATGTTTATGTAGTGGTGCACATCATGTGGCCCGGGGGTCACATGTGGCCCACAATACTACTCTGTGCGGCCCCAATCATCTGGACAAACAAATACCTATGTGTGGCTGCTCATATCTACTTTGCACATCCGGGTTAAGAGGAGGCGCACATACCGTGTTTCCCCGAAAATAAGACAGTGTCTTAAATTAATTTTTGTTCAAAAAGGTTTAATTCTTTTATATGTATAGCTGCCTGGACACTATTTAAATTGACGTTTTAAATTAACTGTTGGCAGGGCTTAATTTTGTAGTAGGGCTTATATTTCAAGCATCCTCAAAAAGCCTGAATAATTTTACATCCTCAAAAATTCGGGAAAATCATGCTATGTTTTATTTTCAGAGTATGTCTTATTTTCAGGGAAACAGGCTAGTACTTTTCCATTCCTGTTGCCCTGCTAAGGGTGCACTGTGCAACCATGTCTGGGTACCCTGTATATTTGGACAAGTACTAAGGCTGCACTGTGTAGTCATGTCTGGGTCCCCTGTATATTAGGACAAGTAATAAGGGTGCACTGTGTAGTCATGTCTGGGTCCCTGTATATTAGGACAAGCACTAAGGGTGCACTGTGTAACTATGTCTGGGTCTCCTATATATTAGAACAAGTAATAAGGGTGCACTGTGTAGTCATGTCTGGGTCCCTATATATTAGGACAAGTACTAAAGGTGCAGTGTATAGTCATGTCTGGGTCCCCTATACAATAGTAGAATAAATACTATTGACCCCTTTAGAACTCTAAAAATGAAATGAGTTTGAGTTAAAGGCATCGTATATGCACGCAGCTCTCTTCATTGTAGTTTATAAGACTTATGAAATTCCAGGTCATTACCTCGACAGCCATCATTTACAGTGGACAGAGCCACTAGCGTTGTTGTCTCCTCTCTGGAATGCTGATTGGGTAGAAAAGTAATCCCATTCTCCCAGTAGGTGGGAGTCCTGGAAGTGGAACTTAATTTAATTTATTATGACGTAAACTTAGGTTATACCATAAGTGTCTCAAATGGGAATACCCTTGCAGCCTTTGGAAGTCATCCAGTATGGCAATGTGGCCCTCAGACCAGACGTTGTGCTCCCTTGATCTATGGTGTCTAGACTCTGTATATGCCCTATGAGCCTATTTTAGGGTACTTGTCCATGGGCAAGGGTTTCTGTATGCCTTGCAGAGCTTGAGTCCTGCTAAGACAGCCTGATTCATCCAATAAATACAATGTTATTCCATCATCACAGTCTTCAGTGTTAGCAGGAATCCTAAATTAATAGGCAGCTGTAGCGTAATAGGAAAGAGAGGCTCTGCACGCTTCATTACATTTCATAAAATGACCTTATTTCTAGTGGAGAACCACAAGCAAATTCCGGTTTTGATAAAATTATAAATCACAGGATTGATTCTGACAGTTTGCTCTTGCATTGATTTAGCATTTTGCTGTATTTGGTGAATTCGTGTAGGAGGGCGCGTAGGGCTTGGGTGGGGTTCGTTATGTAGACCAGCAGGTCGTCCGCGAATGCGGCCACTTTGTGTTCAGATTGGGATGCTTTGTAGCCCTGGATTTCTGGGTTCGTTCTAATTGCATTGGCTAGTGACTCCATCACCAGGACATACAACGTTGGAGAGAGAGGGCACCCCTGTCGTGTGCCGTTCTTAATGCTGATTGGGCGGGAAAGTTTGCCGTTGACACGTATATGAGCTGTGGGTTTGTCATATAGGGCCATTATCCAGCTTCTCAATCTGTGTCCCAGGCCTATTTTTTGCAGGGTGGTCTCTAGAAATTTCCAATTAACACGATCAAATGCCTTCTCGGCATCAACCGATAAAAGGCATAGGGGGCTCTTTGCTTCGCGTGCCCTGCTCACTAGTGAGAGTGTTCTAATGGTATTGTCCCTTGCCTTGCGGCCAAGGACAAAACCAGTCTGGTCTCTGTGGACGAGCTTAGGGACAAGTGGTCCCAGGTGTGTGGCTAGTGTTCTTGCAAATACTTTGGTGTCTACATTCAACAAAGATATGGGTCTGTAGTTCCCGCAGGAGAGGGGGTCTCTTCCTTGTTTGGGGATGACTGTTATTACCGCCTGTAGGGCTTGTTGTGGGAACGGGCAAGTGTCAGAGATGGCGTTGAAGGCCTTACATAGCATTGGGGATATTATGGCTCCAAATGTTTTATAAAATCGGGGAGTGAAGCCGTCTGGGCCAGGGCTCTTGCCTACTTTTAAGTTTCTAAGTTCTTCCAAAACCTCTTGCTCCGTGAGGTCTTGCTCTAGGGTCTCGGCGTCTGATGGGTCAATCGAGTTGGGGGCGAATTCGCGGACGTATGATTCGATGTGGTCTTGGGTGCTGTTTTGGCCCGCTGCTGAAGGGTCTGTGATATTGTAGAGCTTTTCGTAGTAGTGTCGAAAGCATTCTAGTAGGTCTTCGGTTGCGTGTACCTTCCCTTTCCCTGGGGAGTTCAGCGCGAAAATGTAGGATTGGTGGCCGCGGGGGTTTAGGGCCCTCGCGAGCCAGCTGCTACATTTATTACCATACTCATAGAACCCTCCTCTTAATCTGTCCCTCATACGGAGGTGGGCTTGGTCTAGTACGGCTAGGATTTGCTGGCGTAGGGAGGCAATTTCTGCGTTTGAGGAAGGTGATGCATTTGTTTTGTTAGTCTGTTCTGCTCTCTCTAGGCGGATGGTGAGGTCTTTCAGTTTGCCCACTCTATCTCTTTTAAGTCTCGCACCGTGGGATATGAAAATTCCCCTTAGTACACATTTAAGTGCTTCCCATTGTATAGGAGGGGGGTAGGATCGCCTCAGTGGGTCTCTATGAACATCTCGATGGTTCTGTGTATGTCATCTCTGCAGCAAGTGTCGCTCAGGAGATTGTCGTTAAGGCACCAAGACCCGTAGCCCCTCGCCTGGTCATGTCCTAGAAGCGCCCCGTAGACGGGTGCGTGGTCCGACCACAGGGTGGTCCCTATGGAGCTTTTGGGGGATAAGTCCAAGAGCCCGTGTGATATAAACAGATAGTCTAGCCTCCCGTAGCTATTGTGTGCCGTGGAGTGATGACTATAGTCCCTGGCCTTTGGGTGGAGTGTCCTCCAGAGGTCAATAAGTCTAAGTTCTAGCAGGCGTCTCCGCAGTCTACGTAAGGCTACCGGGGGAACCCCAGACTTACCCGAAGATGTGTCTAGGCCGGGATCCATCGCCAGGTTGAGATCTCCTCCCAGAACGATGTTGGAGCCCTCTGCGAATTGTTCTAGTTTTCCCAAGATGCTGAGGCCAAAGGCGACTTGTCCTGTATTGGGAGAATAAATGTTGGCAATCGTTACCACTCTGTGTCCCAGGTCAAGTTTAAGGAATAGGTATCTGCCTTCGGGGTCGATTTGGGACGCCAACAGACTGTGAGGGAGGCTCTTGTGGATTGCTATGGAGACTCCGTATTTCTTCTTTTCTGGGTGGGAGCTGTGGTACCATGTGGGGTAGGATTTGTTAATGCATTTGGGGATGTGGCCAGTCTTGAAGTGTGTTTCCTGCAAGAGGGCTATTAGGACTCGTTTTTTGTGTAAGTGCGCCAGAATCTGGCCTCTTTTAGCGGGGTTGTTTAAGCCTCTGGCGTTGTAGGTGCAAAACGAGAGGCCCGTCATGGGGGTTGTTTGTTTGTGGTGGAGGGTGTCTGTGGGGCAACCGAGACGCTGAAGAAAGAGGGTGGGAAAGAGAGTGTGAAAAGAGAGGGGAAGGTGGGGAGAGGCGGGGGTGAGGGTAGAGGTTGACAGAAAGAGGTATTTCCGTCGATTGGAGAACCATGTTCCAATCTCACGAGGTGGGTTTCAGACCTAAGGTCAGAATCGGACGGCACCATAGTGGCGTCCACCCGGTGAGAGGGAGGGACCTGAGAATGCCGGAGCTGCCCCCGGCATCCCCTGTGTGAGGTTGTACATTCGTTAAGGTTGTCTATGTTTGTGAGACCTGCATTGATTCAAGTGTCTAGGGCGTGGCACGCTAGATGCCGACAAGGGCGGGGAGAGAGGTGGCCGTATGGGTTGTGTGGGTGTTCGGTGTTCGTGGTGACTGGTGTGTAGGGGTGTTAAACTTGTGTAACATATGGAACTATAAGATTAGGCTGAGAAAGTCCAACTGCAACTGGAAAACGTGGGATAAGGCAGGTTAGCGTCCTGTTCGTGCCCGGGCGGATAAGGTATGTCTCTGTGAGGTTGTTCATGGTGGTGATCTTGCCGGTTGGTTTCTGCTCTTTGGGCGCCTTGTCCTGGCCTCCTGCCAGGGTGTTCTGGGTGCTGTGATGGGTAGTGCTGGGATGAGTGGCCAGTCTGGGATCGCGACCATTGGCAGTTCCAGGGTGCCGAGGAATTTGGGGAGATCAGCTGGGGACCGAAAGATCGCTGTCTTCCCATTCTTTGAGGCGGATAGCTGGAAGGGGTACCCCCATCTGTAGAGTATCTTGTTGGCGCGCAGTAAATCGAGGATCGGTCTGACGGCCCTACGAAGCTGGAGGGTGCGTCTAGCCAGGTCCAGGTAGATCGCTATGGGGGTGCTGTTGTGGCTGAGGGGATCTTTCCTGTCTCGAGCGCTTTTCAGGATGGCCTCTTTGTCCCTAAAAAAGTGGATGCGGCATACTATGTCTCTTGGTTTCCCTGGGTTGTCTGGTCGAGGGCCGAGGGTTCTGTGTATTCGGTCGATTTCTATTGGACGGTCGGGTGGGCGCTGTAGTAGGGAGTTGAAGAAGTTGCGGGCCCAGTCTTCCAGTTGTGAGGGGGCGATTTCCTCTGAGAGGCCTCTCAGGCGTAGGTTGTTGCGTCTATGGCGGTTTTCGAGATCGTCGAGGTGGGACATCATGTCCGCCATTTGCTGGGCTTGCGCATTTATGATCTGACTGTGAGTCTCGAGTGTTGAAAGGACTTCGTCTTGCGTCTCCTCTACGATATTTATGCGGTTTCCCATGCTTTTAAGCTCTTGTTGGATGAGGGACAGCGATTCCTTTTGCGAATTTTCTAGGCGTTGGAAATCTCTCTTGGTCGGGAGGGATCTTAAGTGCGCTTTCCAATCCCATTCCTCGTCTGACGAGGAGTCGCTGTATGATGGGGGACTAGCCGTGTGGACTGCTGCGGTTTTTGAATGTCCCTTGGGGTTTTCCTGGCGGGCAGGACTACTACACCTCTCAGTGTAGGGGGTCATATTTTGTGATCTCTGTGTTTTACTCTTGGGGTCTTTATTCTTCACACTCTGTCTGGGTTCCAATGAGGGTGAGTGTGTGCCTGCTGCAGTTCTCTCACTGGCCACAGGGGGGCCACGACTGTCTCTGGTCTCGTGCTCCTTGTCAGGGCTGTGGAGACTAGGGGAGCTGCGGGGACTAGGGGAGAGACCCGCGCTGCCTGTCTGGGGTGAGAGTCCTCCCTGCATGTGAGGGCACTTATCTGGCTCCAGTAGACCACCGGGTCCGTCCGCGCTGAGTGCCGCTTGTCCGCGGGGCTCCATGCTGCTGCCGCTGCGGGGAACAGAGAGGGAGCGCACATGGTCCAGCGCCGTCTTTGGGGAGGGAGCCGCCGCACCTCGCGCTCCGAAGAACCGCTGGATAGTTGGCGGATCGTCTTCTCCCGCTGACCGGGGCTTGCTGGAGGGTCTCCTCTTTCCCATTGTCGGGCTGGGTGGACTTTTGTGCCGGGGATCTGGTGTTTTAGCAGGTCAGTGCTATAGGGGAGCCGGGAGCTCGGCAAAAGCGCGGCTTACTCCTGCATTGGCAAGTCACACCCCTTGATTTAGCATTTTAGCTTTTACTGACGCAATATTGCACGGCCACCCAACATTTAAGATTCATCCATAATCCTTTACAGAACCCCTATATATGTATTATGCCCCAGTATAAGTAGTCGCAGCATGAAAATGAATCAAATAAAGCCCTATTTAAAGGGGCTGTCATCCTCTACTTTAGATTGATAACCTATCCTCAGGATAGATCATCAAAAGTTGATTGGCTGGGGTCTGCTGCATCGGATCCTGGCTGCCGGCTGATCTCCTGGCTGCTGTTGGTGGGTACAGAGCGGGAAGCATATAGCTGAATGCACATTGTAGCACCCTGGGCTGGTAATGCCAGCACTGTTCCCATTGAAATCATATTACTGTCAAAGTGTACAAAATTCAATGGAAGCTGTGCCCACATTATCAACCAAAGCTACTGCATTGTGTACGGATAGATCTGCGTCATGTTCAAAAAAACACAACTACAGGGAGAAGGCTGATTGTCCTGACACCTGCCGATCAAGTACTGCTGACCTATGCACTGAGGATAGGTCATCAGTAGTGTAGAGGACAACCCCTTTATTATTTTATATTCACTATGTTAAATTTAATGCAAAATAGGGTTCCTGATTAGTTGGACTGCGTTTACCACCAAAGTCTTCAGAATAAGCTTTGTGGCTCCTTAAGTGATTTCCTATATAACAGTCTTGCCTACTGGGTTAGTGTGTAAAAAAAGAAATGTATGTCTGTATAGCTCCATTGACTGTGATGAGTTAATATGGTTGCTCTTTAGCATGCAGTTTCAAATGTTGACAGCACATGGATGGGAAAATCACTCATATCAATAAGTCCCGATACTGTGATGCTTATGCTACCTTAATTTTATTGAGAAATATATGCAGTTTTAGTTATTTTGGTCATATTGATATTTTCATCGACCCTCACGTCTCATCATAGGCATGTAAAAACTGTCTTACAGCGCTTATGTCAGAGTTAGAAAAATGCTTCTTTGAGCAAACTAGCCTGCCGTTCCTTGGATATATTATTTCAGCTCACAGTCTCAGTATTGGACCCAGTAAAACTGCAATCTTAAACTAACCAAAGCTTCTCTGCCTGAAGGCCATCCAACGCTTTCTTGGATTTGCCAACTATTACTGGCAGTTCATCCCTTATTTTTCTTCCTTGACCGCTCCGCATTTGGTTAGGACACGTAAGAGTGCTAATCCCAAGAATTCTCCTATAGTCGAGGACACTGAAGCAGATGTTTCCTTCATCCCTGCTAGTAAAAAGAATTCCCTGCTGCTACATCTGCCACATCTGTGACAGATGCAGCAGAGGAATTCAATTCCCTACCACAGCTGTCACACATGACAGCTGCGGTAGAATATTCTGCTGCCAGCACCCCGTGAATGGATTTCAGGGAAGGGCTTTAAATATAAGCCCTTCCCTAAAAATCCAGTAAAAGTAGTGTAAAAAACTAAAAAAATAGATACTCCCTTCCCTTCAGCTGCCGGGGTTCAGCCGCATCTTCTCCTCGCTGTCCCAGTCTCTGTAGTGCTGATCTATCAGCATGCTGGGATTTAAAATCCCCGCCTGCTGAAAGAGCTGATTGTGATTGGCTGAGGCGCCCAGCCAATCACAGGCAGCTCTTGCCTGCAGAAGGAGCTGATTGTGATTGGCTGAGGCACTCAGCCAATCACAGGCAGCTCTCGTTTGTCATTCATGAAGAGAGGTGAGTATCTATTTTTTTTTTTTTTTTTTTACACTACTTCTATTTAAAGCCCTTCCCTGAAATCCATTGATGGGGTGTCTGCAGCAGAATCCTCTACCACAGCTGTCGTGTGTGACAGCTGCGGTAGGGAATTGAAGAATTCCTCTGCTGCATCTGTCACAGATGTGGCAGTGGGGAATTCTTTTTACTAGCAGGGATGAAGGAAACATCTGCCACATGTGGCAGATGTGTTCATCTCCGCGGGAGAAAAAGCAGCGGCGAATAGGTGTTTTTTTCTTTCTTTTTCTTTTTTTTTTTTTTAACACTAAAATCCTTTATATGTAAAGCCCTTCCATGAAAAACAATGCAGGGGTGTCGGCAGACCATTGTTTTCAATGGAGCCGCTGGCAGCAGCTGCGGCTCCATTGAAAAATGTTCAGGTCTCCCATTGACTTCAATGGGGTTCGTTACTTGAAACGAGCTCTCGAGCATTACAAAAAGCTCGGCTTGAGTAACTAGCACCTGAGCATTTTGGTGCTCTCTCATCTCTAGATATAAGTTAAATCCCCGTCAAGCCTGTTGATCATTGTTCTTCGCCAGGTTTAACTTTTATTACATTTCTTTACTGCTAAGAAAACACAAAAGTAGACTTGTTGTCCACGTCTTTTGATGCTTCGGATGACAGTCCCAAACCACAGTTTACTATAGATTCGGAGAAAGTTATCCCTGTAGTGCAACACACCTATGTGGTATTCCTCCAGGTAAAACATTTTTGTTCCTGCAGCTCAGGGCTCTCGTAGTCTACCCTGGGGACACAACTCTAAGCTGGCAGGTCATCCAGCTTACAAGAGGAGAACACTTGAATTAATTTCTCGCCATTACTGGTGGCCCACTGTGAAAAAATACATTAAAGAATGTTATATTCCTGGCACAGGTTTGGCAGGCCACATCACTTTAGTGCCCAGCTGGACTACTACGTGATAGCCCATCCCACAGTCTCCTTGGTTGCACATTGCTATAGACTTCATTATTGATCTTCCAAATTCTTCTGGTAATGCAGTAATCTGAGTGGTAGTAGATTTTGCCATCCAAGATGGCTGATTTTGTTCATTTCCCTGGCCTACCCTCTGTTTCCTGTCTGGCTTTTCTGTTTGTTTCTCGTATTTTCAAACTACATGGACTTCCACTTAACATTGTCTCAGATTGAGAAATAAAGTTCACGTCCCATTTCTGGGAAGCATTGTGTGATCTCATGAATATTAAACTCAACTCTTCCTTTGCATACCATCCCCAGTTTAATGGCTAAGTTGAGTGTACAAATTTTTAAAACAGTATCTCCATTGCTTTGTGTCTTCTCAGCAAGACAACTGGTCATCCTTCTTTCCCTGTCCTCGGCTCTGTATTTTGGACTCTGCTACTACTTGCTCCCTGCCCTTCAGCAGCCACACAAGCATGAACATCCGTCCATGTAATGCTTTGGTGACCCTGCAGCAAAGCCGGTATCCTGCCTTAAAGGGTTATGTGTGAAAACCAGTGTATCTCTGGTATTGCCACCTCAGCCCACGTCCAATCCAGTGTGTGGCAAGGCAGATGTCCATTGCCTGCTGTCAATGTGAAGCAGACAGATGTAGATCATTAGATGCAAGGAAGACCCCTAGTGGGCAGCACTTATGGAGCGCTTTTGTTTTGCATAGAAAACTGCATTTTTAGTAAATGAAGTCATTTGCGATTTTTATTGGTATTAGTTTGTTGAAATGACAGTAACTATTTAAACTGTATTAAACAAGGAAGGCTGAAATCCTTTAGTCTGAGAAAAGTTTACAGTCCAGGGGACAAAGGGGAGAATAAGTGCTTGAAGTCTGTGTGCTTTTTACTGTAGTTAACTAACCATTCCAGCTCAAACATAATAAAAAAAACAAACAAAAAAAACTGACGAAGTGCTTTAAAAGGTTATTTCCATCTAAAATTACTGATCCTGAGAATGAACGGATATCGGCACTGATTTAGTGTTACGTCCCCTTCAGTGTTTTCCATACACAGTGGAGCCCATCATCTGTGCAGGGAGTTTTGGCATGGTCATTCACATGAATGTGGCCTGCAAAAAGGGGATGGTTAAGGCACCCTGTGCAGGAAAAAGTTGCGGCAATGAGATTGTAGCCCTTCTTTATCAGGATTGTGGGGAACCAAAGAGCATACCCCCAGCTATCATAAAGCAATGCCATATCCTATCCTACCCTCTTAAGAAAGCCTTTCTGACCAAGGCACATTAAAGGCTTTTTTTTCCAGGAGAAAAACTATTAGAGGCCTTTCCTCATAATGGGACACAGCTGCAATACCAAACCAGGCCACTTCCCTACAGGTGGCATTTTGACAGCTACAGCCATCCGTGGTTCCTTCTAATCAGCGGAGACTCTGGGCTATGTGATTGGCTGCAGCAGCTCTGACATCCCATACACAGGCTGCTGCTGCCTTTAAACAATACATCGTAGAGGAGACTTGGAACTGTCTGCTTGCGGGGAGCTGGGAGAGTTGAGTATTAGTTATTTTTTGTCATGGAGGACGTGGTTTAAAAAAATAAAATAAAATAAAATATTGCACAAGCTGTTTAACAAAGATATTAAGAAAGTCATGGGATTCCTGGTTTAACCAAGATCTTTAGAGAGACTTGGGGGCTTCAAGCAAGAGACAGAGTTTGGTCCCTCTGGGGAAACCATGGTCCATATGAATCTAGAGATGAGATTACCAGTTCAGGAATAATTTGTGAAGGGCCACATCCTGTCTTTTGTAGAAGGTCCTGTAGGTCCGATGAAGAATGTAGGCCCTTCGCACAAGATGACCAACCATAGCCCAAAGTTTACAAGTGGAAGGCTATGCCTCTAGACCAGAGTTGGTTGGATAAGGATTTAAGGACAGGGTTGAAGTTTTTCTGCCTTTTTATCATTCCGTATTTTGTCTCAAATGAGTTAGTTCTTGTAGTTCAATTTTTTTGTATGCATTGCATTCTCCCAGGATCTATCAAACTGCAAAAACTACTCGAGATTACAGTTACTTCCACTTCAGTTGTGTGTTTGCATTTGTGTATTAGCGTTGCAGATCCCTTTAATTAGTGGGAGATATGTTTGATGTTGGAATCATTGCGTGTGTGTTATTCCATCGTTTGTCTAACCACTTTTACCTTGATACGTCCCCTAGTGGATTTTTGCTCAGCCATCTGGCAAGCTTTTGTAGTTCAAATCAAAACAAGCAGACTGAAAACGTTTAAACGCTTTATTATCTCTTCTGTATTACAAGAGTGTCTTTTAAGTAGCGTCTCTGTGTTATCCAGTCACAGTGTGTCCTGTCAGAGTGCAAACAATTCTTTCAACCTTGAAAATGGAAATGAAAAATGGAAACAAACACACATCAGGGTATGAGTAATAGCTAAATTGAATGTTTTTAGAGTTCCTGCGAAAATTGCCAAGGATTGTGACTGCAGTAATCGGTCTTGTGTTCTGCACACAGCAACCACAGCCACACAAATGCTGTCATTTTCTATTACCGTAGTTTAATATGAAAACAAAAACTTTGTGGTGTAAAAACTCTGACAGAGGTCCTAGAGAGTTGTAACTAGAGATGAGCGAACGTACTTGGTAAGGCCAATTTTCGTAATCGAGCACCACGATTTTCGAGTACTTGACTACTTGGGTGAAAAGATTCAAGGGGCGCCGGGGGGCGTGGCGTGGCGTGGTTGAGCGGGGGGTAGCAGCGCGGAACAGGGGGGAGCTCTCTCTCCCTCTCCCCCCCACTCCCCTCTGCAACCCCCCGGTCACCCACGGTGCCCCCCGAATCTTTTCACCCGAGTAGTGAAGTACTCGAAAATCGCGGTGCTCGATGGCAAAATCGGCCTTACCGAGTACGTTCGCTCATCTCTAGTTGTAACCCAACCCATATGTGTCTCCTGGAAAGGCTGCAACAGGAACAGTATACAACAAGAAGGCAATGTCACACCATGTCTGATAAAGGAGTAATAGTAGTTCAGTAATGTTCTTAACAAAGAATGTGCCATGAAGCTCGCCATATAAAAGAGATGTGACTATTAGGGCTCATCCCCACCAACATTAACACCCATTAGGGATATTGGTTTCTTCTTTTTTTGGAGCAGAGAAACTGAATTAAAACAGAATTAAACACTTTTGTTTTTTTCCCAACTGATTTCAAGGGGTTTAAAAAAAAACAAAAAAAACTTAAAAGTTTCCATTTGAGTCAGTCCCCTTTTAAATAAGTAGCGCTGCACGCTGCTCTATTTCTTCTGTTTAGAAACCAAACCAAATGGAAGCAAATAGAAAATGTATTTAATCTGTATATGAAAGGAAAAGAAATGACTCTGAACTTTAAAAATCAACGTCGTCATACACACACTTACAAGAAAAAGTAAGTGAACCCCCTGGAGGTGATTTCTGCTAAATGGGAAATCTACAAGTTATTAAATTCAAATGTTAACTTCCTTTTTCTCCCTGCAGTGTGGATTTTTCTCAATGTGCTCAATATGACACAGACTGGCCTACTTTAGATCTGTATTGTTCTCCATTAGGTTCCTGTTTCTGTATGTTGCCTATAAATCTAGGCTTAAAGGGGTTTTCCGGGCAAAAACTATCCATGACCGATCTTCGGGATAGGTCATCAATAGTTAATAGCCGGGGACCTGCCACTCGAGTTCCCGGGAATTAGCTGATTGCCCAGCACACTGTCATTGCAGCTAGCTGGATATTGTCATTGGGGTCAGGACAAGAATTTAAATTAATGGGAGTTGAAGCCGGCTATTTCAGTCCCGGCAATTCCGCTTTCGACACAAAGAGTAATAGTCACGTCAATTGATTTCAGTGGGGGAGAAACCTGCTATGGTTCTTCCGATTCCCACTCCAATGCCTACATCCGAGTTGGGCGATCAGCTGATCACCAGAGAGCACAACTGACAGGTCCCTGGTGATTAACTGTTCATGATAAGAGATGAGCGAGCACCAAAATGCTCGGGTGCTCGTTACTCGGGACAAAATTATCGCGATGCTCGAGGGTTCGTTTCGAATAACGAACCCCATTGAAGTCAATGGGTGACCCGAGCATTTTTGTATATCGCCGATGCTCGCTAAGGTTTTCATTTGTGAAAATCTGGGCAATTCAAGAAAGTGATGGGAACGACACAGCAATGGATAGGGCAGGCGAGGGGCTACATGTTGGGCTGCATCTCAAGTTCCCAGGTCCCACTATTAAGACACAATAGCGGCAAGAGTGGCCCCCCCCCTCCCAACAACTTTTACTTCTGAAAAGCCCTCATTAGCAATGCATACCTTAGCTAAACACCACACTACCTCCAACAAAGCACAATCAATGCCTGCATGACACTCTGCTGCCACTTCTCCTGGGTTACATGCTGCCCAACCCCCCCCCCCCCCCCACACACACACACACGACGCAGTGTCCACAGCGCACACCAAAGTGTCCCTGCGCAGCCTTCAGCTGCACTCATGCCACACCACCCTCATGTCTATTTATAAGTGCGTCTGCCATGAGGAGGAACCGCAGGCACACACTGCAGAGGGTTGGCACGGCTAGGCAGCGACCCTCTTTAAAAGGGGCGGGGCGATAGCCCACAATGCTGTACAGAAGCAATGAGAAATATAATCCTGTGCCACCGCCATCAGGAGCTGCACACGTGTGCATAGCAATGGGGAACCTCTGTGCCACACACTATTCATTCTGTCAAGGTGTCTGCATGCCCCAGTCAGACCGCGTTTTTTTATAAATAGTCACAGGCAGGTACAACTCCGCAATGGGAATTCCGTGTGCACCCACAGCATGGGTGGCTCCCTGGAACCCACCGGCTGTACATAAATGTATCCCATTGCAGTGCCCTGGACAGCAGAGCTAACGTCAGATTAAATGCAGGTGGGCTTCGGCCCACACTGCATGCCCCAACCTGACCGGGGTTTTTAATTCATAGACACAGGCAGGTACAACTCCCTGTGGACCCACAGCATGGGTGGGTGCCAGGAAGCCACCGGCGGTACATAAATATATCCCATTGCATTGCCCATCACAGCTGAGGTAATGTCATGTTTAATGCAGGTGGGCTTCGGCCCACACTGCATGCCCCAGTCAGACTGGGGTTCTTTAGAAGTAGACACATGCAATTACAACTCCCTGTGGACCCACAGCATGGGTGGCTCCCTGGAACCCACCGGCGGTACATAAATATATCCCATTACAGTGCCCAGCACAGCTGATGTAACGTCAGCTTTAATGCAGGTGGGCAAAAAATTCATTGGATTACACTGTAGGCGAGGGCCCCAAAAAATTGGTGTACCAACAGTACTAATGTACGTCAGAAAAATTGCCCATGCCCAACCAAGAGGGCAGGTGAAACCCATTAATTGCTTTGGTTAATGTGGCTTAATTTGTAACTAGGCCTGAAGGCAGCCCAGTTAAAATAAAAATTGGTTCAGGTGAAAGTTTCAACGCTTTAATGAGCATTGAAATATATAAAAATTGTTTACAAATATTATATGACTGAGCCTTGTGGGCCTAAGAAAAATTGCCCGTTCGGCGTGATTACGTCAGGTTTCAGGAGGAGGAGCAGGAGGAGGAGGATGAATATTATACACAGATTGATGAAGCTAAAAGGTCCACGTTTTTGATGGTGATAGAGAACAATGCTTCCATCCTGCAGCCTACGTATTGTTTAGGTATCGCTGCTGTCCGCTGGTAGAGAAGAGAAGTCTGGGGAAATCCAGGCTTTGTTCATCTTGATGAGTGTAAGCCTGTCGGCACTGTCGGTTGACAGGCGGGTACGCTTATCCATGATGATTCCCCCAGCCGCACTAAACACCCTCTCTGACAAGACGCTAGCCGCAGGACAAGCAAGCACCTCCAGGGCATGCAGCGCGAGTTCAGGCCACGTGTCCAGCTTCGACACCCAGTAGTTGTAGGGGGCAGAGGCGTCACCGAGGACGGTCGTGCGATCGGCTACGTACTCCCTCACCATCCTTTTACAGTGCTCCCACCAACTCAGCCTTGACTGGGGACCGGTGACACAGTCTTGCTGGGGAGCCATAAAGCTGTCAAAGGGCTTAGAGAGTGTTCCCCTGCCTGTGCTGTACATGCTGCCTGATCTCTGCGCCTCCCCTGCTACCTGGCCCTCGGAACTGCGCCTTCGGCCACTAGCGTTGTCGGATGGGAATTTTACCATCAGCTTGTCCGCCAGGGTCCTGTGGTATAGCATCACTCTCGAACCCCTTTCCTCTTCGGGTATGAGAGTGGAAAGGTTCTCCTTATACCGTGGGTCGAGCAGTGTGTACACCCATTAATCCATAGTGGCCAGAATGCGTGTAACGCGAGGGTCACGAGAAAGGCATCCTAACATGAAGTCAGCCATGTGTGCCAGGGTACCTGTACGCAACACATGGCTGTCCACACTAGGAAGATCACTTTAAGGATCCTCCTCCTCCTCCTCCTCCTCAGGCCATACACGCTGAAAGGATAACAGGCAAGCAGCATGGGTACCCTCAGCATTGGGCCAAGCTGTCTCTTCCCCCTCCTCCTCATGCTCCTCCTCCTCAACGCGCTGAGATATAGACAGGAGGGTGCTCTGACTATCCAGCGACATACTGTCTTCCCCCGACTCTGTTTCCGAGTGCAAAGCGTCTGCCTTTATGCTTTGCAGGGAACTTCTCAAGAGGCATAGCAGAGGAATGGTGACGCTAATGATTGCAGCATCGCCGCTCACCATCTGGGTAGACTCCTCAGTTTCCAAGGACCTGGCAGATGTCTGCCAACCAGGCCCACTCTTCTGTAAAGAATTGAGGAGGCTGATTCCCACTGCGCCGCCCATGTTGGAGTTGGTATTCCACTATAGCTCTATGCTGCTCATAGAGCCTGGCCAACATGTGGAGCGTAGAGTTCCACCGTATGGGCACGTCGCACAGCAGTCGGTGCACTGGCAGATGAAACCGATGTTGCAGGGTGCGCAGGATGGCAGCGTCCGTGTGGGACTTGCGGAAATGTGCGCAGAGCCGGCGCACCTTTCCGAGCAGGTCTGACAAGCGTGGGTAGCCTTTCAGAAAGCGCTGAACCACCAAATTAAAGACATGGGCCAGGTATGGCACATGCGTGAGGCTGCCGAGCTGCAGAGCCGCCACCAGGTTACGGCCGTTGTCACACACGACCATGCCCGGTTGGAAGCTCAGCGGCGCAAGCCAGCGGTCGGTCTGCTCTGTCAGACCCTGCAGCAGTTCGTGGGCTGTGTGCCTCTTCTCTCCTAAGCTGAGTAGTTTCAGCACGGCCTGCTGACGCTTGCCCACCGCTGTGCTGCCACGCCGCGCGACACTGACTGCTGGCGACGTGCTGCTGCTGACACATCTTGATTGCGAGACAGAGGTTGCGTAGGAGGAGGAGGAGGAGGAGGGTGGTTTAGTGGAGGAAGCATACACCGCCGCAGATACCACCACCGAGCTACGGCCCGCAATTCTGGGGGTGGGTAGGACGTGAGCGGTCCCAGGCTCAGACTCTGTCCCAGCCTCCACTAAATTCACCAATGTGCCGTCAGGGAGATATAGTGGCCCTGCCCGCCTGTGCTTGTCCACGTGTCCGTTGTTAAGTGGACCTTGGCAGTAACCGCGTTGGTGAGGGCGCGTACAATGTTGCGGGAGACGTGGTCGTGCAGGGCTGGGACGGCACATCGGGAAAAGTAGTGGCAACTGGGAACCGAGTAGCGCGGGGCCGCCGCCGCCATCATACCTTTGAAAGCCTCCGTTTCCACAACCCTATATGGCAGCATCTCCAGGCTGATAAATTTGGCTATGTGCACGTTTAAAGCTTGAGCGTGCGGGTGCGTGGCGGCGTACTTGCGCTTGTGCTCCAACACTTGCGCTAGCGACGGCTGGACGGTGCGCTGACAGACATTGGTGGATGGGGCCGAGGACAGCGGAGGTGAGGGTGTGGGTGCAGGCCAGGAAACGGTAGTGCCTGTGTCCTGAGAGGGGGGTTGGATCTCAGTGGCAGGTTGGGGCACAGGGGGAGAGGCAGCGGTGCAAACCGGAGGCGGTGAACGGCCTTCGTCCCACCTTGTGGGGTGCTTGGCCATCATATGTCTACGCATGCTGGTGGTGGTGAGGCTGGTTGTGGTGGCTCCCCGGCTGATCTTGGCGCGACAAAGGTTGCACACCACTGTTCGTCGGTCATCTGCACTCTCAGTGAAAAACTGCCAGACCTTTGAGCACCTCAGCCTCTGCAGGGTGGCATGGCGCGAGGGGGCGCTTTGGGAAACAGTTGGTGGATTATTCGGTCTGGCCCTGCCTCTACCCCTGGCCACCGCACTGCCTCTTCCAACCTGCCCTGCTGCTGCACTTGCCTCCCCCTCTGAAGACCTGTCCTCAGTAGGCGTAGCAAACCAGGTGGGGTCAGTCACCTCATCGTCCTGCTGCTCTTCCTCCGAATCCTCTGTGCGCTCCTCCCTCGGACTTACTCCAATTACTACTACCTGAGTGATAGACAACTGTGTCTCATCGTCATCGTCCTCCTCACCCACTGAAAGCTCTTGAGACAGTTGCCGGAAGTCCCCAGCCTCATCCCCCGGACCCCGGGAACTTTCCAAAGGTTGGGCATCGGTCACGACAAACTCTTCCGGTGGGAGAGGAACCATTCTGGGCAGGGGCCCGGGAACAGTTCCTGGGAGTCTGCCTGCTCCTCAGAATGTGTCATTGTAATGGAGTGAGGAGGCTGGGAGGAAGGAGGAGCAGCAGCCAGAGGATTCAGAGTTGCAGCAGTGGACGGCGCAGAACTCTGGGTGGTCGATAGATTGCTGGATGCACTTTCTGCCATCCACGACAGGACCTGCTCACACTGCTCATTTTCTAATAAAGGTCTACCGCGTGGACCCATTAATTGTGAGATGAATGTGGGGACACCAGAAACGTGCCTCTCTCCTAATCCCGCAGCAGTCGGCTGTGATACACCTGGATCAGGAGCTCGGCCTGTGCCCACACCCTGACTTGGGCCTCCGCGTTCTCGCCCGCGTCCACGTCCTCTAGGCCTACCCCTACCCCTCAGCATGGTGTATTACCAGTAGTGCAGAAACAGAACGCTGTAATTAAATGTACCGCTTATTGGCCTGTGGTTGGAGGCTGACTTCGCTTACGGAACGCACAGCAGAGGCAGGAAAGAATTTTGCGCAAGCCTTCTGTAACACTTAGCTGGCTGCGTATGAATTAGGACAACTACCCCCAGCAGAGACCCAGTACACAGAGGACGGTCACAGGCAGCCCAAATAGATTTTTTTCCCCAAATGTTTTTGGAAAGGCCCACTGCCTATATACACTAAATATGTCTTCTGTCCCTGCCTCACCACTACTGGCCCTGGACAATGTAAAATTACTGCAGACTGTTTCACTGTGGACAGGAATACAGCGGTGATGTAAGAGGCAACACAGAGGCAGGAAAGAATTTTGCACAAGCCTGCTGTAACACTTAGCTGGCTGCATATGAATTAGGACAACTACCCCCAGCAGAGACCCAGTACACTTGTGGACAGGAATACAGCGGTAATGTAAGAGGCAACACAGAGGCAGGAAAGAATTTTGCGCAAGCCTGCTGTAACACTTAGCTGGCTGCGTATGAATTAGGACAACTACCCCCAGCAGAGACCCAGTACACTTGTGGACAGGAATACAGCGGTGATGTAAGAGGCAACACAGAGGCAGAAAAGAATTTTGCACAAGCCTGCTGTAACACTTAGCTGGCTGCGTATGAATTAGGACAACTACCCCCAGCAGAGACCCAGTACACGGAGGACGGTCACAGGCAGCCCAAATAGATTTTTTTTCCCAAATGTTTTTGGAAAGGCCCACTGCCTATATACACTAAATATGTCTTCTGTCCCTGCCTCACCACTACTGGCCCTGGACAATGTAAAATTACTGCAGGCCGATATACAAAAAAAAATAAAAAATCTGCAACACTGCAAAAAGCAGCCTCCACACTACTGCACACGGTTAGATGTGGCCCTAAGAAGGACTGTTGGGGTTCTTGAAGCCTAAAATACTCCTAACACTCTCCCTATAGCAGCTCCGGCACCAGCAGCACTGTCCCTGATCTCTGTCAGAATACATCTGTGGCGAGCCGCGGGAGGGGCCGATTTATATACTCGGGTGACACCTGATCTCGCCAGCCACTCACTGCAGGGGGGTGGTATAGGGCTTGAACGTCGCAGGGGGAAGTTGTAATGCCTTCCCTGTCTTTCTATTGGCCAGAAAAGCGCGCTAACGTCTCAGAGATGAAAGTGAAAGAAAGGAAGTCAGGGAGAGCGCCAAACACTTTTCAAATGTGAGTTGGTAACTTCTATTAACTCACCTGGCGCCAGACATGACACCCTAGGGTGAACATGTCAGCACCCAGTATCCAAGCAGGCATATAGCATTTTTCTTTTTTGCTAACACAAAAAATCCACCGAATTAAAATGCAATGGAGAGCTGCAGGTATCACCCAGAAAAATCCGAACCTCCTAAGAGGTCGGATCGCACAGATATGAAGATAACGAAAAAATAGGGTTCCTGCGCTGCTTTGTATGGAGCAAAAACCAATTCTTCTTTGTGACAGGAATTCGCAGCGGTCAGTAATAATTCATAATAAAAACATTTATTGGGTATAACAAATTAAGGTCAAAGCCTTATATAAAATGAGTAAAACAAGTAGATAAATACTTGCAACGTAAGATATGCGACGCGTTTCGACGTAGTCGACGTCTTTCTCAAGCATACATAAACTCTAATCAAGCCAGGTATATATAGCACCACAAATAATTGCATACTTTACCCCGAAAGGTCACCGGTGTTGTGCCACGTTCCGGTGTCCGGCGCCATCTTGGGCCATGGATGATGACGTAACTGGAGGACGGAATACATGATTACGTCCCTTGACCCCCAGTCAGGAGCTACGTTATATAGATGGCACGCAGCGCTGCGTTCCATACCTCGGTGGTTGACCGAAGGCGGCGGCTGAGTGCCGTACCCTGGCACATGACTCCCCACGTGGGGTCACGCTGCGTAAGCGGCACGCAGCGCTGCATTCCATGGAGCGGAGACGGGCCGCTTACGCAGCGTGACCCCACGTGGGGAGTCATGTGCCAGGGTACGGCACTCAGCCGCCGCCTTCGGTCAACCACCGAGGTATGGAACGCAGCGCTGCGTGCCATCTATATAACGTAGCTCCTGACTGGGGGTCAAGGGACGTAATCATGTATTCCGTCCTCCAGTTACGTCATCATCCATGGCCCAAGATGGCGCCAGACACCGGAACGTGGCACAACACCGGTGACCTTTCGGGGTAAAGTATGCAATTATTTGTGGTGCTATATATACCTGGCTTGATTAGAGTTTATGTATGCTTGAGAAAGACGTCGAGTACGTCGAAACGCGTCGCATATCTTACGTTGCAAGTATTTATCTACTTGTTTTACTCATTTTATATAAGGCTTTGACCTTAATTTGTTATACCCAATAAATGTTTTTATTATGAATTATTACTGACCGCTGCGAATTCCTGTCACAAAGAAGAATTGGTTTTTGCTCCATACAAAGCAGCGCAGGAACCCTATTTTTTCGTTATCTTCAGAGATGAAAGTGAAAGTAACTCGAACATTGCGTGGTACTCGTCTCGAGTAACGAGCATCTCGAACACACTAATACTCGAACGAGTATCAAGCTCGGACGAGTGTGTTCGCTCATCTTTATTCATGATCAATGCTTATGATAGGTGATCAACAGTTTTTGCTTAGAAAACCCCTTTAATTTATGAGATAAGGCATATGTTATAAAATGCTAAACTACTAAACTAGTACTTTGTTGCTGAGTGCAATAAATCTCTAGACGTTAGGTTATGTATAGAATATGTGTTTAATGGACGGATTGCCACACATTTCAGGCATTCAGAAAAAGGAACCCATGGATCCTGACCTATAAGATGCATCTCTCCTTGACGAGGCAAATTAAGACGCTGAATTCACCTGCTGCTCAAACATCCCTCTCGATGTATAGTGCTATCTATCAGCAGAGGAAGCACGCCATCGGCATGTCACTACAGACATTAATAATTGCTGAGAAAAATTAATTTAGTTTCAGCTTGTGTTTCCTTCAGTGCAACAATATGTTCCTAGGACGAGCTCGCTAGAAAGTGATTGAGACATGCAATATTTTTACCTGCCTGCTAATTTGCTCCTTAAAAAGAACAAGCAGACATATTGATTGTAATCTGTAATTATTACCTGCACTTTTTTGACATATCTCTTCTTTCTGAAAGCGGGAATTGATCGACCTGGGATTCTGTGTATAAGGCAGACCTGATGCCTCGTTCATATAACATTTCCTAGTCTGTCTGTGCAGTGTTTTTTACTGTGCTTTGTTGGGTTCTTCTAACCTTCTTTTTATGGTTTATTTAATATGAGCCTCGTGTGGCACAGAGTGTAAGCTCTCGCCTACGACCTGAAGGGTTGCAAGTTCGATCCCCACATGCGTCAGGTAGCTGGCTCAAGGTTGACTCAGCCTTCCATCCTTCCGAGGTCGGTAAAATGAGAACCCAGCTTGGTGGGGGGTAATTAAGTAATAATTACCTGAAAGCGCTGCGTAATAAGTTGGCGCTATACAAATACCAAGATTTATTTATTTTTATTTTATATATGGAGTTGGTTACAGATATGTTCACTACTAAGTGTTCAATCATTTACTGTAATTGCCTGCAGAAAGTACCTTGGAGAAACAAAGCAATTTCTTGACCACAATTTCATGTACTTTGCATTCTAAAGAGAATTATAAAAGCTAAATTGTGGCATTCCTCGGTTGTTGTTACCTTTTTAACAGCTACTTGAAAAAATGACTGATAGCAGTTTTCAAAACTACTTGGGTCGCTCTCTTCATCAGGCAGGCATGATTTAACACAAAAGCTGAGGAGTCATTCATTTTTATGTGAAACGACGTAGGAATTGTGTGGTAAATACGGCAGTGATGTAGAGCAGAACAATCAAGGAGGGGAGAAGCAAGAAATAGTTTGAGTAGTTCCTTGAGGGTTCGCCTCAAGATTTGTGTCGGTAAATGGAGCCACAGTTGCAAACAATATTTTTAAAAAATCACATAACTTCTATTTCTTCAAAATGATTTATAGAAGTAAGAATCATCTTCACAGTGAGCAAGTTGAAAGTACGCCACCCACCGTTGTGGCAGCGTTTCAGGGGCATCAGCTGCCTGAGGAAGGGGTGGGAGCCCCTGAAACATTGCTACATTGGTGGGTGGTGTATGTCCACCTTGCTCACTGCCTCTGGACTTCACCTCCTGGCTTATGGATGGACTGTATACACTGAAGTGATTATTATTGATAAATATACGTCAAGGATTCTTCTATAAAGCATTTTGAAAAAAATGGAAGTTTTGTCTTTATTTTTTTTATATTGATCCCAGGAGGCCTGCTGTGTGTCTCGCCCGGTAACAATCAGTAACTCTTTCCAGCAGCAAGAGTAACATTTTTATTTCTCACACAGGATGGTAATGCCAGATGGCGTGGCTGTCTACAGACTCCCCCCAGCGGTCTCCTAATCTCTGTGTTTAGACATGGAAGAGGAATTGGATGATGCTGTGTAGAGCCGTGCTGTCCGGCAGTCTCATCCTGCTGTTGCTGAACTGAGTGTTACTTCTGCGGGGGCCCCTCAGTGGACACAAGGGGGAGCCACAGAGGAGTCCCCATTAGTAAGTGGGTCCACAGAGGGGGAACTATTACTATGGGGTATCCCTGAGAGATGGATCTTGGAGGTAGTGGCCGGCTGAAGAGACTAGTTGTAGCTGGAAGACGTCTTCATGGCGGTCTGTGCCCAGATGAGTAAAAAAAACATGGACAAATCTACTTTAGAGGAGATGTCAGCTACAATCTCCAGATACTGCTGCAAGCAAGATTGGAGTGGGGAGGAGGGGCAAAAACATGTTTAGTCTTAGCTGTGTCCTCTTTTTCAATGCAGCCAGGAAAGTGGTCCTGGACAGGGGGGAAGGACCATACATGGGTGGTATCAGAAGCATCAGTATTGTAAGGGGACACTTTTACTGTAAGGCAGTCATTAGCAGGCACTATTACTGAGGAGACTTAAAGGGCGTGGCCTAACATAAAAAATGTGTTGCTGTGAAAATCTCAGACACTGTCCTATTCATTGCTTCAAGATTTGGATGCATAGTTAAAAGTAATTTATGTATCTACTAGAGATGAGCGAGCGTACTCGTCCGAGCTTGATGCTCGTTCGAGTATTAGGGTGTTCGAGATGCTCGTTACTCGAGACGAGCACCACGCGATGTTCAAGTTACTTTCACTTTGATCTCTGAGATATTTGCGCGCTTTTCTGGCCAATAGAAAGACATGGAAGGCATTACAACTTCCTCCTGTGACGTTCCAGCCCTATACCACCCCTCTGCAGTGAGTGGCTGGGGAGATCAGGTGACACCCGAGTATTTAAATCTGCCCCGCCCGCGGCTCGCCACAGATGCATGGTGACAGAGATCAGGGAAAGTGCTGTCTTGCTGTAGCTGCTATAGGGAGAGTGTTAGGTGTTATTTTAGTCTTCAAGAACCCCAACGGTCCTTCTTAGGGCCACATCTGACCGTGTGCAGTACTGTTGAGGCTGCTTTTAGCAGTGTTGCACAATTTATATTTTTTTGTATATCGGGCGTGCAGACCATTGCGTCCTCAGTCTGCAGTCATTGTACAGAGTATAGGGGCAGTACTGGTGAGGCAGGGACAGTGGGAAAGGTGAAAGATATACTGTCTATATAGGCAGTGGGCTTTTTCAAAAAAATTGGAGAAAAATACTATCTTTGGGCTGCCTGTGACCGTCTTCAGTGTACTGCGTGTCTGCTGGGGGTAGTAGTCCTAATTAATACGCAGCAAAGCGTTACAGCAGGCTTGCGCAAAATTGTTTCCTGGCTCTGCTGTGCCCGTTACATCACCGCCGTCATAGCGCCAGAGGGAAACAGTATACAATATATACGCTGCATACAGTATCTGTCTGGTGTTTCAGCTCACCATTTAAAAAAATTGAAGCAAAATACTTAAAGGGGTTCTCCCGCGCCGAAACGGTTTTTTTTTTTTTTCAATAGCCCCCCGTTCGACGCGAGACAAACCCGATGCAGGGATAAAAAAAAACAAAACGGGTAGTACTTACCTGAATCCCCGTGCTCCGGTGACTTCTTACTTACCTTGTGAAGATGGCCGCCGGGATCTTCACCCTCGGTGGACCGCAGGTCTTCTGTGCGTTCCATTGCCGATTCCAGCCTCCTGATTGGCTGGAATTAGCACACGTGACGGGGCGGAGCTACGAGGAGCAGCTCTCCAGCACGAGCGCCCCATTCAACACAAAGAAGACCGGACTGCGGAAGCGCGTCTAATCGGGAGATTAGACGCTGAAAATTAGACGGCACCATGGAGACGAGGACGCTAGCAACGGAACAGGTAAGTGAATAACTTCTGTATGGCTCATATTTAATGCACAATGTATATTACAAAGTGCATTAATATGGCCATACAGAAGTGTATACCCCCACTTGCTTTCGCGGGACAACCCCTTTAAGGCCTACCACTGCCCTTTGGCCACTTGACTGCTTCTGCGCTGTGAATTCCACTAGCTCAGTCATACGCACCTACGTCTCGCTACAGGCGTGCGCAAAATTGTTTCCTGGCTCTGCTGTGCGTTCCGTAAGCGAAGTCAGCCTCCAACCACAGGCCAATAAGCGGCACATTTAATTACAGTGTTCTGTTTCAGCTCTACTCGTAATACACCATGCTGAGGGGTAGGGGTAGGCCTAGAGGACGTGGACGCGGGCGAGGACGCGGAGGCCCAAGTCAGGGTGTGGGCACAGGCCGAGCTCCTGGTCCAGGTGTATCGCAGCCGACTGCTGTGGGATTAGGAGAGAGGCAAGTTTCAGGGGTCCCCAGATTCATCTCACAATTAATGGGTCCACGCGGTAGACCTTTATTAGAAACTGAGCAGTGTGAGCAGGTCCTGCCGTGGATGGCAGAAAGTGCATCCAGCAATCTATCGACCACCCAGTCTTCTACGCCGTCCACAGCTGCAACTCTGAATCCTCTGGCTGCTGCTCCTCCTTCCTCCCAGCCTCCTCACTCCATGAAAATGACACATTCTGAGGAGCAGGCAGACTCCCAGGAACTGTTCTCGGGACCCTGCCCAGATTGGGCAGCAATGGTTCCTCTCCCACCAGAGGAGTTTATCGTGACCGATGCCCAACCTTTGGAAAGTTCCCGGGGTCCGGGGGATGAGGCTGGGGACTTCCGGCAACTGTCTCAAGAACTTTCAGTGGGTGAGGAGGATGATGACGATGAGACACAGTTGTCTATCAGTGAGGTAGTAGTAAGGGCAGTAAGTCCGAGGGAGGAGCGCACAGAGGATTCGGATGAAGAGCAGCTAGACGATGAGGTGACTGACCCCACCTGGTTTGCTAAGCCTACTAAGGACAGGTCTTCAGAGGGGGAGGCAAGTGCAGCAGCAGGGCAGGTTGGAAGAGGCAGTGCGTTGGCCAGGGGTAGAGGCAAGGCCAGACCGAATAATCCACCAACTGTTTCCCAAAGTGCCCCCTCACGCCATGCCACCCTGCAGAGGCTGAGGTGCTCAAAGGTGTGGCAGTTTTTCACTGAGAGTGCAGACGACCGACGAACTGTGGTGTGCAAGGTTTGTCGCGCCAAGATCAGCTGGGGAGCCACCACCACCAGCAAGCGCAGGCATATGATGGCCAAGCACCCCACAAGGTGGGACGAAGGCCGTTCACCACCTCCGGTTTGCACCACTGCCTCTCCCCCTGTGCCCCAACCGGCCACTGAGATCCAACCCCCGTCTCAGGACACAGGCACGACCGTCTCCTGGCCTGCACCCACACGCTCACCTCCGCTGTCCTCGGTCCAACATGGGCGGCGTAGTGGCAGTCAGCCTCCTCAATTCTTTACAGAAGAGTGGGCCTGGTTGGCAGACATCTGCCAGGTCCTTGGAAACTTTGAGGAGTCTACCCAGATGGTGAGCGGCGATGCTGCAATCATTAGCGTCACCATTCTTCTGCTATGCCTCTTGAGAAGTTCCCTGCAAAGCATAAAGGCAGACGCTTTGCGCTCGGAAACGGAGGCGGGGGATAGTCAGAGCACCCTCATGTCTATATCTCAGCGCGTTGAGGAGGAGGGGGAGGAGCATGAGGAGGAGGGGGAAGAGACAGCTTGGCTCACTGCTGAGGGTACCCATGGCACACATGGCGGACTTCATGTTAGGATGCCTTTCTCGTGACCCTCGCGTTACACGCATTCTGGCCACTATGGATTACTGGGTGTACACACTGCTCGTATAAGGAGAACCTTATACTCATACTTATACCACTCTCATACCCGAAGAGGAAAGGGGTTCGAGAGTGATGCTATACCACAGGACCCTAAGGCTTGAAAAAGACGTAGATTAAGTCGAAACGTCGCCATTTTATGGAGCAATAAAACCTTTTTCTACAGTTTCTAGACCGTTGATGCTGCCGCCTCCTTGGACACCATTGCATTTATTTGGGGTTGGGTTCATGACCCCACAGGTGGCTTGGCATACACAGATTGGAACCTCTGCACTTAAGTGCATGTGTTAGGTGTGCTGCGCGACTTTCCTATTCCTAATACCACAGGACCCTGGAGGACAAACTGATGGTAAAATTCCCATCCGACAGCGCTAGTCGCAGAAGGCGCAGTTCCGAGGGCAAGGTAGCAGGGGAGGCGCAGAGATCAGTCAGCATGTTCAGTGCAGGCAGGGGAACACTCCAGGGCCTTTGCCAGCTTTATGGCTCCCCAGTCAAGGCTGAGACGGCGGGAGCACTGTAAAAGGATGGTGAGGGAGTACGTAGCCGATCGCACGACCGTCCTCGGTGACGCCTCTGCCCTCCACAACTACTGGGCGTCGAAGCTGGACACGTGGCCTGAACTCGCGCTGTATGCCCTGGAGGTGCTTGCTTGTCCTGCGGCTAGCGTCTTGTCAGAGAGGGTGTTTAGTGCGGCTGGGGGAATCATCACGGATAAGCGTACCCTCACGGATAAGCGTACCCGCCTGTCAACCGACAGTGCCGAAAGGCTTACACTCATCAAGATGAACAAAGCCTGGATTTCCCCAGACTTCTCTTCTTCACCAGCGGACAGCACCGATACCTAAGCAATACGTAGGCTGCACCTGCAGATGGAAGCATCGTTCTCTATCACCATCAAAAAAGGGGACCTTTTGCTTCATCAATCTGTGTATAATATTCCTCCTCCTCCTCCTGAAACCTCACGTAATCACGCCGAACGGGCAATTTTTCTTAGGCCCACAAGGCTCAGGCCGCCTGCAGACGAGCGGGTCGGATCCGGCAGCGAGAAATCTCGCCGCGCGATCCGACCCCAGAGCCTGCAGGGACGAGCGCGTACTCACCCGCGCCTGGCGGCCCCGGCTCTTTGATGTGCCGGCTGCCGCGCAGCCGGCGCATGCGCAGACCGGAGCCGGCGGCCAGGTGAGTGCGTGCCCCGCAGGAAATTAGAACATGCCGCGGTTTGTTTGCCGCGCGAGATTTCGCGCGGCCAAACCGCGGCCGTCTGCATAGGAGTGCGTATTGTAATGCACTCCTATGCAGACTTTCAGCGGCGGAAATCCCGCGGGAAATCCCGCGGCGGGATTTCCGCTCGTCTGCAGGCGGCCTCAGTCATATAATTTTTCTAAACAATTTTTATACGTTTCAATGCTCATTAAAGCGTTGAAACTTGCACCTGAACCAATTTTTATTTTAACTGGGCTGCCTCCAGGCCTAGTTACAAATTAAGTCACATTAACCAAAGCGATTAATGGGTTTCACCTGCCCTCTTGGTTGGGCATGGGCAATTTTTCTGAGGAACATTAGTACTGTTGGTGCACCAATTTTTTTGGGCCCTCGCCTACAGTCTAATCCAATTAATTTTTAGCCCACCTGCATTACAGCTGACGTTACATCAGCTGTGCTAGGCACTGCAATGGGATATATTTATGTACCGCCGGTGGGTTCCAGGGAGCCACCCATGCTGTCGGTCCACACGGAGTTGTAACTACATGTGTCCACTTCTAAAGCACCCCAGTCTGACTGGGGCATGCAGTGTGGGCTGAAGCCCACCTGCATTTAACATGACATTACCTCAGCTGTGATGGGCAATGCTATGGGATATATTTATGTGCCGCCGGTGGCTTCCTGGCACCCACCCATGCTGTCGGTCCACAGGGACTTCACAATAGGGAGTTGTACCTGCCTGTGTCTATGAATTAAAAAGCCCGGTCAGGTTGGGGCATGCAGTGTGGGCCGAAGCCCACCTGCATTTAATCTGACGTTAGCTCTGCTGTCCAGGGCACTGCAATGGGATACATTTATGTACAGCCGGTGGGTTCCAGGGAGCCACCCATGCTGTGGGTGCACACGGAATTCCCATTGCGGAGTTGTACCTGCCTGTGACTATTTATAAAAAACCGCGGTCTGACTGGGGCATGCAGACACCTTGACAGAATGAATAGTGTGTGGCACATAGGTTCCCCATTGCTATGCCCACGTGTGCAGCTCCTGATGGCGGTGGCACAGGATTATATTTCTCATTGCTTCTGTACAGCATTGTGGGCTATCGCCCCGCCCCTTTTAAAGAGGGTCGCTGCCTAGCCATGCCAACCCTCTGCAGTGTGTGCCTGCGGTTCCTCCTCATGGCAGACGCACTTATAAATAGACATGAGTGTGGCGTGGCATGAGGGCAGCTGAAGGCTGCGCAGGGACAATTTGGTGTGCGCTGTGGACACTGGGTCGTGCGGGGGGGGGGGGGGGTTGGGCAGCATGTAACCCAGGAGAAGTGGCAGCGGAGTATCATGCAGGCAGTGATTGTGCTTTGTTGGAGGTAGTGTGGTGCTTAGCTAAGGTATTCATTGCTAATGAGGGCTTTTCAGAAGTAAAAATTGTTGGGAGGGGGGGGCCCACTCTTGCCGCTATTGTGGCTTAATAGTGGGACCTGGGAACTTGAGATGCAGCCCAACATGTAGCCCCTCACCTGCCCTATCCGTTGCTGTGTCGTTCCCGTCACTTTCTTGAATTGCCCAGATTTTCACAAATGGAAACCTTAGCGAGCATCGGAGATATACAAAAATGCTCGAGTCGCCCATTGACTTCAATGGGGTTCGTTACTCGAAACGAACCCTCGAGCATCGCGATAATTTCGTCCCGAGTAACGAGCACCCGAGCATTTTGGTGCTCGCTCATCTCTAGTCAGGACATTCAGTCACACATTCGTAAAATTTTTAATTTCCTCCAGGCAGGCCTAGATAAAGGGTTAAGTCCAAATACCCACAAAGTCCAAGGAGTGGCTTTGGGGGCATTCTTTGATCTTGCGCTTGCGGAGCACAAGGGGATTGGGAAATTTCTTAGAGGGGCAAGTAGACTGCATCCATTTATAAGGCTTACGGCGCCTCCCTGGGATCTGACTATAGTCCTTCTGGCCTTCTGCGATCCCCCGTTTAAACCTATTAGAGACCTATCCATTGCCTTGCTGACGTACAAGGTAACCCTCCTTGTGGCAGTTATGTCAGCTAAGTGCATGGGTGAAATCCAGGCCCTTTCGCAAAGGGACCCATATATGACTATTCACCACGATGAGATCGTATTCTCCTTTAGACCCTTCCTTCCAACCCAAAGTCTTGTCAGACTTCTACGGAGGCCAGCCAATAGTCATTCCAGCCTTTGTCTAAATTTTAAAAACGAAAAAGGAGCAGAAGCTCCATAAATCTTGACGTTAAAAGAGCTGTACTAGCGTACCTTGAGGCAACGGAAAGTTGCAGAAAGACTGACAGACTTTTCGTTCAATTTCAGGGGCAGGCCAAAGGGAAGGTCACTTCTAGAGATTCAGTAGTCAGGTGGCTCAGAAGAGCCATCCAGGAGGCTTACAAGGCCAAGGGCATTCCTTCCCCCAGAAGGTTTGAAAGCCCACTCTACTCGGGCGGTGGCATTTTCCTGGGCAGAAGGAGCGCATGCCTCAATCAAACAGATTTGTAACACGGCCTTGTGGACTTCTAGTCATACGTTTATTAAACATTACAGGCTGGACATTAAATTCTAGTGAGGATGCAACCATCGGGAGGAAGGTGCCTCAAGCAGTAATCCCTCCCTAAAAACGCCCATGCCAGTTATTTGGTATTCCTCCAGGTGTATGCTGTCATGATGTCGGAGGGAAAACGGAAATTTTTCTTACCACAAATTCCCTTTTTTGAAGGCAGCATGACAGCATACGGGCTTTCCCCCCCCCCCTACCGACATGGTTACCCTTGTTTGTTTAACACATGAGGTAATGTGTATACTTATGATTTCTTTGTCTGAGGTGTGTGATGCCAATAAAATCACAACTTCTGGTTAAGTATACTGTCACTGTGGTTATTTGGAACGCACTGGTGTTGGTGGAGGGGAGGTGCCTTTTATGTTCTGCCTCTTCCTGTCCTAGCAGGTGAGCAACCTCCAGGTGTATGCTGTCATGATGCCTTCAAGAAAGGGAATTATCGGTAAGAAAAATTCCCATTTTTTTTTTTTTTTACTAGCATGAGTCATTCAACACTAAATAGTTGACAAATAACATTTACCAATTGTTTACTGCATGTTGGTATCATTTACCATGTTTACCCAAAAATAAGACCTACCCTTGAAATATAAGCCCTCCCCCAAAAATAACCAGTAGCTACATTAAATGAAAAGAATAAAATAAATACCTCGCAGGTGCTATCTCGGTCCCTCCCACTGCTGTCCAGGCGCTCTGGCAGTCTTCCATGTCGTCCTCAGCGGTGCATTCTCTTCCTGGTAACATGGGTTGAATACCCTGCCTCCAGCAAGAGATTGCTGTGATTGGCTCAGGACCTCAGCCTTAGCCAATCACAGCCATTCAATGAATCACATCACAGTAGTGTCTATTTTTCCAGGATGTTACAAGGCTTATATAAGTTTAGAAGCAATTTTTTTAAATTTTCAAAAATATCCCCCAAATCAATTTTTTAGATACTATTTCAGCTCTGAAGTGTCTTTGATGGCTTATATATATTAAAATTACACCATTTTAAAAAACACAACTCTTAAAATATTTAAAACTGCATTTAGGAATCTTGTTAACCCATTAAATGTTTCACAGGAATCAAAGTGGAGGTGAAGTTTAAACCTTTTCATTTTTTTTGCAGACTTAAAATTTTAATTGTTTTTCTGTAATGCAGCAGGACTTAACAGGGAAACAAATTAAATCTTTAATACCTCGATTTTACAATTTTTTGAAAAATCCCAAATGTAGTCCTAGTGTGCACTACGGCTGAAGCACAGGCCTCAAACGAGGAAGCACCGTATCGATTTTGGGGCTTCCCTTAACTAGGACTTTCTCCAGTCCTCATTTCGGGTTTGTAGAAGACTTAAGGGACCAAAACATAAGAAACCTCTTCTTAAAGACCCCCATGTAACTGTCTGAACTGTGTGCACACTGCCACTGGTCCAGACAACCTCTGTCTTCAGCCAGTGCCACAGTCCTGGAGTGAGACACAGTGTGAGAGTGAGTCCCAGACAGCTTTCAATTCCTTCTGACAGCTGTCTCTGAGGCTGCTGAGTGCACTCTCACAAACAGCCAGATTCTGGGCCTCCCGTAGTACCTTAAGGTCCAGTTATTTCAAATTGGTAGGTTCTATCTTGTTTATGATAACCATAGCAAGCAATCCATCACCAATGTATAATGTGTATATATAAGGCTAAATTTCCACATTGCACTTACCGTATGTATTTGAAACCGTACTTACCAGCACAACCAATGTCAGGACAACCTTGTCGGTATATTTGGAGAACAGAAAAAAGAAGGGGTGGAGCAATATCCTAAGAGATTAAAGCTTATGATCAAGAGTCTTCGTGAAACTTTTTCTTCCTTTTTGTAGCAAAGAAAAAAAAACCACTTGCTTTTGTGGTATCCAAGTAAAGGAAAAAATCTCTGCGCTTATCGGGTATGGGTTTTAGGTTACAATCAATGAGCGGCTCGTCCGCAATATTGTCAACCTATTTTTATTAAACTTATAACATACAACGCGTCCTACAGCAGACGTCAGTTGTGTGACGTAATTTGTGGCATGGAGTTTTATATCTGGTGCCAGCCCAATGACAATCACATTTTTTAAGGAGGGCGTATGTACAGGTTAAATAAAGGGGAAAAAATGGGTATAAGGGCTACCTTTTTTAAGAGCTGCTCGAGACATTATTTTTAGATCAACCCCCTTTTTTTTGCAGAATGGCATACATAAACACGTTTTTGGACCATGGCGCTCTTTCCTCCGTATTTGCTGGGAATAGGTATCTGGCATTTTTAGATGTGTTTTCGGTCAAGGGGAACGCTATGCATTTGGCTGCTTAGGTGCACAAAACTCCATACTACTTTCAGTAGTCGAAGAGGTAAAGTCTGCTGCAGATCAGCGTCAAAATCTGCAGCAATGGTGCCGATGTTGACGCATTTGTGGTTCGAATTTTCCATTTTGGAAAATCTGCAGTAATTCTGCTATCTGTGAAATACCCTCAGATATGGTGCAGAAAATCGCCCCAAAGGCCATGTCAAATTCTGCATCAAAATCTGCACCATTGGTGCGAATTTTGCCACAGATCCATAGCAGTAAGAGAGCAAATAGGCTAGTAACGGACACAGAATTGGGAGTTACAGCAGGATGAAGGGTTTGTATAGGTTGACAAAGGCGTTTGAGTTACTGGTAAAGTGTGTTGTAAATTTTACAGACGCAAGTCATGGCTCAAATAAGTCATTATGGTGCTCTGCGCTGCATGGAAACGATGGGAAAAGTGAACTACTTGAGTCAGAATAGATGTCACCTGTGGTCATAGGACATGAACTGGACTGTAATCAATTATACAATCAGCATAGTACCTGTGTAGATGGAATCATGTGCTCGTAATAATCTTTTTATTTAACTAATATGAAGTTAATATGTAGTGGGCATGGTGTGGTGATATTTGGGCCTCGTTTAGTGGCATTGGTAGTATTGGTGTATCTATAGTAGTCTTTATACGACACAATATAGTAATATTACTCAAGTCACAATTTAGTGACCATGGCGTGGCTGTAATATTTGGTCCTTGTATAGTGGTATTATTAGAAATATTAGTCTTTCTATAGTGCTCACACCATAGAATAAGTAAAATGTACTGGAGAAAATAGAGGTTATGTCACTTACTTCGAGGAGGCGCCTTTGGTGTAGGCGCCTCCTGATCCCAGTAGGCGTATCAGAAATGGCGCCAGCCAACGGTGATAAACAAGTTCCACGGTTTTAATAGAATAATAAAATTGTATATAATACACAACGCATTTCGGCCGCACGGCCTTTTTCAAGTGTACATAATATAAACATAAAATTGAACATTTATAATAATAAGAAGTACCTTGTAATCTGTAACAGATGACGGTTAACAAGCTGCCACGTCCATACCGGCATCTGTTGTGTCGGCATCAGATGACGTGGCTGCACGTTGCAGAGGGGGGGGAGGGGGGGAAATCGCTGCTAGCGTATGACGCTGCATAATTAACAAAATGTCATGTTCATACCGGCATCTATTGTGTCGGCATCTAATGACGTGGCTGCACATTGCGGGGGGAGGTGGGAGGGAGATCTCCCAACAGATCTCAAAACCCAAAAGAGTCAGAAGAAGGGGCAAACGAGGTGGCCAAAAATCAAAAAATAACAAAGCCATCCAGACCACCTCGCAAAATACAATCCCCAACAACGAAACGTTAAAAGCAGGTATTTTTAATCTTTCCAAATACCAATTAAATCAAGAGGAAATCAATATCCTCTCCAGAGGTCTTTCCTTTAGTCCGTCCAGTTACCCTGAAATTTTTGAATTATTTGTAGATTTAAATGCATATATACGCAAATTAACACTAAAGAGACACTTTAAACTCCATCCAAATAATTCTTCTAGTGATTCAACTACCCATCTCAATTATGACAAAGTTTCCGATTCTGATAATCACATAGCACAACAATTTATATATACTGATTTAAAAACATCTAGCACTTTTTACCCTGTAGAATCAAAAGGCCCACAAATAACAACATTTTATAATGAGGTACTAATGAACTTCAAAGAGCTAGCCAATCAACTAGAACTCCATAAGAAAAATAAAAAGGGGAATTTAACTAGGTTTCAACTTAAACTCATCAATAAATTAGCAAATGAACAAGGAGTGATTATCAAGCCAGCAGATAAGGGTGGAGGAATAGTCCTAATGGACAAAACATACTATTTGAACGAATCATTCCGCATCCTAAAAAATTGTTCGAATTATAAACCTCTACCTACAGACCCGTCCGCTGAGATTAAGGAAAAATTACATGTTTTGATTAATGAGGCTTATCAAGATGGTTGCATCTCCAAAGATGAAAAAATCTTTTTATATCCAAAACATCCAGAAACACCTTTATTTTTATTTTCTCCCTAAGATTCATAAATCTGTAACACAACCCCCTGGAAGGCCCATCATTGCTGGCATGAACTCTCTCACAAGCAACCTCTCTCAATATGTAGATAAACAATTACAACGTCTAGTAGTTCAACTTCCATCTTATCTTAAAGATACCACACACATATTACAATATCTACAAAACATTCAATGGGAAGAATCTTTCATTTGGGTGACTCTGGACGTTAGTGCATTATGTTCTAACATACCACACATACAAGGTTTACAAGCAGTCAAACATTATCTAGATCAGGATTCATTAACCCCTCCCAGACAAAAGCAATTCATCTTGGATGCTATTCATATTATATTACATAATAATTTTTTCAAATTTAATAATGAATTTTTTGTCCAAACGCGCGGGATTGCAATGGGCACGAAATGTGCACCAGTTTATGCCAACCTGTACATGGGCGCGTTCGAGGAGACTTTTTCTAATCCACATATCAAATTTTATAAAAGATATATAGATGACATCATTCTTATATGGGACGGCACATTAGAAGAAATTTCCAAGTTTATCCAACATATCAACTCCAATTCATGGAACCTGGAATTTACGGGATCCATTAACCATACTAAAGCCACCTTTTTAGATTTGGATATCTACATAGAAGCCGGTCAAATACAAACCAAGACCCATTTTAAAACCGTAGATGCGAATAGTTTCCTCGACTTTCGTAGCGACCACGCCAAGCCGTGGAAGCTAAATGTACCTTTTGGCCAATTTAAGCGCATCAGGCGCAATTGTTCCACCATTCAAGAATACGAGAACCAATCAGAGATCTTGGCCAAAAGATTCACAGACAAAAAATATCCTAAAACACTAATCTCCAATTCCCAGAGTAGAGCCAAAATAGAAGGGAGAGGTATCCAACCTCTAAACCCTACGGACGCTTCTCAATATAGAAAACCCAAACCCATTAATCAAAGTTGTAATTTAATCACCCGTTATAATTCATGTCATAAAGAACTCAAGGATATCGTCAGAAAACATTGGCACATTTTGAAATCGGATCCATAGTTAACTTCCGAAATACCCCCGTTTCCACAAATTACCTTTAGAAGAAGCCGAACCTTGGCGAGCATTTTAGCTCCATCACAGCCACGACAGTTTAGGTCTAAACCAAAATAAGAATGCCCATTTCTATATTACATACTACAGGAGTTTTCAAATGTGGTAAACCCACATGCAAATGTTGTCAAAACATTTGCCACAAACGCAAAGAAATCGAAATAGACTCTAACACTTCCCCATTCCAAATTAACCAATTTATGAATTGTTCAACCAGTTATGTCATCTATCTGATAGAATGTCCTTGTAAATTGAAGTACATTGGACGCACAGTTAACGCATTGCGTAGTCGCTTAAACCACCACAGATCAAATATAAAAAATAATTTCCTCAAACATAGCATCTCAAAACATTTTTCTTTATATCATGCATCAGATCCTACTTACCTTAAAATTACCCCTGTTGAACAAATCCCTAATGGTGAATTTTCCAAGTTAAGAACCAAGGAGATGTTTTACATCTTCCACTTTAATACTTTGGTTCCATACGGCTTAAACGAGACCTTAGAGAAATTTTAACAATATTATATATATATATATATATATATATATAAAAATTAAAAAATAAGGTTTTTATTAAAAAAAATTTTATATATAAAAAATTATATTAATTTTGCCATAATTTGTGTTTGGTGAATTGGTATTTTATACTCATCTTATACTTATACAGTATTATACATTTACAGATATATAAATAATGACTTACTGTCTGTTACCTGTTATTATCTATTACATTATATATATATATATTTCTATATACGTATTATTTTATATGTGTATTTATTTAATTAATTTAATAACCATATAATTTTCCCAATAATCATTTATAGTCTGCATTATTATTTTTCATATTTATCTATATTTTAGAATATTCATATTAATTAACCTTAGTACCTTGTATACTGATTATACAAACTTATCGCCATCTATGCATTCATATTTGATAAGATGTGATCATGTGACTGTCCGTTCATGTGACTGTCCGTTCATGTGACTGTCCGTTCATGTGACTGTCCGTTCATGTGACTGTCCGTTCATGTGACCTTACGTCATGGCGTCAGACGTGTACTATACGTCGCAACATGTATGCCGCTGGTAACTTTCTGACCCCAGCTGTCATTTGTATGTCCACAACTTTATTTTTCATGAAGCTTGTTCATGTGACCTAGCGTCATGACGTCAGACGCAAATGACACGATCCCAGCGGTAACGCTATCGGGCATGTCCCTAATCCAATTCTCCATCCGTACGTCCGGCTGCACAGCCGCAACACCGGATCTGATTTAAACACCAACAGCTGCGCTACAAGACGCATAAAGAATGCCATACGTCCCTAGATTACGTCATCTCACGCAGCGTCATTACGTCAGTAGTGTTTCCCACTCCTCCCTCCCCCGCAGTGTGCGGCCATGTCATCTGATGCCGACACAATAGATGCCGGTATGAACGTGACATTTTGCCAATCGCGCAGCGCTATTACGTTAGCAGCGATCCCCCCTTCCTCCCCCTCCCTCTCCCTCCCACCTCCCCCCGCAATGTGCAGCCACGTCATTAGATGCCGACACAATAGATGCCGGTATGAACATGACATTTTGTTAATTATGCAGCGTCATACGCTAGCAGCGATTTCCCCCCCTCCCCCTTCCCTCTGCAACGTGCAGCCACGTCATCTGATGCCGACACAACAGATGCCGGTATGGACGTGGCAGCTTGTTAACCGTCATCTGTTACAGATTACAAGGTACTTCTTATTATTATAAATGTTCAATTTTACTGTATGTTTATATTATGTACACTTGAAAAAGGCCGTGCGGCCGAAATGCGTTGTGTATTATATACAATTTTATTATTCTATTAAAACCGTGGAACTTGTTTATCACCGTTGGCTGGCGCCATTTCTGATACGCCTACTGGGATCAGGAGGTGCCTACACCAAAGGCGCCTCCTCGAAGTAAGTGACATAACCTCTATTTGCTCCAGTACATTTTACTTATTCTATGGTGTGAGCGCTGAGGTTTTTTTTCCTTTATCCCATTTATGTCTTTCTCCTTCATGCCATGATTGGAGCTTTCCTCTAGCCGCTCTCTCTTATGAGATTGTTCACAGCACCTACGAATATTCGTTTTCATTTGGAAATCAGGACTATCTACCTACTACACTCTCCAGTATCCTTCTAGTGAGCTCTTTTTCCTTATTCATCATCAGTCTTTCTATAGTAGTTGTTGGAGTATTCCTTATAAATTCAGAATAAGTAGTAAGGCTACTGGGATTGGAGGTCAATGCAATAACAGTAGAAAGATTGTAAGTTCACCTATTCCAATGGGCTTTAAATCCACTGCTTCTTTGGAACAGGTAACACCGGTGAGCTGCAGGTCCCAGCTGCTGTACACTTTCTCCATAGCAAACAAGTAAGCCAGGTTTCTCTGTGCAAAACATTTTTCTTCCTTTTATTATTTTCTTCTATTACATAGTGGGACACACAGATAAAACCGCTAGACACATTTCAGCTCATAAACGGCTTTTGTCAGTTTTATCTGTGGATCCCACTATGAAATAGAAGAAAATAATAAGAAAATCTTTTGCACTAAGAAACCCGGCTTACTTGTTTGTTATGGGATCGGACAGCGGCGTAACTTGAAGCTCCCGGGCCCCGATGCAACACTTGTAACAGGGCAACTATAATGCTTCATTCATAGTGCTGGGTTCCCTATATGGAGAAGAGAGGCCTTATGGGCCCCTGAAGGCTCCTGGGCCCGGGTGCAACCGCATGCCCTGCATCCTCTATAGTTGCACCCCTGGGATCGGAGTTACTTGTGTCCAAATTAAAGGGGTTGTCCCGCGATGACAAGTTAAGTTAAACACTTCTGTATGGCTATATACATGCACTTTGTAATATACATCGTGCATGAAATATGTGCCATACAGAAGTTATATACTCACCTTCCCTGCGCTGGCGTCCCCGTCTCCATGGTGCCGTCTAATTTCAGCGTCTAATCGCCCGATTAGACGCGCTTGCGCAGAAGGGTCTTCTCCCTTCTGGTCGGTCCAGGCACGAGCGGCGTTCTGGCTCCGCCGCCTTCTACGCGCTATCGCGTAGCTCCGCCCCATCACGTGTGCCGATTCCAGCCAATCAGGAGGCTGGAATCGGCAATGGACCGCACAGAGCCCACGGTGCACCATGGGAGAAGACCCGCGGTGCATCGTGGGTGAAGATCCCAGCGGCCATCTTGGAGGAAAAGAAGGAAGAAGTTGCAGAGAGGGGATTCGGGTAAGTAAAAATTTTTTTAAAATTTCAACACATCCCTTGGGTTTGTGCTGCGCTGAACGGGGGGCTTATGCAAAAAAAAAAAAAAAAACAGTTTCGGCGCAGGACAACCCCTTTAATTAATGATCATTGGAGAGAGAGCAAAAGACCTCAACAGTGTGAAGTCATCACTGTCTGCTTCCTGAGGAGCTAGCCCAGTGTTAGCTTTATTAATAAAAGATAGTGTCCAGTCACGGTGGACAACTCACTAGAAGCAATAAATCATTACAAAGTTTTAGTGCTGACACATGCATATGTAATGTGACGTGCTTACTTTCCAAGACTAAAGAAATGCAGTTACAATGGCTAAATATGGTCTCCAGGAAACGTGCAACCTCCTCCTTACTACATTGACCGCTCAGAGACTAAACTAAATTAATCCTCATAATTCAAAGGATTAATTCAAACTATAACACGGATACTTAATACTTTCACATCCCCCCACCCCCCCTTCCCTTTTGAATACACTTTTATTTCCAAACTAGTTATATCCATGGGCTAGTCCCACAAGGGAGACTTCAGTGCTTCATCTTCCCCAATTTCAGAACTCCTTAGAGATAGAAAAACCTTGCGCGCTGGATGACGCAGATTTTAGTTGTGACAGTTTGCCAGCATCTTCATACGGGTGTTCCCTGGAGCGTAACTTTGGTAACTCATTTGATTATTTCTTACACATTGTAAACATATAAGGTATACAAACAATCAAGATACTAAATGCAACATAAACAGCTAAGCATAGCAATAATATTTGTAATAAAGCTTAAACTCCAACACAGTAAAAATCTGGTCATCTGGATAATCCATGGCTTCGACTACCGTAATTTGGCCCACATTTGCATAAGCATTTGATAGAATTCAGAAACAAATATTGCATAAAAGCAAGGATATTTTAACCTTGTTTTCTTGTAATATTCTCATGAATGCCTCAGTCCTTGTGCAATCATTCTTCCAGCTGCATCCTCGTTGACTAGTACGGTAGGCCTTCTGATCCCTATCCTCCAGTGAATGAGGATAAAGGTCTCATGGTTGTCTGTTGTAAAAGACTTCTTTGCTCTATAAGATTGCCATATCCAACACAGTTTCAGACCTTCTTAGAATGTCTTAAGAGAATGTACATTTGGTTGTGTCTCTTTGTTGAAAATGAATCATCACACAGGCATCTGGAAAAACGCAGCATTTATAGTGTTTTTGAACAGCGTTTTTAAACGCACCCTATCGTTGCAATGGGTGGTGAGGTGAGTTTAAAAAATCGCTAAAACGCACTAAAATAGAGTAGACAACTTTTGAAAATTGCGGTGCTTCTAGTCAACGCTCGTCTGAGAAGCCCCAGTGAGATTTATGGAGGTGTTTTACAGCATTTGGCATGGTGTTTTAAACACAGCATGAAATGCTGAAAAAAACGCTAGTGCAAGAGTGCGCTTGCGAAGAGGAGAGCAGCTTGTAAATATCGAACTGGCATCATTGACAGGTCTACTGCTATGAAAAGCAAAACGAGGTATAAATATTTTTCCATGATGCTTCTAATAAACAATTTAACAATAACCGTGAAGCGGTCTCGTGCTGTTATCAATGTGTGAACTCATTATTTATATGAAGCAAACATTATCTTGAAGTACTTCTGACTGAATATTATAGGGTTTGGCTAATGCACCATTCTTCTGTTCATAGCTTGTATCTGTTGTGGGAAGTACAACTCGATACCATGGTTTCTGTTTCTCCTCTTTGGCCTCGTTGATCTTAAACATTGAGGCCCCCATTGAGTTTATCTTCTTTGCCACTACTTAGTGTGTGATATGAAGTGTGAGACATTTGTGCAATCATTAAGAGATTCCAAATCCTCTTAAAAACTCCATTAACAAATGTCGTCCCCTATTACCTCAGGGGACTACATATTGACTTACTATGTCAGACAATAGCTTCTTAGCCATATGTTTTTCTGCAGCTATGGTCACAATCTAAAAAGAGATCAAAACCGACAAGGATGCACTCATATTGGTCAACTTCTTCCGTGTTTCCCCAAAAGTAGGACCTAGCCTAAAAATAAGCCCTACCCTGGTTTTCAGGGGATCTTGAAATATAAGCCCTAGCCTGAAAATAAGCCCTCTCTACACAAAACAAAAGATGCTCTCCGGGTCCCTCCCACTGGTCTCTGGAGCTCCGGCGCCCTTGCTTCAGTCCTCAGCAGCCGACAGAACATCGCTTCCTGGTAACGGAGTTTGTAAACCCCACCTCCAGGAAGCGATGGCTCTGATTGGCTTAGCCGCGGTGCTCGAGAACCAATCACAGCCATTCAATGCCTATCAAGGCATGGCTTGATAGAATGCCTTTTAGAATGTGGTATGATGTAATACTATGGCATTACATCTTACTGCAGGAGTGACCAAGGCATTGCAGGTTCTTGTTCCTCTGGGGACTAAAAATAAAAAGAGTTAAAATTAGGTTTTACTAATTTTTTTTTTTTTTTTTAAATGGGACTTTCCTTAAGGGGCTAATATGCTAATTCAGAATCCCTGCTTCACTGTCATTCCCTGAATAACTATCTAATGTAAACCTCCCTGAAGTGTTTTAATCCCTTAGTCCAGAGTCCCAGGCTTTGGTTGCAGCAGTCAGGTAGACCTTGGACTGAAGAAACACAAAGCTACCAATATGACAATGAAACGTTTGACACAATGTACATCTATCGAGCACATATCAATCTCACAATGTTTTACATTCAATTGTACAGGTTATTCACATGCTCTCTTCTAATACAAAAAGGTCTACTTATCTACTTATCCAACCTGGATCATATGTTCTATTTTTTATGACTCAGATTAACCAGATAAAAGATTTTTCTCTATTCTAGAAGTCTGTCTGTCATGGCACACGGGGTCACTGAGAACTACTACTGCATTCCAGCTCAAGTCTAGTTATTTCTGTAAACACACTAAAATATCCTAGGGAGAGGACCAGCATAGTGATTTATAGATCCTAAATTCTGTCTGGAAATCTTCTAACAGATGGTGTGTTAACCCTTTCCAATCCACTGTCAGACCTCTGAAGACATTATGATTTAAGGCTGTACAGCTCCGATGTTGGAAGGCATCTGTCGGGGTTCTCTTACTGTATATTGCCATTCTCTCTGGTGTTGGAGCCTATCCAATGTGTCACCTCATGCAATATGTGTCACTTTAGCCAGCATATAGCGCCGTTGTATAACGACAGAAAAAGACTAAGTCCCCAAGGAAAACCAGGATACAAATTGGATTGGAAAGGGTTAAAAACACGAGTCTACAAAAGTCTCTTACTGCCTCAACCTTAATAAAACATATACACTGAGAACAACAAAAATGAGATGTTCGATTCATTCATGAGAGCCTGAATCCGTGACTTGCGCCATGACAGAAACTACTGGTGCTTAACCTCCGTTCGTATTTGGCAATTCACTGGACTTCTCAGTCTGCCAGCATTCTCCATCAAGGGTATTCCTTTAAACTTAGAATCAGCAATCGAGCTACTGGGATTTGAGTTTTCTCATGTCTCCAAATTTAACTGTTACGGAGGTTCTAGGATCTGTTACATTCTAGTAATCTGCTTTAGGTCTTGTATTTTTTTTCTCCATCTTCTGGCTCTGGTGGGAGTGGTATTAGATGAGACCTGCTTGGTCTCACCTGTGGGTAATTTAGGAGGACTATTTAATCTGGCCTTGCACTTAGCTCTTTGCTGTTTATTTTTAGTCTTCCTTTGACTGTGGTGAAAGTCAGAGCTTTGTGCTGGGTCCCCTGTTAGCTTTGTGAACTATCAGGCAAAGTGCTGTCATTACTACTGTTTATTTCTTGTTTTCTGTGTTTTTTTCCTATGCCACGTAGGGTCTGCTAGTGGACAATGTATGTGGTCAGATTCACCCTTGTTAGGGCGGGTTCCCTGGTGACTGTTTTCTTTTGTTTATGACTGTTTGGTGTGCACTAGCGGTCTGTTTGTTCTCAGCCCGTGAGTATTTCAGGGTTACGGATTTAGCGCATTTTTATTATTTAGCGCAATTTTTTATTAGAAACTTTGTGCATAGCATGCAAAAAGGTTGACAATAGCTTCAAGGTTGTACATCAACTGAGATAATCATTCTTAATACAAAGGGAACAATTGAGCTAATAAACAGTACTCTGTATAACCTCACTTTGTATATATTACATGTATTGTATGTTTGACGGTAGCTTGACCAAGACCCAGTTGTTGCTGTGGGTCGAAACGTTGCTGCTTGATAATGCTGAAGTTGCATACAATAAAGTAACTCTTCCAGATATGGTTGAGTTTTAACCTGCACCGCTTTCTGATGCTGCCTGGTACCTGCATTTTTGTACTTTGAAGATTTGTGGATCATGGTCCTGGTCCATCCAGTGACATGCATCTGATCTACCCCTTGTGGAAGTTGTCGGCAGGAGTGCTGCTAGAGTTACCTTTAATTCTTTACCCTTTTTTTCCATCTTCTGTAAGACTGATTGCGCCACTCTCACATACATTCAGGAGACCGGATTTCTTCAAACACCTGTGGCCTTCTGCCTTTTGCCTTTTTTATTTGCACGCAGCACAGGTTTATAGCATCAACATAGTGCACATACACTGGACTACAACACATCCATCTGGGTTTCCAACCCGCAGTGTCCTTATCATTATCCCCTATCCAGGCGTCTAGGGGGCATCTTACCCTGTCAGACTCGCGATGGGCACTGCCTGGTCCACAGGACCTGGCCTGGACTGGCCTGGACCTTAGAAGTGCATTACTACTTTTTTGGTCTTTTTGTTAAAGAAAAATTGTAGCCCATAGACATGTATGGGAAAACCGTTTTTTCACACAATGAGCATTGAAGCTTATGTGCTAATACTGTCTAAAAGTTAGACTATTCAAACTTGGATTAGACAGTCTTAAAATACCCCAGATTTATCACAGTAGTTTTGCTGTTGAATTTTAAGACTGTCTAGTCTGTTTAGACCACCTATAAGTTGTCTTAGTTTGTGCCAAAAATGTTGGCGCAATTCACAGGGATTTGGCACAATTTTTGGTGCTATTTAGGCCATGCCTCTTATTTGGACAAGTTGGAATAACTGTTCAAAAGTGTCTAAGAATGCATAGTAAACATGGAGCTAAGCATGTAAGGCAGTTTTCTAAAATAATAAGCTCCATTGTGTTCTTCTCTGGCTATCCAATTACTATATGTGATTATTATCAGCAAATCTGCAACCTTGGCTCACTTGGAATTTTTTTTGAAGGGTGTTCGCACCCTTGTGTATCTCCGGTCATGTACTGTTTGTGTTAATCCCTGGACAACACACAGCCCCATTCCATGGCTATGAGGGTTTGCACATTGACATTTTTTTTCATAAGGATCAATGATCCTGTGGAAAATAAATCATGGCATGTTCTATTCCTGTTTGACATGATGTGTACTTTTTCTCATCCATGAAGCATTCCTCCATGTAAATCAGACAACACATGGACTGGTGTCTGTGTGCTGCCCGATATGACTTCCACCTAACCTAAGTATAACAAAAAGCCAAAGACCTCTTTGTTTAAGTGAGGCAGAGCAATGAATAAGCTAGAACAGCATATGGATGTCTTATTTATCAGCACAAACGAGCACATTTCATATCAAGCAATGAAATGTTTGATGGGCTGATATATAACCTTTGCTACATTACTAATCAATTGGGACATGATTATTTTAGTAAATATAATTGGCTGTGGTGTTTCACAGGAGTAAGATAATGATCTCTGCACACATACTAATTACTCGGTATAGAAGTAATTCACAGTTTACAGGCAGAGCTACACAACAAGGTTGAAATCCTGATGGGTATGGATGGCTCAGCGTAATGAAAGGCAAATTTCTGTAAACCTTGGACCATGTATAATATATAGTAGAAAACAAAATAAGAAACCGTTGACTGCTCTACCATATTTCCTGTTGGATTTTATACCTATCGCCCAGGTTTGACCTTTTATATGTTATATTTAGGTTATGGTTCTTTTTGCTTGCAGTACAATTTTACACCAGCCCTTTGAGACATGTCTTAAATAAATATTGCTGTGGGAGAAGTGTGTTTCTTCTAGATTAGAATTCCTTTCTAGATAGGACTCCATGAAGTCGTGGTAAAAACTTCTTTAAATTTAGAATTAGCAATAATGTTTTCCAGGATCTGAGTTTTCTCATGTGTCCTAATTAACTATGATCATTAGAGAAAGAACAAGAGACATGAACCATGTGAAGTCACCATTGTGCTCCTTCTGAGGAGCCCACACTAGTGTTAACTTTATTTACACTGCAAAACAGAACAAAGGAAAGTGTAGTGTGTTCCCCCCTCCAATACGTCTCCAAAGCAGCATCGGTCCTCTGGAATGCACTACCCCAAACTATCCAGGCAATCCCCCCCTCCCCCCCCCCCACACACACACAAACTTCAGGCATGCTCTGAAAATGCACCTCTTCAAGGAGGCATACCATATCCCCTAAACCAAACCCCTTTGTACTCTGCCTGATAACATGCTCCCTGTCCTACTGATTGCAATCCCTGCTAGCTGCTATCGACCGCTTCCTGCAGTCCTACCGATTCAGGTTGCCACCGGAGGTGGTGAGTTCTCCTTCAATGGAAGTCTTAAAACAGAGGCTGGACAGATATCTGCCTGGGATTATTTAATGAATCCTGCACTGAGCAGGGGATTGGACCCGATGACCCTGGAGGTCCCTTCCAACTTTATCATTCTATAATTCATCTTATGGTCGCTATGACATTGGCTTTGGTGACTATGTCCCAAGTTCTGCATTGGGCACCAATTAGCTGTTTGCCTGGGGGCCATGTTCTGAAAGGGATCTTGTCTCATAGTCCCACACCTTTGAAGGTTAGGCTAAAGCCCCATTTACACCGATAGAGAATCGCTCGAAAGTCCCTCGAACTATAGTTTAAGTGACAGTTTTGAGTGATCATCTTTGCATGTTTTATGGTTGCTAATTAGCTACTATAGAATATGCAAACTGAGAGGGACACAGCTACTAATAGAACAATACAGCTGCTTTGCATATGCAAACAGCTGTAGTGTTCTCTGCACTTAGTCCATGCCCTGCTGTGAATTCACAGCAGGACACAGGCACAGAGAATCTTATCAGCCCAGCCAGCTGATAACAGCCTCCTCCACTGATAACAGCTGATTGCTCAATTCTAGCAAGCTAGAATTCAGTGATCAGTGACTCCTGCATGAAAACTGCATGATGTCAGTGCATTTAGACAGAATGAGAATCTCTTAAAAGCCGGATTTGAGCGATTTTTGAGCAATTCTCGTTGTGTCTAAAAAATCCTTTACTGACATGTTTGTTGGCTGTGATACAGGCCTGATCATCTTCCATATAGCCATTGTTCAAAACACTCAATAGTAGAGTCTATAATAATGTAGCAAAGGGGAAACCAACTCCACATATAGGAGCATCCCAATCCCAAACCTCCGGCAATACTAGTAATGTCCCTTTTCCTATAGAGTTAGCAATAATGTGTATATAAATGACTGTACGTGATTTATGTGCAGTCGTTTATACAGTGTTCATAGTTCAGGCTCTGTTGTACGGGGATCATATGTGACGTAATGTTGGGAATAAAGCATACTAGTGTATAAGATGAGGAAGACTTGCAGCTATGTTGAAGACGTCTTAGAACAAGACTTTTATTGGCGTGAATCCTGAAGGGGCTTATTCGCCAAGCTCTAAATTCTCATCTTGTTTGTTTCAATGTAAGATTCCTTTAACTCTGCACTTGCTTTGCTTTAGCCGTCTTGGCTTGGAAGTCCTTCTAAGAGCAGTGATCCTTATCTGTAATTCCTCAGTTCTTTAAGATGTAAAAATAAGATGGGATATTTGTGACAGGCATCGGCGTGTGGGAGTGTTTACATAAACAGAACATGTCTAGTAGCAGAGACAATCATAATGCAGCCAGAATGTCGGTCTTTTTTCCGCATGCTTTTTCTTAGATTTACTCGATACACACAATCCATTTGTGACAATACTTGCACTGCAGACTTTACATTTCCAAGGAAACACGACTTTGGATGGGAGAAACAAAGCAAGTCTATAAACTCTGAGATTACTCGTGAATATTTACCCTCGAACGCTCGCTCAAGTGTTTGAAGCAGACTACATGTTTTCATTTTATTACTAGAGGCAAATATTGCTACACAGATTAAACATTGGTACAATCCTGTAAAAAGGTATTTGCCCCCTTCCAGACAGTCTAATATTCCTCTGGAATTGTATCAGTAATGAGGATTATATTTTGAATTAACAATAACGACCTTTATTTAATGTTTAGCGCTGACCTATACCACAGCACTTTATAACTTGGGACATCAACAAGCCTATGAAATGCCCAAAATATCCCAGCAAATTACATTACAATGCTAGTGAAAGCGATTTTTAAAACCACATTCATAATTAGATTTCTATTCAAAGTGTGAAAACCACGGCAAATATACAGCAAAATCTACAGCGGAAAAATCTACTATTGGAGCAGCAGAAATCTCTTGCGATCACCACCTTTAGGGCTCAGTCAGAGGGGCGTTTGTTTGCTGCGCATTTGTTTTTTGCAAAACGCTTGTGCACAGAACTTCGCATGACCGAAGCGGGCGTCACTTGGCTGCGTTTAAAATTAGCACGGAAAGTGCGGTGCCCGCTATCCCCTGCTGCGGCTGTGACAGCTGCAGCAGGTGATTCCTTGGATGTGAAACCCCTGGATGCTGTCACATCCAGGGGTCTCACCTTCTGGTTAGGGGGGCCGGTGGCAGCAGCACCGATGCCATTGACAACATACAGTGAAGATCGCGATCCACTGGCACAGCTGTGGCAGAGGATTTCTTCATCTCCGTGGAGAGTCCTCTCATCATTGAAGACTGTGACAGCTGTGACAGAGGATTGCAATGTTCTCTTATTGCTTTCAATAGGTCCAGCGCTTCTGCAGCCCCATTGAAAGCAATGGGCTGCTGGCAACCCCTGCAGTGATTTTTGGGGAAGGGCTTTAAATATAAGCCCTTCCCTGCAAAAATCATCCCTAGAATATGTAAGAAATATATACTCACTTCGCCGTCGGGGCTCAGGCGCGTCCAGCTCTCAAGTGCTTTCAGCAGCAGGGATTTAAAATCCCTGGCTGCTGAAAGGGCTGACTCTGATTGGCTGAGCACTGTGATCAATCAGAGGCAGCGCTCAGCCATTGAATGATAGCTGAGCGCTGACTGTGATTGGTCCTTGCGCTCAGCCAATCAGAGGCAGCGCTCAGCCATTCCTTTATGGGCAGTTGGGCTGCTTTCACATTTGCGGTTACGGTTCCGTTTTCCTGCTCCATTGGGCGAGCATGAAAGGGGAATCCTCTGGCTGAACGGGTCTTTTTTGGGATGAACCAAAGAGCGCCAAAGAGACCAATTTACTAAAATGGGGCCTGTTCAGTTTCCGCTCAGCTGCCCAGTATATTACCGGCAGAAAAAATGGGTCATGCATCGCTACTTCATCCAGTATTTTGTGGCGGCCCTGCAACACAACCTTCGAACGGAGATTCCAGCACAGATGTAACCTGGCCTTAATTGTGCATGGGTGAGCGCAAGATAAAGAACTCGACTGAAGGCGCCTATTCTGAATTTGTTGTGAGGCTCTATAATTACACCATTATTTATAGAAATGAGTTTTCATTAGCTGCCTGTAAAGTTCATTTTCAACAATGCGCTCAATTGCTTCCATGCATTTGCCATCATCTTCGAAATTTTATCAGAAAATTTAATCAGCCGTTTTCTTCCAAGTGTAAGAATTCAAAATATGTCTCCGCTTTGATGCAGTTCTAGTGCGGGAAGTTTCACCTGATCTGTCAGCAGCTGACATGTTTGCTATTATTAGAAGCAGGTAAACCGCATAAATTAATGTTGACAGGCAAAGACATGCTGCAAGTCTGCCCCACGTTCTGAAGGCCTCATTCATTAGGGCATGTCTACACCAACATGCCAAACTATGGAGAATCCTCTCTTGGAGTTATAAACTATATACATTTACAGGAATATATTAACATAGCATTTTATCTTGTAGCAAAAACATGGCAAGAGAAGGCAGCAGTTACTCTATTGCGCAGCATTGATGCGGATTATGGCATTTGTTCGAGTCAGTGAGGTGCACAAGTAATGTATCTTCTGTTTGCTGAAAGCATGGATTCTTGGAACTCAACAAAGTGTATTTTAACTCAATCAATAATTCCATTAATTGGAATTGGTCTGGAACATGCTTTAAGTGGAGCCCGAAAAGGAGGTAGGGAGGTGGTTGCTGTCTTTATAAAGGCTGTCAAGCACTAATGTGTGTGTAATATATATACCGTATATACTCAAGTAGAAGCCGAGTCAATAAGTTTTACCACAAAAAACTGGCAAAACTTACTGACTCGAGTATAAGCCTAGCTATACTTGAGTATATACTAGGTAAAGAAAAAATGCAATACTCACCTCCCAGCTGGCGTCTGTGTCCCCGGCGCGATGGTCTCCCCGGCGGTGCCTCAAGCTGCTTGAAAATTCTCCCCGCTGTCATCTCCCTGCCTGGCTTTGAATTCCCCCACCATCAGCGCTGTGTAAGTAAGCGCTGTGATTGGATCGAGCGCCAGCCAATCACAGCCGGAGCTCGATAAACCAGTCACAGCCATTCAGCGATGTCATCCACTGAATGGCTGTGAATGATCGAGCGCCGGCTGTGATTGGCTGGCGCTCGATCCACTCACAGCACTTACCTACACAGCGCTGATGGCGGGGGAATTCAAAGCCGAGCAGGGAGATGACAACGGGGAGAATTCTCAAGCAGCTTGCCGTACTGCTGGGGAGACCATCACGCTGGGGACACAGACTGGGAGGTGAGTATTGCGAGTTTTTTGTGTTTGTTTTTTTTAATACCTCACTCGAGTATAAGCCGAGGGGGGCTTTTTCAGCATTAAAAAAGTGCTGAAAAACTAGGCTTATACTCGAGTATATATTTTTTTCTTTATTAAATATGTTTTAAGAAAAATATATATAATAAAGAAAATATATAGTAAAGTGTGTGTGTGTGTGTGTGTGTGTATATGCATATATATTACTAATATGTTGGGTAGCCACTATTGATGGCTACAAGCCACTACAAGCTTTCTCGTGTCCTGAATGACACAAATCGGCACTGGACCTACTTGTTACTGTAGCTCTGTTACCCATAATCTTGATGAGCCATGTTTTAGGGATTACTCTAATTGTGAATGAAGTTTGGAAGTTTTAAAGCTCATTTGCCTGCAAATGTATATACTGTATATATTTTCTAAATGTGTGGCTGCAATCCCTGTGGAGTCCTTTTTGAATATCTGTATAGTTTTCTGCAAACTCGATGTATTAGTTGTTGCCTTGCCATACAGGCTAACGGAGGCATAACACATTAGATGCAGCAGCGTTTTCTATAAGGTTACCTGTCATTGTTACTGCATAAAGAATCATTCATGTGAGATGTAAAATCTTCAGCAACTGCTTGTTCTGTCGCTGGTGAAAACGTCTATACAGTGATTAACCTGACGCCTTGACCTTCTCATGCAGTCAAACCTGAAGTCATTGGTGTATAGTAATATAAAGCAGCATGCATTCATGTAGCTTAAACCAATCTGATTTCTTCATGTTTGCTATTACTGGACTACTTATTGTATTTTGCTAGAGTTGAGCGAACGTACTCGTCCGAGCTTGATATTCGTGCGAATATTAGGGTGTTAGGGATGCTCGTTACTCGTAACGAGCACCACGCGGTGTTCTGGTTACTTTCAGTTTCCTCTCTGAGACGTTAGCGCGCTTTTCTGGCCAATTGAAAGACAGGGAAGGCATTACAACTTCCCCCTGTGACGTTCAAGCCCTATACCACCCCCCTGCAGTGAGTGGCTGGGAAGATCAGATGTCACCCGAGTATAAAAGTCGGCCCCTCCCGCGGCTCGCCACACATGCCTTGTGAGTTAGCTGAGGGAAAGTACTATCGTGCTGGTGCTGCTGTAGGGAGAGCGTTAGGAGTCAGTGTAGGCTTCAAGAACCCCAAAGGTCCTTCTTAGGGCCACATCTACCTGTGTGCAGGCTGCTGCTAGCAGTGTTTTTTTTTTTTTTTTTCCTCAAAATCGGCAGTGCAGAGCATTGCACCCGGCATTAGGGACAGAAGTGGTGCATAGGCAGGGAGAGTGTTAGGAGTGAGTGTAGCCTTCAAGAACCTCAACAGTCCTTTCTAGGGCCAAATTTAAGCGTGTGCAGTACTGTGCTGGCTGCTGTTAGCAGTGTTGCATATTTTTTTTCTTCTAAAAATCATCTGTGCAGAGCATTGCACCCTCCATTGATACTACAGGGACAGAATTGTGTAGGCAGGGCCACAACACAGTTATTGTTCATTGAATATACGCAGTGGGTCCTTCCCTTTGCAAAAAAGGAAAAGAAATTATATTTGGCCTGCCTGTGTCAGTCCTAAGGTCTCCGTGTACGTGTGTGCTGCGTGGACAACGTACAAAAATCAGACGCAACCAGCTACGGTTTACTGCAGGCTTGCGCCATTGTCTTTCCTGACTGGCAAATACCTGCTCTGCTAGAGTTAATAACTCTGCTACACTAAAGTTGTGTGTCACTTTTTCAGGGCCACACTACAGTTCTAAAAGTTATTGTTCATTGAATATACGCAGTGGGTCCTTCCCTTTGCAAAAAAGCGAAAACATTATATTTGGCCTGCAGGCTTGCGCCAATTTATTTCCTGCCTGGGAAATCAAATCACTGGTAATACAGCATGCTGAGGGGTAGGGGTAAGCCTAGAGGACGTGGACGTGGACGTGGCCGAGGACGCGTAGGCCCAAGTGAGGGTGTGGGCACAGGCCGAGCTCCTGATCCAGGTGTGTCGCAGCCGACTGCTGCGCGATTAGGAGAGAGGCACGTTTCTGGCGTCCCCACATTCATCGCCCAATTAATGGGTCCACGCGGGAGACGTTTATTAGAAAATGAGCAGTGTGAGCAGGTCCTGTCCTGGATGGCAGAAAGTGCTTCGAGCAACCTATCGTCCAGCCACAGTTCTGCGCCGTCCACTGCTGCAAATCCGAATCCTCTGTCTGCTGCTCCTCCTTCCTCCCAGCCTCCTCACTCCACTACAATGACACATGCTCAGGAGCGGGAACACTCCCAGGAACTGTTCTCAGGCCCCTGCTCAGATTGGGCAGCAGTGGTTCCTCTCCCACCAGAGGAGTTTATCGTCACTGATGCCCAACCATTCGAAAGTTCCCGGGGTCCGGGGGAAGAGGCTGGGGACTTCCGCCAACTGTCTCAAGAAGTTTCTGTGGGTGAGGAGGACGATGACGATGAGACACAGTTGTCTTGCAGTGAGGTAGTAGTAAGGGCAGTAAGTCCAAGGGAGCAGCGCACAGAGGATTCGGAGGAAGAGCAGCAGGACGATGAGGTGACTGACCCCACCTGGTGTGCAACGCCTACTCAGGACAGGTCTTCAGAGGGGGAGGCAAGGGCATCAGCAGGGCAGGTTGCAAGAGGCAGTGCAGTGGCCAGGGGTAGAGGCAGGGCCAGACCGAATAATCCACCAAGTGTTTCCCAAAGCACACCCTCGCGCCATGCCACCCTGCAGAGGCCGAGGTGCTCTAAGGTCTGGCAGTTTTTCACAGAGACGCCTGACGACCGACGAACAGTGGTGTGCAACCTTTGTCGCGCCAAGATCAGCCGGGGAGCCACCACCAACAGCCTCACCACCACCAGCATGCGCAGACATATGATGGCCAAGCACCCCACAAGGTGGGACGAAGGCCGTTCACCGCCTCCGGTTTGCACCGCTGCCTCTCCCCCTGTGCCCCAACCTGCCACTGAGATCCAACCTCCCTCTCAGGACACAGGCACAACCGTCTCATGGCCTGCACCCACACCCTCACCTCCGGTGTCCTCGGCCCCATCCAGCAATGTCTCGCACCGCACAGTCCAGCCGTCGCTAGCGCAAGTGTTGGAGCGCAAGCGCAAGTACGCCGCCACGCACCCGCACGCTCAATCGTTAACCGTCCACATAGCCAAATTTATCAGCCTTGAGATGCTGCCGTATAGGGTTGTGGAAACGGAGTCCTTCAAAGCTATGATGGCGGCGGCGGCCCCGCGCTACTCAGTTCCCAGTCGCCACTACTTTTCCCGATGTGCCGTCCCAGCCCTGCACGACCACGTCTCCCGCAACATTGTACGCGCCCTCACCAATGTGGTTAGTGGCAAGGTCCACTTAACTACGGACACGTGGACAAGCACAGGCGGCCAGGGCCACTACATCTCCCTGACGGCACATTGGGTGAATTTAGTGGAGGCTGGGACAGAGTCAGAGCCTGGGACCGCTCACGTCCTACCCACCCCCAGAATTGCGGGCCCCAGCTCGGTGGTGGTTTGTTCGGCGGTGTATGCTTCCTCCACTAAAGCACCCTCCTCCTCCTCCTCCTCCTCCTCCTCCTCCTCCTCCTCCTCCTCCTCCTCCTCAACCTCTGTCTCGCAATCTAGATGTGTCAGCAGCAGCAGGACATCCCCAGCAGTCGGTGTCGCGCGGCGTGGCAGCACAGCGGTGGGCAAGCGTCAGCAGGCCATGCTGAAACTACTCAGCTTAGGAGATAGGAGGCACATGGCCCACAAACTGCTGCAGGGTCTGACAGAGCAGACCGACCGTTGGCTTGCGCCGCTGAGCCTCCAACCGGGCATGGTCGTGTGTGACAACGGCCGTAACCTGGTGGCGGCTCTGCAGCTCGGCAGCCTCACGCACGTGCCATGCCTGGCCCACGTCTTTAATTTGGTGGTTCAGCGCTTTCTGAAAAGCTACCCACGCTTGTCAGACCTGCTCGTAAAGGTGCGCCAGTCTGCGCACATTTCCGCAAGTCCCACACGGACGCTGCCACCCTGCGCACCCTGCAACATCGCTTTAATCTGCCAGTGCACCGACTGCTGTGCGACGAGCCCACACGGTGGAACTCTATGCTCCACATGTTGGCTAGGCTCTATGAGCAGCGAAGAGCTATAGTGGAATACCAACTCCAACATGGGCGGCGCAGTGGGAGTCAGCCTCCTCAATTCTTTTCAGAAGAGTGGGCCTGGTTGGCAGGCATCTGGCAGGTCCTTCGAAACTTTGATCAGTCTACCCAGGTGGTGAGCGGCGATGCTGCAATCATTAGCGTCACCATTCCTCTGCTATGCATCTTGAGAAGTTCCCTGCAAACCATAAAGGCAGCTGCTTTGCGCTCGGAAACAGAGCCGGGGGAAGACAGTATGTCGCTGGATAGTTAGAGCACCCTCCTGTCTATATCTCAGCGCGTTCAGGAGGAGGAGGATGAGGAGGAGGGGGAAGAGACAGCTTGGCCCAATGCTGACGGTACCCATGCTGCTTGCCTGTCATCATTTCAGCGTGTATGGCCGGAGGAGGAGGAGGAGGATCCTGAAAGTGATCTTCCTAGTGCGGACAGCCATGTGTTGCGTACAGGTACCCTGGCACACATGGCTGACTTCATGTTGAGATGCCTTTCTCGTGACCCTCGCATTCAACGCATTCTGGCCACTACGGATTACTGGGTGTACACACTGCTTGACCCACGCTATAAGGAGAACCTTCCCAGTCTCATTCCCGAAGAGGAAAGGGGTTCGAGAGTGTTGCTATACCACAGGACCCTGGCGGACAAGCTGATGGTAAAATTCCCATCCGACAGCGCTAGTGGCAGAAGGCGCAGTTCCGAGGGCCAGGTAGCAGGGGAGGTGCGTAGATCGAGCAGCATGTACAGCCCAGACAGTGCAACAGTCTTTAAGGGCCTGGCCAGCTTTATGGCTCCCCAGCAAGACTGTGTCACCGCTCCCCAGTCAAGGCTGAGTCGGCGGGAGCACTGTAAAAGGATGGTGAGGGAGTACGTAGCCAATCGCACGACCATCCTCGGTGACGCCTCTGCCCCCTACAACTACTGGGTGTCGAAGCTGGACACGTGGCCTGAACTAGCGCTGTATGCCCTGGAGGTGCTTGCTTGTCCTGCGGCTAGCGTCTTGTCAGAGAGGGTGTTTAGTGCGGCTGGGGGAATCATCACAGATAAGCGTACCCGCCTGTTAACCGACAGTGCCGACAGGCTAACACTCATCAAGATGAACAAAGCCTGGATTTCCCCAGACTTCTCTTCTCCACCAGCAGACAGCAGCGATACGTAAGCAATACGTAGGCTGCACCCGCGGATGGAAGCTACGTTCTCTCTCACCATCCAAAACGGGGACATTTCTGCTTCATCAATCTGTGTCTAATATTCCTCCTCCTCCTCCTGCTCCTCCTCCTGAAACCTCACGTAATCACGCTGAACGGGCAATTTTTCTTAGGGCCACAAGGCTCACTCATCTAATTTTTCGAAACAATTTTTATATGTTTCAATGCTCTTAAAAGCGTTGAAACTTTAACTTGAACCAATTTTTCGTTAAACTGGGCTGCCTCCAGGCCTAGTTACCACTTAAGCCACATTAACCAAAGCGATTAATGGGTTTCACCTGCCCTCTTGGTTGGGCATGGCCAATTTTTACTGAGGTACATTAGTACTGTTGGTACACCAATTTTTTGGGGCCCTCACCTACAGTGTAATCATAGAAATTTGTATGTTCTTCGCCTGCACTCATGGTACAGAAGTGTGTGTGGGGTTGGCCTACACTTTAGCTACATAAATGTAACTTGGGCCTTGGCTATACTAAGGCTACTGAAATGGAACTAAGACTGCGCTCCCACTATACTGCTGCTTCAGAATTGTTACTGGGGCCTGTCTTGAGTGCTACTATTGCTGACATGGAACGAAGACTGCGCTCCCGCTATACTGCTGCTTCGGAATTGTTACTGGGGCCTGTCTTGAGTGCTACTATTGCTGACATGGAACGAAGACTGCGCTCCCGCTATACTGCTGCTTCGGAATTGTTACTGGGGCCTGTCTTGAGTGCTACTATTGCTGACATGGAACGAAGACTGCGCTCCTCGTATTATGCTGCTAGTGATATGTTAGTGGGGCCTGTCCTAATGCTACGGCTGAAATGTTACGAATTCTGGGCTCTGCCTATACCGCTGCTAATGGTATGTCTCTGGGGTGTGGAAACAGAGGCTTCCCAAAGACATGATGGCGGCGAGGCCATTTCCCACCAACGCGGTTACTGTTAAGGTGTATATAACCACGGACACGTGGAGAGGACACGTAGTGCCTCAAAAACATCCCCCTCCTCCTCCAACAGGGAAAACATTCTTGGCAAATGCCTTTGCATTGGTTCGTCTGGTGGCAGTCCAGGAATTTCACCTTTACCGACACTACAAGAGAGCCCCCCTCACCATCCCCCCGCCACGGCCCACTTAATCCTGGCCACATTCCGAAAACCAACAAAATAAAACCGCGCTACTAGGTCCGCAGTCACCACCACATTACCACCAACGCGGTTACTGTTAAGGTACATATTACCAGTCTGACTGGGGCATGCAGAGACACCTTGACAGAATGAATAGTGTGTGGCACATAGGTTCCCCATTGCTATGCCCACGTGTGCAGCTCCTGATGGCGGTGGCACAGGATTCTATTTCTCATTGCTTCTGTACAGCATTGTGGGCTATCGCTCCACCACTTTTAAAGAGGGTCGCTGCCTAGCCGTGCCAACCCCTCTGCAGTGTGTGCCTGCGGTTCCTCCTCATGGCAGACGCACTTCTAAATAGACATGAGGGTGGTGTGGCATGAGGGCAGCTGAAGACTGCGCAGGGACACTTTGGTGTGCGCTGTGGGGGGGAGGGGGGGCGGTTGGTCAGCATGTAACCCAGGAGAAGTGGCAGTGGAGTGTCATGCAGGCAGTGATTGTGCTTTGTTGGAGGTAGTGTGGTGCTTAGCTAAGGTATGCATTGCTAATGAGGGCTTTTCAGAAGTAAAAGTTGTTGGGAGGGGGGGGGGGGCACTCTTGCCGCTATTGTGGCTTAATAGTGGGACCTGTGAACTTGAGATGCAGCCTAACACGTAGCCCCTCGCCTGCCCTATCCGTTGCTGTGTCGTTCCCATCACTTTCTTGAATTGCCCAGATTTTCACACATGAAAACCTTAGCGAGCATCGGCGAAATACAAAAATGCTCGGGTCGCCCATTGACTTCAATGGGGTTCGTTATTCGAAACGAACCCTCGAGCATCGCGAAAAGTTCGTTCCGAGTAACGAGCACCCGAGCATTTTGGTGCTCGCTCATCTCTATATTTTGCGTTGTGATATGTAAGATGAATCTCCACTGTTGGACAATTGGAACTGTCAAGGACTGAAAACGACACTATAGGAGGGGATTTGTCAATAGGTAATGGCGCAAATGTTGGTGCAGGTCTATATACCTGCTTATAGTTGGTAAACATTTCTCCTACTGACTTTGGAACGGTATGAAATGTGACAAATTTTCAAAGAGGTGTTTGCCTTTTTATAACTTTAATCTGATTCACTTCAGTAACTTTCTTTTTTATCTTATATATGAAATGTTAGCCCATGGGGCATGCAGTACATGAGCTAGTGTAGTTGCATACCATTAACCTGCACTATGATATGGCACCCACACACTGCTTTGGATCCATACTCTTCCTCAATGTGCATTGGGTGTAGCTGAAGGCTTACGGAGTTTAAAAAAAAGTTTGCATTTTTCAGTGCTGTATTAGAGGAAGACTTCCATACAAACAATACTTCTAGTGGAAATAAGGTGCCTAAGGTTCCGTTATATGTAACCATAGTTACTTCATAGTTACTTCTTGCCCCACCATACAAGGGTCCACTCATGTGATTTTGCTGTGTGCTCATGCCAGTAATATTGCACATGCATAGAATAATAGGACAAGTTTTATCACCTGCCCGCTGGGGTTTGGTCTCTAGGACCCCCAAGGATCACAAAAATCCCCTAGTGCAGCTGCAGTGCACATAAGTGAGCACGACTCCTTTTACTTTTGTGAGATCGATAGATTAGTGCATCACTCAATTATCTCCATAGACAATGAATGGAGCGATGATCATGCATACGTACTGCTACACCAGTCACTAGGGGGACTCAGGTTACACTGTTCTTGTCATCCCTGGGGGTCCTAGTAGATAAACCCCCAGGGATCAAACCTTTATCGCCTATCTTTTAGACCGAATGCACACGGGCGTACTTGCATTGCGGAATCTGGAGCCGGCGTCTGCCTCCGGATTCCACAGCAAATGCTCCCCATAAACATGCTATTCAAAGTTGCTTTTCCCTGTCCACAAGCAGAAATCCATTGTGATTTTCCGCTCGCAGAGGGAAAATCGCAGCATATTCTATCACAGCGCGGATGGCTTCCATTGAAGTCAATAGAAGCTGTCCGATCCGCGGCCCTTCCCCAATCATCACGAACACCGGCACATCCGCCGTACATATTATGAATAATCTGGACAGGTACGCAGGGGTCAGCGGCCGGGCACAGGGTCGGATTTTGCTGTGGGATCCGACCCGGCTGGGGGCATTCGGCCTTAGATAGGGGGTTAAATATTTCTAGTGGCATAACCCTGTATACGTAGTGCAGGCCCTGCAGGAGCGAGGCGTGATCAGCTTTGCTTGGTGTGTTCATTTTAACGGCTGCCAAGATGGGGGGTCAATTTGTGATCTGCAGAGAGATATGCTTGTACCCCATCTCAGAAACATTCACTGTGTATTTATGTGAATTTCCGTTTTCCTTTCTTTGTGGCTCTTGTATATACACAAGGTCTTTATCTAATAAAACCCACAGCTCTTTACCCAAGAGCCCATTTACCAGAACCACAATTTAGAAATGCAAGGCATTCGTCAGTAATCATAATCTGTGGTTATTGTACAGCAACTGTCCGTTTTATCACATGTGTCTTATCACAGTGCCGCTAAGTAGAACGGTGAGAATAAAGGGAGGTAATGAGTCTGTTATCCGCTACAGCATCTTATTGACATTTTACCGCAGCAAGCAGCGAAGTGGGATACAGGAGAGGGCATTGGTGTGAAATAAAGTCACATCGAATTAACTGTAAGAGAAAGTGCTTTTAACAAAAGAACACTGCCCATAAGGGCAACTTCATTTTCTGGGGTAGCGCTAAAAAGACTCCCAACTCTTGTTCTGCTGTTCTTTATCTCTTGATAATTAATACCTTCCTCTGATGTGCAATACTAGGTGATTTTGACACAAAGTATCCATTATTAAACTGAGCCTTTCCTAAAGCAGGCATTGCATGGCATGAGAGATTGCCCGCACTTTTTTTTAAAATGCAAAAAGTAAAATTATAATCTTCATATATATTATAGGAGTTTAGTTACTCTGCAATGATACTCTGACACTGAAAGCAAATATCCCACAAGTGTGGCTATCCCCCACCATCGTGTTTGTCATCGTTTAGTGATTATGAGGACAGAGCCTTAAAGGGGTTGTACAGAATTAAAAAAAACATGGCTGCTTAGAAAAAACAGCACAACATCTGTCTACAGGTTGCATCTGGTATTGCAGTTCAGCTCAATTAAAATGAATGAGGCTGACCTGCAGTACCAGACACAATCAGTGGACAGCAACCATGTGTTTCAATCCTTGTATAGCCTCTTTAATATCATTCTTTTTATTAGTATACATTTAAATATGGCTGCAATTATGAGCCTCCACAGATTGGGCTTTTTATTTCCATTCTCATGTTTGCCATTTTATAAGGCTGCTTGGTAGATGCCGGTAAACTTGCTGGTAAAACTTAGGGCATCACATTCATCCTGCAATTTAAAAAAGGCCTGTCAGAGTAAAAGGATCTCTTGAGAGCTGGTTGGCATTATTAAGAGGGCACTTTGGTTATTAAGGCCAAAGGACACTCTTGTTCTTTTTCATCACGATAAAGCCCGAATATTTGAGGGGAAATGCTCAGGTTTAAAAAAAAGTGTAATTGTAATTTGCACTTTACATCTCCTTGAAATCACTTCTTCAAAGCAGATAACTAAAAATGTACGTACTCTTGCAAAACATGTAAGGCATGGTGCTCATTGGACTCTGTATCACTTTTCACCTATCTATCTGATGTATACATTTGTGTACTAAAGCATGTTTCAGTGGAACCAACATAAAAAAGTGTCCTTTTTTTATATACGTGTAATAGTTTTATGTATTTGTAAGGTTCTGATCACATCTGTGTCGTGTTTTGCATTAATAACCGTAACCATAATGCTGTACCAGATCTAATGTACAACAGATTCCAGATTTGCTCAATGGATCTCACTGACATGTGATCGGTCAAGGTCGTGTCATTTTGACAGCAAGGAGGCTCCAAATGAAACCCCAATCGCGTTGTGAATAGAACTTAAACCTTGAAAATTAATATCTTGACTAGAGATGAGCGAGCAAGCTCGGATAATGCAGTTACTCGAGCGAGCATCGCTCTTCTCGAGTAACTGCATTCTCGTGCGAGCAGGCTCGAGGCAGCTACACCCCGCTCCCCCCGAGCCTGCTCGGACGAGAATGCAGTTACTCGAAAAGAGCGATGCTCGCTCGAGTAACTGCATTATCCGAGCGTGCTCGCTCATCTCTAATCTTGACATATGCCTAAAAATATAAACGCTCACCCAATTTTTCATGATAAACTCTTAGTTGACATTGTGTTCCAGAATTATCAGCTTTGCTACAAAGATCGGAATGATAAATGCAATCTGGTTTCTGATCTCCATATAAGCATGTGAAAGTTGGACACTCGGGAAGGCAGATAGAAGGAAAATTGATGTTTTTGAACCATGGTGCTAGGGAAGAATGCGGTATATACCATGGTTGGCAATGGGCACCAACAAGATGGTCCTAGAGCATATTAAACCAAAAATATCACTAGAGGGCAAAATTGCCAAACAGTGGTTCTCGTACTATTGACATATTATGCAAGCCACTTCTCTGGGAAACATTGATACTCGGCTCAGTTAGTGGGTCGCGAAGATGAGGACGCAAAAGAACATGCTGGCTGGACGTAATCAAGGCTGATACAAACATGCATATAGAAGAACTGAAAGAAGCTGTCAAGGATAGGAAAGCAATGATCCAAAAAGTGACTGAAAGTCGGCCTCGACTGAATGGATAATGGTCATCCTGAATTATATTGCCCAGGTATGAGTGAACCGGGTATATTTACTACAGTCACCAAAACTCAGACTAAAATAATTGATCTCTTTTGCTCTCTTATAATTGGGTATCACTGATCCAAACCACAATATGACCCTGGTTATAGAGTTCAGTAAGAGAGAAACATAGCTGTTTGATTAAACATTTCTCCATAGTTTGACGTTTTTGTCCAATTTCCTTAGCAATATATTAGGAGAAATTATTTAACATTTTCACCTTCGCCGTGTTTTTACTTGATTGAATCTATTTTTTCTCTAGCTGTAGAGATGCGGCTGCTGATGTCACACCATTGTCACTGAGATTTTTTTTTATAATGTTCTAAAATGGAAAGGACTGAAGCATGAATCTTCAATGATCTCTCTCTCATTATATTCTTTCTGCTGTTCTTTCAAGTACTCATGAGCGCAAGTGCTCAAGCCCATAGAAGAGTGAGTCATTTATATTTTACTTTTGTTTTACCTTTTGAGTAATTTTAGTATGATAGATAGATGAAAAAAAAATTTCCTACCAACTCACTATGTTAACTGTTAAACTTATATAATACTTGCTAAAGTGGTGGTCCCGGTATTAGATTATTTATTTGTAAATAGATCCAAATCTGTTAAAATAACAAAAGTAGCTGTACTTATCTGTCCTCCAGTTTGGCAAGACCGTACTGCAGCCATGTGGTCCTCCTGGTCTTTCTCGTATCAGAAACTCTGGGCTCCTAATCCCAAAGTTGCACCTAGTCTTCAATCTGTTGCTGTGACCTCATCAGCTGCTGTATGTTACGGTATACTACCCTTGATACGCCAGCCTGGGTGCCCTAGATCTCACCCACAAACCCTGTCCCTGCCTACTTGCCTCCACTCCTGGCTAACCCTAGGCAGGCAACTGGGCGGCAATCTCTACTCTCACCAGGAACCGAAAAGGGACGCTGGCGTACCTGGATGGAAAGGGTAGAATACTGACAGAAAAGGCAGATGTAAATAACCAACATGAACAATACTAAGCAGAACTTAGGCAGATGGAAAAACCTGGCGGATAATAGCAAAGTATGGCAGACAAGATGACAGAAACAGGAGACCAACCGAGGCAGACTAGCTAGCACACTGAGGGAAACCAATAACTGGCAGCGATTGTCAGTCTCTGGCCGACCTTTAACCCCTTCCTACTCCAGGACGTACATTTACGTCCTTGAGCGTTGGGGTATGCATGCAGAGAGGTCGCGGGGCGACCTCTCTGCATACAGCGCCGGCATCAGCTGTTTACTACAGCTGACACCCGAGGCCAATAGCCGCAATCGGTCGATTGCGGCTATTAACCCTTTAAATGCAGCTGTCAATTCTGACAGTGGCAATTAAAGCCCCCGAACACTGTTCGGGGGTCCCGTACGGCCCCCCCGCGGTGGGATCGGAGGAGCCATGCAGGTGTCATGGCTGCCGGGGGCTTTCTGAAAGGCCCCAGCGCTGCCTTAAGAGACTGCCTATCAAGCCATCCTCGTGGGGTGGGTTGATAGACTGCCTGTCAGAATGCAGTATGACGTAATGCTATAGCGATCAAGGTATGTTGAAGTCCCCTAGGGAAAAAAGAGACCAATAAAGTTTTTTAATTGTAAAAAAAAGTAATAAAAGTTTAAATTACCCCCCTTTTGCCGCATCTATAATTAAAAAGTCTAAATAATAAAATAAAAATACATATTTGGTTTCGCCGCGTCCGTAAAAGTCCAATCTATCAAAGTAGCGCATTATTTACCCCACACGGTGAACGTCGTCCAAGAAAAAAAAACAGCCAGAAATGCACTTTTTCAGTCCCCCAGAAAAAATGCAATAAAAGCGATCAAAAAGTCGTGCGTATTCTGAATTAGTACTAACGGAAACTATGGGACATTCCGCAAAAAATGAGCTATCGCTGAACTACGTTAACGGAAAAATAAGTTATTGCGCGCACAAGATGACTGCAGAAAATTATAAAAAAAAAATAGTACAGTAAAAAAAAAACTATACAAGTTTGGTATCTTAGCAATCACACTGACCCATAGAATAAAGTTATGTCATTTTTGTTGCAGCTTGTGCACCATAGAAACAAGACGCACTGAAAGATGGCGGAATGGCGTTTTTTTTATTTTACTCCACTTAGAATTTTTTACAAGTTTTTCAATACCTTATATGGTACATTAAATAGCACCATTGAAAAATACAACTCGTCCCACAAAAAACAAGCCTTCATACAGCGACCTCGATGGATAAATAAAGGAGTCATGATTTTTTTAAGCGAGGAAGGAAAAAACGAAAATGGGAAAAAAAAGGGGGTTGAACAAAAGCCTCCGCCCAGGGGTGGAGAGAGCGAGACAGCCAACTCCCAACAAAACATAATAAAAGGAAGCTCGTGCACGGCAGCTGCACTCACAGGTGCGCAATGCTGGCCAGGCACCTGCGCCCCCGGCAGCCGGACAACAAGCCAGGGGGACGTTCCCCCGACCGCGGGACCCCGCACACCGCCGCCACGGTAGGACCAGCAACCGCTGCATGGTAACACTGTATATATCTAGTACCTTATAATTAATGCTATATTTTATATTTATTGCTTTCAATACCTTGTGGTCAAGTGGTAAAATGTTTAATTTTGTAAAAAAAAAACAAAAAAAACACAAATCAACTCTCCTCTGCCACAATGCTCCTCCATTGTAAGCTACTGTCCTCCGGTGCTTTGTTTATTCGGTCTGCAGTGGTCACGTGGGTTGTTGACCCACGTGACTACTGTAGCTAAAAGCAGGCTCAACAAAGACCTCATCAGTGACATCTCATAAACCTGCCCAGGGCTTCTGTAAACCTCTCCCGTGGGCACAAGGCCTTCTGACTAGGTGACATCACCTGTCAGATGCCATAGTGAATGTGCTGATTTTAAATTGTTTTGGGCATGGAGGCCCAAAACTATATTAGAAGAACTCTGAACCCCTTATTTATATGCATCCAGATCAATTTTAAGGGAGCAATATTATTACTTAAAAAATTGGCTGCTTCATTCATTTTGGTAGCCCTATTTGATAGCCCAGAAGATGAGTGACGCAATCTGATAGAGGCGAGCTGGTGACTGTAGGAAGAAATTGCTGCCCCAATATTTAACTGTCTGCTCATATCTGTCCCCACAACCTGCACTAAACACTACTATTCTCCTTTTAGGTAAGAGATCATTTGGCTTCTGTACTAAGAAGCTCATAATAGGCAAACGAGGCATTACTACAAGACGCCCTTCACTAAAGAAATCTGCATTACTACATGGACAGCTTAGGTCCAAGGCTTTGTTGTCATGCTGACAGCCCTTAGCAGCTTCTGAACAAAACTTGATTATCACAGTGTATAACTGATAAAAACCTGGCTCTTTGTGATGTAATGTGGAGAGACGGGTCAGCGCGCTCATTGGCTATTGGAGACACTTCTTGTTTCATTAGTTTTTATTGAAAACTTTTCACAAATATAACAAAATTTTGCAAATTGTAAACAAAATGGCAAACACGTAGTAGGTCTTTTACCAATAATTTTATACAAAAAATATGCCAGTATTTAACCTCAACATACAAATGAATCAGCAAACTAACAGGTATAACCAATGATACAGACGGATATGAAGATACCGCGCAGGAGAGAGATGTTATTTCAAGATTAGGAATGTGACGATGTAAGACTATCATTATGGTGAAAGACAGACCGTACCCATGTGTGCATCAGAGGGCCCAAGTGCCAAGAAATTTGTGGACCAACCTTTTGCCAAAGACAGGTATTTTCTCATGAATACATTGATCAGAACTACGAGTTTCACATGGTACTTCTAACCAGTAAAAGAGCGCCAGTGCCTTTTGGCTGGTGTGTCTATCTCACCTGTAGGCTTCTGATTGTTAGTATACAGTCTAGATGAGCCTCAGGCTGGTGGGCGTTGTTTTGGGCTTAAAGAGCTTGTTTCAACTTATTAATGATGCCATATGTTCTGTAATTTTTTTTGTCTGTTTATATTTCCCTTTATGTCATTTTAACTTGTGTTAGTGTAGGAAATCATAAAAAACGAGGACCTATGATGGGTTCTAAGCTCATGTATTTTGGCCAAAATATAAACCAATGCTTAGTATTTATCAGTAACATGCGGTGTGGTTTTCAATGCTGGGGAAGCCCAGGGAGCCAGTGCCAATGTGGTTCACATGTGGTGTGCGGGGCAGCCCACTGGATTGTTAAATGGAGTCATTAGGTTGTAAACCTGATTGGTGCACTACACGAACCATATGGCCTGACACCCTGTATTTACTCTTTTGTGCAGGAATAATCAATAAGCAGCCACCCGCCTCAATATAGGGAAGGTGTGTGAGTAGCTGCTCATTAGCGCCCTTCACATGTGTTATTTGCTCCTCATTTTAGTAGTCTGGCTGTCTGCATGTTGGGGAAAAAGTGTTTAGGCCTCGTTCACACAGGCGACAAGTCATGCGATTTTGTAGCAATGCTACAAATCGCATGTATGAGAAGCCCATGCTTTTTTATGGGTTACTTCACACATGTGATATTTTGTAGCACGCGACAACCCGACACAAAAACATTGCGGGTCAGGCGATATGCACGTGACTCGTGAGGTTTTGTAGCCCATGTTTCCTTATGGAGCCTTCCTCTCTGTTGCATCGTACGAAAACGCAGCTTTCGTGTGGTGCGATGCAACTTTGACAGTAGGAAATCCTACTGTCAAAGCTATAATTTAAGCCCTAGCTGCAGAAAAAAATTTAAAAAATACACATACATCACCTTACAAGCGCTCTCCAATGCCGCAGCAGCTTCTTCCCGGATCCCGGCACTGTTTCTCTTCATCATCTTCTAGGCAGGGATTGAAAAATCTCTGCCTTCTGGGAGCGCTGGCTGTGATTGGCTGATGCTTAGCCAATCACAGCAAGTGCTCGATGAATGGCTGTGATTGAACCAATGGGATGAAACTGAAAGGGAGGAGAGAGATTAGATATTAGAAAAAAAACTTTGACAGTGAGGGTGATCAAAGAGTGGAACAGGTTACCATGGCAAGTGGTGAGTTCTCCTTCAATGGAAGTGTTCAAACAAAGACTGGACAAACATCTGTCTGCGATGATTTAGTGAATCCTGCACTGAGCAGGGGGTTGGACCCGATGACCCTGGAGGTCCCTTCCAACTCTACCATTCTAGGATTCTAATGTGTGTAGCAACATCTCTTCCTCTTAATGGGTATTGCAATCTCCAACACTGCCTAAACTTTTATTTAACGACTGCAAAACTAATTCCGTCGTATGTGCTGTCACTTCTGTGTCACTTTCCTCATCAATTGATGTACTTGGTTCTCCCTGATCAGTTAAAGAATCCCTTTCAATTCCCTTCCTACACATCACTAATCACTTGATCATTATTCACATGCAGCAGTATTTAGACCATCCATGGTAGCAGCTTCCTTATTTGTATGCTACTGCTGCTCTGTCCTTTAATATGAAGTGGGTTGCAGCGCTGTGTGTTAATGTCCTTCTTTATTCATTGTCACACATTTTATCAAATTATTACTGTTTATATCTGTCCAGATAAACTGTGCTAGTCCCTAGCACTACTAGTTCGCAATGCAAAACCTCCAGCCACACTGCAAAGTATATACCATTTACCAAATGCATGTTTAGTGTTAACCCCTTTTTTTTTTTAAACTGCCATGCCCTACCAGTTAAAATTGCCTCTAAATCCTTCTGTCCTTCCTGGTTGTTGCTGAGCTGGACATATGACTGCTTCAGCCAATCACTGACAACAGCTAGTAATTGGCTGCAGCAGCAAGGAAGGAAACAGTGATTTTGAAGCAATTTAAAGTGGTGGGATAACCATTCTAGTGTATTCTTCTGTTCCTATAGCTATCCCCAAATAAAAAATTATCTTGCACCAAGTAAATATTGCATTTACTAGTGTTAGATACTTGATTCCCCACAAAAAATGAATATACGCTTTTTTCAGATTTATACAAGGTCAAAGTTTATATCAAGTGACCTTGACATGAAGAATGTAATAATTTATTATAAAACTTTTTTTTTATGCGAAGTGTACTTCATTAGCTTCAAAACAAGGCGAAGATGAAAGGTCTACCAACATTAGAAGCAAAAGAGTTTTTTTTTAAAAGTTGACTAGTAAGCATAAATTTCACATTTTTTCTCATGTTTTCAACCCTGCTGTATGAATGCCGTGTATCACTGAGGGCTAAAATTTTACATCTGTGAGTTATTTTATACCCTCTACTATCCCACCAAACTTCATGAAAAGCTCAGATGGTTGGGTTGAAAAGTACATTTTTTTGTGTGATGATTTGGCATGGAATGATCCAAATGTGGGCAGCTGCATATAGGCTAAAATGACAAAAAGAATATGTGTATTGCATATTCCATCATTCCAGTGCGGATCATCCCATGTAGGTCACTATTTAAAACACATTAGCAATGACGTGTTATACCTTGATCAAGTGCCAGAGGGGTATAATGAATTGCGCCCTTATATAGAGATAGCTACATTCTTTTTTAGGTGGCTTTTCATAGATTCAGCTATTTAGCATTGGATTGGACATCCGAGCGCCAGATGCTCAAACTACTAGTACTTGTGGTGCCTCCTTCAGTAATGACAAGAGATCTGCCCTGTACTTACAAGGCTGGCCCTGTGTGCTGGCACTTCTACAGGAAAATTCTGCCTTAAAGGGGTTCTATCATTTAAAAAAAAAAAAAAAAAATTCTGTACTCGCCTGTTCCGTCCGTCCGTCCATCTACTTACTTCACCTCCCCGATCTTCTGTCTCCTGTAGTCCTGGGGGTGGGGTCGAGGGGTCACTGGCTGATTCTTCTGCTTCCACTGACGTTATGCACATTCACAGGCATTCTCCTTCTTTCTCGGCAATGTACGCTACGTCATAGCATTGCAGGGAGTGCCGAGCTATTGTAGAGACTGCGCATGCCCACTCTCTCTGCAATAGATCAGCATTCCTTCCTAGCTAGTAAACGCTACGTCACAGGGACGTGACCTTCACTGACCTGCCGGAAGAGAATGTGGGGAATGCAGGCTACATAACAAGACAGCCGGCTGGAGGTGACGTGACCAGGGGCACCGGAGAAGCTCAGCGAGGAGATGATGTGGTAAGGAGTCTGCCTGGGGAGGAATAGGTAAGTATAGAATTTGGTTTTTTTAATGACAATACCCGTTTAAATTTAATTTTTGATGGTCTGGGAGTTGACATTTTATGTGGTTATGTTCTGTAGTCATACCAAAATATTGAGGACAAAGAACTTCCTATGCTGTGGAATTGCTGAATGGACTAGATCTTATTTCCCGGTAATATAGTCTGTCAGCTTGCAGATCTGGGAAAATAAGGTTTGATTGGCAAATTGATTTCTTTAAAATGAGTGTAGATTGGGTGAATTCATGATGCTGCAATTGATTTCTATTTCAAGGAGATGTGAACTCCTTGAGTATCTAAGAAGAATATTTGTCTTTACTCTTTATTTACTCCACAAAATTATTACTAGGCTTATTCTTTTTCCCCTTATTGTAATCAAACAATATACAGCAGTTTATCTTCCTCCATGTATTTTTGTGCATTAAAATATCACTTAAGGGCTGAAGTTTCCCCCCTGAGAGGTTAATGCTGGATCCGCAAGTGTTCAATAACCTTACACAATGGCACTTGTGACAAAAGTTTATAATGACTTATTACTAGAGATGAGCGAGCACCAAAATGCTCGGGTGCTTGTTACTCGGGACGAACTTTTCGCGATGCTCGAGGGTTCGTTTCGAGTAACGAACCCCATTGAAGTCAATGGGCGACCCGAGCATTTTTGTATTTCGCCGATGCTCGCTAAGGTTTCCTTGTGTGAAAATCTGGGCAATTCAAGAAAGTGATGGGAACGACACAGCAACGGATAGGGCAGGCGAGGAGCTACATGTTGGGCTGCATCTCAAGTTCACAGGTCCCACTATTAAGCCACAATAGCGGCAAGAGTGGGCCCCCCCCCCCTCCCAACAACTTTTACTTCTGAAAAGCCCTCATTAGCATGGCATACCTTAGCTAAGCACCACACTACCTCCAACAAAGCACAATCACTGCCTGCATGACACTCCACTGCCACTTCTCCTGGGTTACATGCTGCCCAACCGCCCCCCCCCTCCCCCCCACAGCGCACACCAAAGTGTCCCTGCACAGCCTTCAGCTGCCCTCATGCCACACCACCCTCATGTCTATTTAGAAGTGCGTCTGCCATGAGGAGGAACCGCAGGCACACACTGCAGAGGGTTGCACGGCTAGGCAGCGACCCTCTTTAAAAGGGGCGGGGCGATAGCCCACAATGCTGTACAGAAGCAATGAGAAATAGAATCCTGTGCCACCGCCATCAGGAGCTGCACACGTGGGCATAGCAATGGGGAACCTATGTGCCACACACTATTCATTCTGTCAAGGTGTCTCTGCATGCCCCAGTCAGACCGGGCTTTTTAATTCATAGACACAGGCAGGTACAACTCCCTATTGTGAAGTCCCTGTCGACCGACAGCATGGGTGGCTCCCTGGAACCCACCGGCGATACACAAAAATATCCCATTGCATTGCCCAACACAGCTGAGGTAATAATGTCGTGCTTAATGCAGGTGGGCTTCGGCCCACACTGCATGCCCCAGTCAGACTGGGGTTCTTTACAAGTGGAAACAGGTGCATTTATAATTCCCTGTGGACCCACAGCATGGGTGGCTCCCTGGAACCCACCGGCAGTACATAGAAATATCCCATTGCAGTGCCCAACACAGCTGAGGTAGTAATGTCGTGCTTAATGCAGGTGGGCTTCGGCCCACACTGCATGCCCCAGTCAGACTGGGGTTCTTTACAAGTGGAAACAGATGCATTTATAATTCCCTGTGGACCCACAGCATGGGTGGGTGCCAGGAAGCCACCGGCGGTACATAAACATATCCCATTGCATTGCCCATCACAGCTGAGATAATGTCATGTTTAATGCAAGTGGGCTTCGGCCCACACTGCATGCCCCAGTCAGACTGGGGCTCTTTAGAAGTGGACACATGTAGTTACAACTCCGTGTGGACCCACGGCATGGGTGGCTCCCTGGAACCCACCGGCGGTACATAAATATATCCCATTGCAGTGCCCAACACAGCTGATGTAACGTCAGCTGTAATGCAGGTGGGCAAAAAATTAATTGGATTACACTGTAGGCGAGGGCCCACAAAAATTGGTGTACCAACAGTACTAATGTACCTCAGAAAAATTGCCCATGCCCAACCAAGATGGCAGGTGAAACCTATTAATCGCTTTGGTTAATGTGGCTTAAGTGGTAACTAGGCCTGGAGGCAGCCCAGTTTAACGAAAAATTGGTTCAAGTTAAACTTTCAACGCTTTTAAGAGCATTGAAACGTATAAAAATTGTTTCGAAAAATTAGATGAGTGAGCCTTGTGGCCCTAAGAAAAATTGCCCGTTCAGCGTGATTACGTGAGGTTTCAGGAGGAGGAGCAGGAGGAGGAGGAGGAGGAATATTATACACAGATTGATGAAGCAGAAATGTCCCCGTTTTGGATGGTGAGAGAGAACGATGCTTCCATCCGCGGGCGCATAATACGTATTGCTTAGGTATCGCTGCTGTCCGCTGGTGCAGAAGAGAAGTCTGGGGAAATCCAGGCTTTGTTCATCTTGATGAGTGTAAGCCTGTCGGCACTGTCGGTTGACAGGTGGGTACGCTTATCCGTGATGATTCCCCCAGCCACACTAAACACACTCTCTGACAAGACGCTAGCCGCAGGACAAGCAAGCACCTCCAGGGCATACAGCGCGAGTTCAGGCCACGTGTCCAGCTTCGACACCCAGTAGTTGTAGGGGGCAGAGGCGTCACGGAGGACGGTCGTGCGATCGGCTACGTACTCCCTCACCATCCTTTTACAGTGCTCCCGCCGACTCAGCCGTGACTGGGGAGCGGTGACACAGTCTTGCTGGGGAGCCATAAAGCTGGCAAAGGCCTTGGAGAATGTTCCCCTGCCTGCGCTGTACATGCTGCCTGATCTCTGCGCCTCCCCTGCTACCTGGCCCTCGGAACTGCGCCTTCTGCCTCTAGCGCTGTCGGATGGGAAGTTTACCATCAGTTTGTCCACCAGCGCCCTGTGGTATAGCATCATTCTCGAACCCCTTTCCTCTTCGGGAATGAGAGTGCAAAGGCTCTCCTTATACCGTAGGTCGAGCAGTGTGTACACCCAGTAATCCGTAGTGGCCAGAATGCGTGTAACGCGAGGGTCAAGAGAAAGGCATCCTAACATGAAGTCAGCCATGTGTGCCAGGGTACCTGTACGCAACACATGGCTGTCCTCACTAGGAAGATCACTTTCAGGATCCTCCTCCTCCTCCTCAGGCCATACACGCTGAAATGATGACAGGCAAGCAGCATGGGTACCGTCAACAGTGGGCCAAGCTGTCTCTTCCCCCTCCTCCTCATCCTCCTCATGCTCCTCCTCCTCCTCCTGAACGCGCTGAGATATAGACAGGAGGGTGCTCTGACTATCCAGCGACATACTGTCTTCCCCCGTCTCTGTTTCCGAGCGCAAAGCGTCTGCCTTTATGCTTTGCAAGGAACTTCTCAAGATGCATAGCAGAGGAATGGTGACGCTAATGATTGCAGCATCGCCGCTCACCACCTGGGTAGACTCCTCAAATTTTCCAAGGACCTGGCAGATGGCTGCCAACCAGGGCCACTCTTCTGTAAATAATTGAGGAGGCTGACTCACACTGCGCCGCGCATGTTGGAGTTGGTATTCCACTATAGCTCTACGCTGCTCATAGAGTCTGGCCAACATGTGGAGCGTAGAGTTCCACTGTGTGGGCACGTCGCACAGCAGTCGGTGCACTGGCAGATTAAACCGATGTTGCAGTGTCCGCAGGGTGGCAGCGTGCGTGTGGGATTTGTGGAAATGTGCGCAGAGCTGGCGCACCTTTCCGAGCAGGTATGACAAGTGGGGGTAGCTTTTCAGAAAGCGCTGAACCACCAAATTAAACACATGGGCCAGGCATGGCACGTGCGTGAGGCTGCCGAGCTGCAGAGCCGCCACCAGCTTACGGCCGTTGTCACACACGACCATGCCCGGTTGGAGGCTCAGCGGCGCAAGCCAGCGGTCGGTCTGCTCTGTCAGACCCTGCAGCAGTTCGTGGGCCGTGTGCCTCTTCTCTCCTAAGCTGAGTAGTTTCAGCACGGCCTGCTGACGCTTGCCCACCGCTGTGCTGCCACGCCGCGTGACACCGACTGCTGGCGACGTGCTGCTGACACATCTTGATTGCGAGACAGAGGTTGCGTTGGAGGAGGAGGAGGAGGAAGGTGCTTTAGTGGAGGAAGCATACACCACCGCAGATACCACCACCGAGCTGTGGCCCGCAATTCTGGGGGTGGGTAGGACGTGAGCGGTCCCAGGCTCTGACTCTGTCCCAGCCTCCACTAAATTCACCCAATGTGCCGTCAGGGAGATATAGTGGCCCTGCCCGCCTGTGCTTGTCCACGTGTCTGTTGTTAAGTGAACCTTGGCATTAACCGCATTGGTGAGGGCGCGTACAATGTTGCGGGAGACGTGGTCGTGCAGGCCTGGGACGGCACATCGGGAAAAGTAGTGGCGACTGGGAACCGAGTAGCGCGGGGCCGCCGCCGCCATCATGCTTTTGAAAGCCTCCGTTTCCACAAGCCTATACGGCAGCATCTCTAGGCTGATTAATTTTGCAATGTGCACGTTTAACGCTTGAGCGTGCGGGTGCGTGGCGTCGTACTTGCGCTTGCGCTCAAACTGTGGCGCTAGCGACGTCTGGACGCTACGCTGAGAGACATTGCTGGATGGGGCCGAGGACAGCGGAGGTGAGGGTGTGGGTGCAGGCCAGGAGACGGTAGTGCCTGTGTCCTCAGAGGGGGGTTGGATCTCAGTGGCAGGTTGGGGCACAGGGGGAGAGGCAGTGGTGCAAACCGGAGGCGGTGAACGGGCATTGTCCCACCTTGTGGGGTGCTTGGCCATCATATGCCTGCGCATGCTGTTGGTGGTGCCTCCCCAGCTGATCTTGGCGCGACAAAGGTTGCACACCACTGTTCGTCGGTCGTCAGGCGTATCTGTGAAAAACTGCCACACCGTAGAGCACCTTGACCTGTGCAGGGTGGCATGGCGCGAGGGGGCGCTTTGGGAAACAGTTGGTGGATTATTCGGTCAGGCCCTGCCTCTACCCCTGGCCACCACACTGGCTCGGCCTGTGCCCACACCCTGACTTGGGCCTCCGCATCCTCGCCCGCGTCCACGTCCTATAGGCCTACCCCTACCCCTCAGCATGGTGTATTACCAGTGATTTGATTTCCCAGGCAGGAACGAAAGTGGCGCAAGCCTGCAGCCAAAATACAATTTTTTCCCTTGTTTTTCAAAGGACAAGCCACACTGCGTGTATTCAATGAATACTACTAAGTTTAATAACTGTGTTGCGGCCCTGCAAAACTGTCACAGAACTTTACTGTTGCAGAGTTACTAACTGTGGCAGAGCAGGTATTTCCCAGGCAGGAAAGAAATTGGCGCAAGGCTGCACTGAACCGTAGCTGGTTGCGTCTGATTTTTTTACGTTCTCCACGCAGCACACACGTACCCAGAGCCCTGACGGCTGTCAGAGGCAGGGCAAAAATACTTTTTTCCCTTTTGTTTAAAAGGATAGGCCCACTGCGTCTATTCACTGAATAATAATTTTAATAACTGTGTTGCGGCCCTGCAAAACTGTCACAGAACTTTACTGTTGCAGAGTTACTAACTGTGGCAGAGCAGGTATTTCCCAGGCAGGAAAGAAATTGGCGCAAGGCTGCACTCAACCGTAGCTGGTTGCGTCTGATTTTTTCTGAACGTTCAGCGCACAGCACACACGTACACAGAGCCCTGAGTACTGTAAGAGGCAGGCCAAATAGAATTTTTTCCCTGCTTTTTACAAGGAACACCCACACTGCGTGTATTCAATGAATACTAAGTTTAATAACTGTGTTGTGGCCCTGCCAATTTGTCCCAGAACTGCAGTGATGCAAAGTAATTCGCTACCTACAGCAGATCAGGGATTTCCCATGCAGGAAAAAAATTGCCGCACGCCTGCGGTAAAACGTAGCTGACTGCGTTTGATTTTTTCTGAACGTTCAGCGCACAGCACACACGTACACAGAGCCCTGAGTACTGTAAAAGGCAGGCCAAATAGAATTTTTTCCCTGCTTTTTACAAGGAACACCCACACTGCGTGTATTCAATGAATAATGTATGTCTTCTGGCCCTGCCTACACAATTCTATCCCTGTAGTATTAATGCCGGGTGCAATGCTCTGCACAGCCGGTTTTGAGAAAAAAAAAAAAAATGCAACACTGCTAACAGCAGCCTGGACAGTACTGCACACGGATAGATGTGGCCCTAGAAAGGACCGTTGGGGTTCTTGAAGCCTACACTAACTCCTAACACCCTCCCTGCCTAACCCCCACTTCTGTCCCTATTGCAGGGCGCAATGCTCTGCAGATCCAATTTTGGAGAAAAAAAAAATACTGTGCTAACACAGTACTGCACACTAGTAGATGTGGCCCTAAGAAGGGCCGTTGGGGTTCTTGAAGCCTACACTAACTCCTAACGCTCTCCCTACAGCAGCTCCAGCACGATAGTACTTTCCCTCAGCTAAGTCACAAGGCATGTGTGGCGAGCCGCGGGAGGGGCCGATTTTTATACTCGGTTGACATCAGATCTCCCCAGCCACTCACAGCAGGGGGGTGGTATAGGGCTTGAACGTCACAGGGGGAAGTTGTAATGCCTTCCCTGTCTTTCAATTGGCCAGAAAAGCGCGCTAACGTCTCAGAAAGGAAACTGAAAGTAACCGGAACACCGCGTGGTACTCGTTACGAGTAACGAGCATCCCGAACACCCTAATATTCGCACGAATATCAAGCTCGGACGAGTACGTTCGCTCATCTCTACTTATTACATGTAATGGCAGCATTGCATGTAATGTGGCTCTATGAAGGGTAGTTCCACCTTTTACAGCCAGTTTTGTATTGCATTACAGCATTTCATCTTAAATGAAAAATGAAGCAGCTTTGCTCATAGTCATAATTTTCTACCGATTTGTGTCTACAGCTCTTGTGCAGGCTTATTTGTCTCCACGGTGACAAACTGCAAACTCCTATGTAGTCTGATCTCTTAGTTATATTGCCATCCGTCTGTTCCCTGACCGAGCAGGCTAGCAAGAAATGTTTCTTTTTCTGACATTTGCTATGTGTTTCCTATTTGCATTTGATTGAATGTTAAAATAAAAGAACTTTAGAGTTTCCATTTGCATCATACCATGTGTGTCTGTACAGTCATACAGGTTTGCCAGGCTTCTTTATATGCTTGTAGCTAGTCAGATAAATGACTGATTGGCAACATGATGGGCGAGAGTATTGCAAAGCCTTATCCATCATACATGAGTTTCCCAAGCTTTTCAGCCTTGGGGCACCCTTGTGAAAAAAGTTTTATCACAAGGCACCCCTACTAAAAGGGGTGTGGTCAGTGGGGGCGTGGCTAGGCTCGTAGCTTATCACAGCATATGATTTTACCTCCGTTATTTCAGTGACCCCTATAGTAATGGTGCAACCTGTCAGTGGGCGAATAGCAACAGTGCCCTCTCTGTGGCCCAGGTATTAATATTGCTCCTCTCAGTGGCCCCAATAGTAATAATGCCCCCTTTATTACGAGCGCAAGCTACTATACAGTGTTTAGAGAAACGGCTTCCACTAACCCCAGTGTATCCCAGCAGGCATTGCCTGGAAAACAGTTTTAAGGGGATGCCTATAGCAGTTGCTACTGCAGTGGTAGTTGGGGGCAGCCATAGGATGTGATCGGCCCATGGAGAATTTTCCCAGTTGGGAATCACTGCATTATAGAATGAAAAATGTATGTTGTTTTCTTCTGTACTTTTCTGTATCAATTCTTCAGGCTCTTCAAAATCTCTATTATCTCTAATAATCTAAAGGGATTGTCTGAGAGTTGAAGAAATTTACCAAGCTTTAATCCCTTAAAGGGGTTGTCTCGCGAAAGCAAGTGGGGTTAAGCACTTCTGTATGGCCATATTAATGCACTTTGTAATATACATCGTGCATTAACCCCTTCCCGCTCCAGGACGTACCGTTACGTCCTGGGAGCCTGGTACTTCCCGCAACAGGACGTACCGGTACGTCCTGGAGATAGCGCGGGATCACATAAGATCCCGTGCTATCCCGCAGCGGGAGCCGGCTGTCACTCACAGCCGGCGTCCCGCTGCAACAGCGGGGGGGCATCAGAGATGCGCCGCCCCGCTGTTAACCCCTTCCCTGCCGCGATCTAAGTAGATCGCGGCAGGGAAAGAGTTCACAGAGGAATCGCGATCCTTCTGTGTCTCCGGCCGGCTTTCGCGATGTCATCGCGAGAGCCCGGCCTGTCGCCATGGCAACAGGACGCCAGACACTGGCGTCCTGTATTGCCTGTGCCTATAATCGCTGTATAGGCGATAAGGCATGGGAGAGCAGTAGCTCTGCCATGCCTTATCACAGCGATCATAGGCATACTGCTGCAAGTCCCTCAGAGGGACTCAAATAGTGTAAAAAAAAGAAAAGAAAAATGTAAAAAAAAAACTTTTTTTATGCTTTTTCCAATATTAGCATAAAAAAAGGGGGAAAAAATGAAAACCCCACATATTTGGTATTGACGCGTCCGTAATGACGTGTACAAAAAGTTGAACACCCTTTTCATTTTGTACGACAAAAAGCGTAAAAAAACCCCTAAAAAACAGAGGCAAAATGCTAATTTTTAGCATTTTGCCTCCCAAAAAGTGCAATAAAAGTGATCAAAAAAGCCGTACATTCACCAAAATGGTACCAATAAAAACTACAGCTCGCCTCGCAAAAAATAAGCCCTCATAGAGCTCCGTACATTAAAAAAAAAAAAAAGTTACAGGACTTTGAATGCAGCTATAGAGAAAAAAAAAAGATTTCCAAAAAAAAGGGGGTTTTATTGCAAAAAAGTGTAAAAACCTAAAAAAAATAACAATTTTGGTATCGTTGTAACCGTACCGACCCGCAGAAAAAATTTTGTGTGTCATTTATGCTGCATGATTAACGCTGTAAGAAAAAGAAATCTATGGCAGAATTGATGCGGTTTATCTCCATGTTATCATAAAAAAAATGTTTTTAAATTTTACGATATTGTCTACGTACCCAAAAGTGGCACCAATAAAAACTACAGCTCGCCACGCAAAAAACAAGCCCTTATACGGCCGCGTCCACGGAAAAATAAAAAAGTTATGGCTTTTGAAAAATGGAGATGGAAAAATACGAAAAAATCACTTGGTCCTCAACGCCAAAATAGGCCGTGTCATTACGGGGTTAAATATGAGCCATACAGAAGTTATTCACTTACCTTCCCTGCGCTGGCGTCCCCGTCTCCATGGCTCCGTCTAATTCCAGCGTCTAATCTCCCGATTAGACGCGCTTGCGCAGAAGGGTCTTTTCCCTTCGGCTCGGTCCGGCAGCAGCGGCGTTCTGGCTCCGCCCCCTTCTACGCGTCATCGCGTAGCCCCGCGCCGTGTGCCGATTCTAGCCTCCTGATTAGCTGGAATCGGCACACGTGACGGGGCGGAGCTACGCGATGACGCGTAGAAGGGGGCGGAGCCAGAACGCAGCTGCTGCCGAACCGAGCTGAAGGGAAAAGACCCTTCTGCGCAAGCGCGTCTTATCGGGAGATTAGACGCTGAAATTAGACGGAGCCATGGAGACAGGGACGCCAGCGCAGGGAAGGTAAGTGAATAACTTCTGTATGGCTCATATTTAATGCACGATGTATATTACAAAGTGCATAAATATGGCTATACAGAAGTGCATAACCTCACTTGCTCTCGCGAGACAACCCCTTTAATGCTCATTGACAAACACTTATGTCATGGGGGTTTGGGGTATGTGTGGAGATAAATTGGGAGTCAACCCCGTTCCATACAATTCTGGTGCTGGCTGTTTCTTACAGCCGACACCCACCCACAACTGCTCCTGATTGGAGCTGTTAACCCTTGAAATTCCTCGGTCAATTCTGACAGCGGCATTTAAATGCCTTAATCGATGTTTGGGGGAACCGAATGCCCCTTCCCCACTGAGTTCACAGGGCGATGTGTGGTTGCCAGGTATTGCTGCATGCATAAAAGTCTGCATCCATCAAAATATGGCATAATTTACCCCTCATGGTGAACATCGTCAGAAAAAAACACCAAAATTGTGCTTTTTTTTGGTACTCCAGTCTCCAAAAAAAATGTAACAAAAAGCCATCAAGAGGTCATATGTACTCCAAAATAGTAAAAGCAGTACAGCAAAAAAAAAACAAAAAAAAACTATATGAATTTGGTCTAGTAGTAATCCTACTGCTCCGTAGAATAAAGTTATGTCGTTTTTGTTAAAGACTCATGGACCCACCCTGATGCGAAAACTCTGTTTGGGTACCCTCTGTGCAATTACTTTTCAGGGCTGCTGGTAACTTTTAGCTGAATCACTGGCTCTTAGGTTGTTCACATGTGGATTTTAATTTATATTCACCCCATTGTAAATCCACATGGTTGCTGCAGAGTTCTGACACAGACTTTCATTTGGTAGAGCCACATATCCACACGCAGACTTAGCACAGTCAATGGGAAAATTCCAAGTGTGCTTTCCTGACACAGAATCCATGTTAAGAAGTGACATGTAACTTATTTTTCTTCCTCACATTGCAGAAAGAAAATCCACCATACACATTGACCTATTAGCATAGAAGTAGCAGCCAGGGATGTTGCCAAGGTCTTAAGTCATGGGGATTGCGCCCCTGATGTTTTATGTTCCCCTCCTTCCCCCACACCTGTTCGTGAGGATCTTCATTTCCTCCACCATAGAAGACACTGCAAGAACAGCACAACCTAGAGCCTGAATCTTCCCACACATGTGATTAATTACATGCTAATAATATCAATGGGTCTTCAGATTTTCTAGCAGCCCTGCTATACATGTGACTAGGTCCTTTAACCCTAAAGACAGTACTTCCTCTGCTCTCCTGCAGCAATTGACTAAATACTTTGACTGCAGGCTGTTCTGGCACCCCCTCATTGCACCCAGGACACAGGCCCCGCCCTGCTCCCTCCTAGCATAGTGCAGGGTGCTCCGCTATTTCCCTTCAGACTTTCCATGGGTTATGCCAATAACACTTTAATATAATATAAAGATCTATCTAGGCGGAAGGGAAATTTTCATGAATTATTTGAAATATTTACTGCCATGGCTTGGAAGCTGCTGCGATACCTCCTGAAAAGGTTTTTTTCTGAATGTAAGATATTGATTAGAGATGAGCGAGCACCAAAATGCTCGGGTGCTCGTTACTCGAGACGAACTTTTCGCGATGCTCGAGGGTTCGTTTCGAGTAACGAACCCCATTGAAATCAATGGGCGACCCGAGCATTTTTGTATATCGCCGATGCTCGCTAAGGTTTTCATTTGTGAAAATCTGGGAAATTCAAGAAAGTGATGGGAACGACACAGAAACGGATAGGGCAAGCGAGGGGCTACATGTTGGGCTGCATCTCAAGTTCCCAGGTCCCACTATTAAGCCACAATAGCGGCAAGAGTGGCCCCCCCTCCCAACAATTTTTACTTCTGAAAAACCCTCATTAGCAAGGCATACCTTAGCTAAGCACCACACTACCTCCAACAAAGCACAATCACTGCCTGCATGACACTCCGCTGCCACTTCTCCTGGGTTACATGCTGCCCCCCCGCACGACCCAGTGTGCACAGCGCACACCAAAGTGTCCCTGCACAGCCTTCAGCTGCCCTCATGCCACACGCTGGCCTCATAGCCACACCACCCTCATGTCTATTTATAAGTGCATCTGCCATGAGGAGGAACCGGAGGCACACACTGCAGAGGGTTGGCAGGGCCAGGCAGCGACCCTCTTTAAAAGGGGCGGGGCGATAGCCCACAATGCTGTACAGAAGCAATGAGAAATCCAATCCTGTGCCACCGCCATCAGGAGCTGCACACGTGGGCATAGCAATGGGGAACCCATGTGCCACACACTATTCATTCTGTCAAGGTGTCTGCATGCCCCAGTCAGACCAGGGTTTTTTATAAATAGTCACAGGCAGGTACAACTCCGCAATGGGAATTCCGTGTGCACCCACAGCATGGGTGGCTCCCTGGAACCCACCGGCTGTACATAAATGTATCCCATTGCAGTGCCCTGGACAGCAGAGCTAACGTCAGATTAAATGCAGGTGGGCTTCGGCCCACACGGCATGCCCCAGTCACACTGGGGTTTTTTATAAGTAGACACAGGCAGGTACAACTCCCTATTGTGAAGTCCCTGTGGACCCACAGCATGGGTGGCTCCCTGGAACCCACCGGCGGTACATAAAGAAATCCCATTGCAGTGCCCAGCACAGCTGAGGTAACGTCAGGTTTAATGCAGGTGGGCTTCGGCCCACACTGCATGCCCCAGTCAGACTGGGGTTCTTTAGAAGTGGACACATGCAGTTACAACTCCATGTGGACCGACCGCATGGGTGGGTCCCAGGAAGCCACCGGCGGTACATAAATATATCCCATTGCATTGCCCATCACAGCTGAGGTAACATCCGATTAAATGCAGGTGGTCTTCGGCCCACACTGCATGTCCCAGTCTGACCGGGGTTTTTAATACATTGGCAGGTACAAATCCCTAATGTGAAGTCCCTGTGGACCCACAGCATGGGTGGCTCCCTGGAACCCATCGGCGGTACATAAATGTATCCCATTGCAGTGCCCTGCTCAGCAGAGCTAACGTCACATACAATACAGGTGTTCTTCAGCCCACAGTGCATGTCCCAGTCAGACTGGTAATATGTACCTTAACAGTAACCGCGTTGGTGGGAATGTGGTGGCGACTGCGGACCTAGTAGCGCGGTTTTATTTAGTTGGTTTTCGGAATGTGGCCAGGATTAAGTTGGCCGTGGCGGGGGGATGGTGGGTGGGCTCTCTTGTTGTGTCGGTAAAGGTGAAATTCCTGGACTGCCCCCAGACGGACCAATGCAAAGGTATTTGCCAAGAATGTTTTCATTGTTGGAGGAGGAGGGGGATGTTTTTGAGGCACTACGTGTCCTCTCCACGTGTCCGTGGTTATATGCACCTTAACAGTAACCGTGTTGGTGGGAAATGGCCTTGCCACCATCATGTCTTTGGGAAGCCTCCGTTTCCACACCCCAGTGACATAGCATTAGCAGCAGTATAGGCAGAGCCCAGAATTAGTAACATTTCAGCGGTAGCATTAGGGACAGGCCCCAGTAACATATCACTAGCAGCATTATAGGGGGAGCACAGTATTAGTTCCATTTCAGTAGTAGTAGCAGTCCAGACAGGCCCCAGTAACATATCACTAGCAGCAGTATAGGGGGAGCACAGTCTTAGTTCCACTTCAGTAATAGTAGCAGTCAAGACAGGCCCCAGTAACAATTCCGAAGCAGCAGTATAGGGGGAGCACAGTATTCGTTCCATTTCAGTAGTAGTAGCAGTCAAGACAGGCCACAGTAACATTCCCGTTGCAGCAGGCCTACCCCTACCCCTCAGCATGGTGTATTACGAGTAGAGCAGAAACAGAAGGCTGTAATTAAATGTGCCGCTTATTGGCCTGTGGTTGGAGGCTGACTTCGCTTATGGAACGCATAGCAGAGCCAGGAAACAATTTTGCGCATGCCTGTAGTGAGACGTAGGTACGTATGACTGAGCTACTGGAATTCACAGGGCAGAAGCAGTCAAGTGGCCAAAGGGCAGTGGTAGGCCTTAAGTATTTTGCTTCAATTATTTTAAATGGTGAGCTGAAACACCAGACAGATACTGTATGCAGCGTATATTATGTATACTGTTTCCCTCTGGTGCTATGATGGCGGTGATGTAACGGGCACAGCAGAGCCAGCAAACAATTTTGCGCACGCCTGTAGTGAGACCTAGGTGCGTATGACTGAGCTAGTGGAATTCACAGCGCAGAAGCAGTCAAGTGGCCAAAGGGCAGTGGTAGGCCTTAAGTATTTTGCTTCAATTTTTTTAAATGGTGAGCTGAAACACCAGACAGATACTGTATGCAGCGTATATTATGTATACTGTTTCCCTCTGGCGCTATGACGGCGGTGATGTAACGGAGACAGCAGAGCCAGGAAAGACAGCACTTTCCCTGATCTCTGTCAGAATGCATCTGTGGCGAGCCGCGGGCGGGGCAGATTTTAATACTCGGGTGTCACCTGATCTCCCCAGCCACTCACTGCAGGGGGGTGGTATAGGGCTGGAATGTCACAGGAGGAAGTTGTAATGCCTTCCATGTCTTTCTATTGGCCAGAAAAGCGCGCAAATGTCTCAGATATGAAAGTGAAAGTAACTCGAATATCGCGTGGTGCTCGTCTCGAGTAACGAGCATCTCGAACACCCTAATACTCGAACGAGCATCAAGCTCGGACGAGTACGCTCGCTCATCTCTAATATTGATGCTACATTCTTAACTTAACCCTAGCTCCCCATGCCAATCAACTGAATGCGGTAGTCTTTGCTAAATACTTTGCTGTAAAGATGGAGACATTCAGGGCATTGTATAGGTAATAATTCACTTTGTCTGTTGCTAAGATTAAATGCCATAAACTTTTTAAACAACATATTTCCTGTCTGAATACTAGTACGTGTTTTAAATATTGTTGCATATGTAAAATGTAGTTTATATTTCTAAGCAAACCAAATATATTGTGTGCCATTTCCGTTAAGTTTATAGCTTTGTCGTACATCCATCTTCCGCTATGTTGGGGTGATGTAACCAAGAAAGTCTAGTATTCCGTATTCATTTTTGGCTCTTTACTGTTTAAAGACTTCTTACAACTGAGTAAATTAGCATTTGTAGCCCTATTAAGCGAATATATTTCTATCCATCTGTTCACTCAGTGCTCTAATTGCTTACTGCAATCACAGAGTTTATCAATTAGGAACTTGGCCAATAATTTTCTTGATGCACAGAAACACTGTGATTCAGAAACCTCCCGGTGGGAGTGCCAGCAGGTATGCTGGAGGAGGTGCAGCCATGCTACTGATGGCATTGATTGGAAGTATAGAAACGTGGTATAAACGTGTGTGGAACCTCCTGACGTGTAGTGGTGTATACAGACTGACCACTTATTTCTATTAGAACAATGTAACGCTTCAATTTTCCTTCAGTGTCACTTAGGGAAAAGGAAGACTTGCATCTGGATTTCTTTACACCCTATGGCTGAAGAATTCCCCAAAGCAGATGATGCCTTAGTATTAACTTCATGCTATAGAAAGCTTTACAACTCCGAATTTAAAGTTGACTCTGGTCTATCCACAAAAAAGTAGTTGGGATCCAATGCGCTAATGACAAAATAAGACAGTGCATCAGTGTATTTAGTAAATTACAGATGTAGGACATGTTAATTTGATACTTTAGATTGCTATTACACAACAGCATTTATCTCCTTCAAAACACAGGTGGAGCTAAACTGATTGCAGCCGGCACCTGGACTTGTCATAGTAATTGAACTGAGAAGTCTAGGTGCTGACTGCAATCAGTGTAACTCCACCCGTGTTCTGCAGAGGAGAAACGCTCATGTAATAGCAGCCTGAGGCCAGCTTCGCATGGCTGAGAAGTTCTCGTGAGATTTGTGCGTTGCAAGACTCTCAAATCTCGCACAAATATGAACCCCATTCTTTTGAAAGGTGTCATACACCTGAACAATGTTTTTTTTCTGCATGGCACTGCGATGCGATGCAGGAAACAAATTGCAGCATGTTCTATCTTCCAGCATGCACTCACATCGCACCGCCCATTGTTTTCAATTGGGGCCGGCGGCAGCATCGCACCACATGCTAGGTGCATGCGATGCAAAGTCTCATTGAAAACAATGGGGGAAACTCAGCGATCCTTCACATTCACACTGGCGAGCGCGATATAGGGCTGTGAATGCCACCCCCTTATTCCGCTCCCCACCATGTGAATTCCCCGAGGATGCGAGGCGTTTTCATGTCAAAACAAACTTGATGCGATATGAGGTTACTAGAGATGAGCGAACACCAAAATGCTCGGGTGTTCGTTATTCGAAACGAACTTCCCGCGATGTTCGAGGGTTCGTTTCGAATAACGAACCCCATTGAAGTCAATGGGCGACCGGAGCATTTTTGTATTTCGCCGATGCTCGCTAAGGTTTTCATGTGTGAAAATCTGGGCAATTCAAGAAAGTGATGGGAACGACACAGCAACGGATAGGGCAGGCGAGGGGCTACATGTTGGGCTGCATCTCAAGTTCACAGGTCCCACTATTAAGCCACAATACCGGCAAGAGTGGGCCCCCCCCCCTCCCAACAACTTTTACTCCTGAAAAGCCCTCATTAGCAATGGATACCTTAGCTAAGCACCACACTACCTCCAACAAAGCACAATCACTGCCTGCATGACACTCCGCTGCCACTTCTCCTGGGTTACATGCTGCCCAACCCCCCCGCACGACCCAGTGTCCACAGCGCACACCAAGTTGTCCCTGCGCAGCCTTCAGCTGCCCTCATGCCACGCCACACTCATGTCTATTTATAAGTGCGTCTGCCATGAGGAGGAACCGCAGGCACACACTGCAGAGGGTTGGCACGGCTAGGCAGCGACCCTCTTTAAAAGGGGCCGGGCGATAGCCCACAATGCTGTACAGAAGCAATGAGAAATATAATCCTGTGCCACCGCCATCAGGAGCTGCACACGTGGGCATAGCAATGGGGAACCTATGTGCCACACACTATTCATTCTGTCAAGGTGTCTGCATGCCCCAGTCAGACCGGGCTTTTTAATTCATAGACACAGGCAGGTACAACCCCCTATTGTGAAGTCCCTGTGGACCGACAGCATGGGTGGCTCCCTGGAACCCACCGGCGGTACATAAAAATATCCCATTGCATTGCCCAACACAGCTGAGGTAGTAATGTCGTGCTTAATGCAGGTGGGCTTCGGCCCACACTGCATGCCCCAGTCAGACTGGGGTTCTTTAGAAGTGGAAACAGATGCATTTACAAGTCCCTGTGGACCCACAGCATGGGTGGGTGCCAGGAAGCCACCGGCGGTACATAAAAATATCCCATTGCATTGCCCAACACAGCTGAGGTAGTAATGTCGTGCTTAATGCAGGTGGGCTTCGGCCCACACTGCATGCCCCAGTCAGACTGGGGTTCTTTACAAGTGGACACATGTAGGTTACACTCCGTGTGCACCTACAGCATGGGTGGCTCCCTGGAACCCACCGGCGGTACATAAAAATATCCCATTGCATTGCCCAACACAGCTGAGGTAGTAATGTCGTGCGTAATACAGGTGGGCTTCGGCCCACACTGCATGCCCCAGTCAGACTGGGGTTCTTTACAAGTGGAAACAGATGCATTTATAATTCCCTGTGGACCCACTGCCTGGGTGGGTGCCAGGAAGCCACCGGCGGTACATAAATATATCCCATTGCATTGCCCAACACAGCTGAGGTAACGTCAGCTGTAATGCAGGTGGGCTAAAAATTAATTTGATTACACTGTAGGCGAGGGCCCACAAAAATTGCTGTATCAACAGTACTAATGTACATCCAAAAAATTGGCCATGGCCAGCCAAGAGGGCAGGTGAAACCCATTAATCGCTTTGGTTAATGTGGCTTAAGTGGTAACTAGGCCTGGAGGCAGCCCAGTGTAACGAATGCTTTTAAGCGCATTGAAACTTTTAAAAATTGTTCAGAAAAATTATTTGAGTGAGCCTTGTGGCCCTAAGAAAAATTGCCCGTTCAGCGTGATTACGTAAGGTTTCAGGAGGAGGAGCAGGAGGAGGAGGAGGAATATTAGACACAGATTGATGAAGCAGAAATGTCCCCGTTTTGGATGGTGAGAGAGAACGTAGTTGTAGGTGGCAGAGGCGTCACGGAGGACGGTCGTGCGATCGGCTACGTACTCCCTCACCATCCTTTTACAGTGCTCCCGCCGACTCAGCCTTGACTGGGGAGTGGTGACACAGTTTTGGTGGGGAGCCATAAAGCTGTCCAGGCCCTTAAAGACTGTTGCACTGCCTGGGATGTACATGCTGCTCGATCTCCGCACCTCCCCTGCTACCTTGCCCTCGGTACTGCGCCTTCTGCCACTAGCGCTGTCGGCTGGGAATTTTACCATCAGCTTGTCCGCAAGGGTCCTGTGGTATAGCAACACTCTCGAACCCCTTTCCTCTTCGGGAATGAGAGTGGGCAGGTTCTCCTTATAGCGTGGGTCGAGCAGTGTGTACACCCAGTAATCCGTTGTGGCCAGAATGCGTGCAACGCGAGGGTCACGAGAAAGGCATCCTAACATGAAGTCAGCCATGTGTGCCAGGGTACCTGTACGCAACACATGGCTGTCTTCGCTAGGAAGATCACTTGCAGGATCCTCCTCCTCCTCCTCCTCCTCCTCAGGCCATACACGCTGAAAGGATGACAGGCAATCAGCCGGTGTACCGTCAGCAGCGGGCCAAGCTGTCTCTTCCCCCTCCTCCTCATCCTCCTCATGCTCCTCCTCCTCCTCCTGTACGCGCTGAGAAATAGACAGGAGGGTGCCCTGACTATCCAGCGGCATACTGTCTTCCACCGCCCCCGTTTCCGAGCGCAAAGCAGCTGCCTTTATGCTTTGCAGGGAATTTCTCAAGATGCATAGCAGAGATGGTGACGCTAATGATTGCAGCATCGCCGCTCACCACCTGGGTAGACTCCTCAAAATTACCAAGGACATGGCAGATGTCTGCCAACCAGGCCCACTCTTCTGAAAAGAATTGAGGAGGCTGACTCCCACTGCGCCGCCCATGTTGGAGTTGGTATTCGACTATAGCTCTACGCTGTTCATAGAGCCTGGCCAACATGTGGAGCGTAGAGTTCCACCGTGTGGGCACGTCGCACAGCAGTCGGTGCACTGGCAGCTTAAAGCGATGTTGCAGGGTGCGCAGGGTGGCAGCGTCCGTGTGGGACTTGCGGAAATGTGCGCAGAGCCGGCGCGCCTTTACGAGCAGGTCTGACAAGCGTGGGTAGCTTTTCAGAAAGTGCTGAACCACCAAATTAAAGACGTGGGCCAGGCATGGCACGTGCGTGAGGCTGCCGAGCTGCAGAGCCGCCACCAGGTTACGGCCGTTGTCACACACGACCATGCCCGGTTGGAGGCTCAGCGGCGCAAGCCAGCGGTCGGTCTGCTGTGTCAGACCCTGCAGCAGTTCGTGGGCCGTGTGCCTCTTATCTCCTAAGCTGAGTAGTTTCAGCATGGCCTGCTGATGCTTGCCCACCGCTGTGCTGCCACACCGCGCGACACCGACTGCTGGCGACATGCTGCTGCTAACACAACTTGATTGCGAGACAGAGGTTGCGGAGGAGGAGGAGGGTGCTTTAGTGGAGGAAGCATACACCTCCGCAGATACCACCACCGAGCTGTGGCCCGCAATTCTGGGGGTGGGTAGGACGTGAGCGGTCCCAGGCTCTGACTCTGTCCCAGCCTCCACTAAATTCACCCAATGTGCCGTCAGGGAGATATAGTGGCCCTGCTTGCCTGTGCTTGTCCACGTGTCTGTTGTTAAGTGAACCTTGGCATTAACCGCGTTGGTGAGGGCGCGTACAACGTTGTGGGAGACGTGGTCGTGCAGGGCTGGGACGGCACATCGGGAAAAGTAGTGGCGACTGGGAACTGAGTAGCGCGGGGCCGCCGCCGCCATCATAGCTTTGAAGGACTCCGTTTCCACAACCCTATACGGCAGCATCTCAAGGCTGATGAATTTTGCTATGCGGACGGTTAACGTTTGAGCGTGCGGGTGCGTGGCGGCGTACTTGCGCTTGCGCTCCAACAGTTGCGCAAGCGACGGCTGGACGGTGCGCTGAACTACACTGGTGGATGGGGCCGAGGACAGCGCAGGTGAGGGTGTGGGTGCAGGCCATGAGGCGGTAGTGCCCGTGTCCTGAGAGGGGGGTTGGATCTCAGTGGCAGGTTGGGGCACAGGGGGAGAGGCAGGGGTGCAAACCGGAGGCGGTGAACGGCCTTCGTCCCACCTTGCGGGGTGCTTGGCCATCATATGTCTGCGCATGCTGGTGGTGGTGAGGCTGTTGGTGTTGGCTCCCCGGCTGAGCTTTGCGCGACAAAGGTTGCACACCACTGTTCGTCGGTCGTCAGGCGTCTCTGTGAAAAACTGCCAGACCTTAGAGCACCTCGGCCTCTGCAGGGTGGCATGGCGCGAGGGGGCGCTTTGGGAAACAGTTGGTGGATTATTCGGTCTGGCCCTGCCTCTACCCCTGTCCACCGCACTGCCTCTTGCAACCTGCCCTGCTGCTGCTCGTGCCTCCCCCTCTGAAGACCTGTCCTGTGTAGGCGTTGCACACCAGGTGGGGTCAGTCACCTCATCGTCCTGCTGCTCTTCCTCCGAATCCTCTGTGCGCTGCTCCCTCGGACTTACTGCCCTTACTACTACCTCACTGCAAGACAACTGTGTCTCATCGTCATCGTCCTCCTCACACACAGAAAGTTCTTGAGACAGTTGGCGGAAGTCCCCAGCCTCTTCGCCCCGGACCCCGGGAACTTTCGAATGGTTGGGCATCCGTGACGATAAACTCCTCTGGTGGGAGAGGAACCACTGCTGCCCAATCTGAGCAGGGGCCCGAGAACAGTTCCTGGGAGTGTTCCCGCTCCTGAGCATGTGTTATTGTAGTGGAGTGAGGAGGCTGGGAGGAAGGAGGAGCAGCAGACAGAGGATTCGGATTTGCAGCAGTGGACGGCGCAGAACTGTGGGTGGACGATAGGTTGCTCGAAGCACTTTCTGCCATCCACGACAGGACCTGCTCACACTGCTCATTTTCTAATAACCGTCTCCCGCGTGGACCCATGAATTGTGCGATGACTGTCGGGACGCCAGAAACGTGCCTGTCTACTAATCGCGCAGCAGACGGCTGCGATACACCTAGAACAGGAGTTCGGCCTGTGCCCACACCCTGACTTGGCCCTCCACGTCCTCTAGGCCTACCCCTACCCCTCAGCATGCTGTATTACCAGTGATTTGATTTCACAGGCAGGAAATAAATTGGCGCAAGACTGCAGGCCAAATATAATTTTTTCCCTTTTTTGAAAACGAAACGCCCCACTGCCTCTAGTGAATGAATAATCTAAGTTTAATAACTGTGCTGTGGACCTGCTAATGTGTCACAGAACTTGAGGGTAGCAGAGTTATTAACTCTGGCAGAGCAGGTATTTTTTTCCCAATTAAGGAAAGCAAATGGCGAAGCCAGCAGTAAACCGTAGCTGGGTGCGTCTGATTTTTTAACGTTGTACACGCAGCTCACACGTGTCCACAGCCCTTAGGACGGACAGAGGCAGGACAAATAGATTTCTTTTCCCTTTTTTTACACCAAAAGGACCCACTGCGTATATTCAATGAATAATAACTGTGTTGTGGCCCTGCCTACACAATTCTTTCCCTGTAGTATCAATGGAGGGTGCAATGCTCTGCAGAGGCGATTTTGAGAAAAAAAAAAAATATGCAGCACAGCTAACAGCAGCCAGCACAGTACTGCACACGGTTAAATATGGCCCTAGAAAGGACCGTTGAGGTTCTTGAAGGCTACACTCACTCCTAACACTCTCCCTGCCTATCCAACACTTCTGTCCCTAATGCCGGGTGCAACGCTCTGCAGAGGCGATTTTGAGAAAAAAAAAAAGTCACTGCTAACAGCAGCCAACACACAGGTATTACTGGCCCTAATAAGGACCTTTGGGGTTCTTGAAGCCTACACTAACTGCTATTTCTCTCCCTACAGCAGCTCCGGTACCAGCAGCACTGTCCCTCATCTAACTCACAAGGCATCTGAGGCGAGCCGTGGGAGGGGCCGACTTTTATATTCGGGTGACATCTGATCTTCCCAGCCACTCACAGCAGGGGGGTGGTATAGGGCTTGAACGTCGCAGGGGGAAGTTGTAATGCCTTCCCTGTCTTTCAATTGGCCAGAAAAGCGCGCTAACGTCTCAGGGAAGGAAGTGAAAGTAACCCGAATACCGCATGGTGTTCGTTACGAATAACGAACATCCCGAACACCCTAATATTCGCACGAATATCAAGCTCGGACGAATACGTTCGCTCATCTCTAGAGGTTACCCATTGAACATAATAGAAACGCTTGACGATGATCTGGCTGAAAACAGCGCTGGATGATCACTATACTGAAGTGATAGCAGGGGTTTTTGCCAGAAAATGCATGTCACATGATATTTCTCGGACCGATATCGCGCTTGCCCGTGTGTAGGTAGCCTAAGGCTACATTTACATAAGCAAGAGTGATATTCGGCTGAGAAACCAGGCTCAATATCGTGCTTGTCAACACACCTCGGAGGATCGGCAAGTGTTTCCCATCATATCGTTCTCGCATGCAATGTGTTTGACTGTCCCTTTGAAAATGATAGGCGAGGCTTTCCGAGGGAAATGAAAAAATAAGACATGCAGCAAATTTTATTAAGCAAATTGCTTATGTGTATGACTCCAAAAGAATGGAGTTAATATACACACACATTTTTTGCATCTCGCAATGCACATAACTGAGATTCACACTCCTGTGAATGCAGCCTAAGGCTCGGTTCACACGGGACGGATTTCCAGCAGAATTCTCGCGGATTGGCCGCACCAAAAATCTGTGAGAATTCCTCTGGAAAACCGCAGCTGCAGGTTTTAGAGCGGCTTCGTTGCCGGCATTTCCTCTGCGGCCATCTCTCCCCATAGAGAGGAGGGAGGCCACTATGGAAATAAAAAAAAGAATTGACATGCTGCGTCTTTATTTTCTGTGCCGCATGGCAGTTTCCGAAGGTTTGGCCGCAGTGTGTGGGTGAGATTTTTGCAAAATCTCGTCAATTTTGCTGGCTAATCCCGAGATTAGGAGCCACGTGCAGAAATTCCGCAGCAAATACGTCCCGTGTGAACCCAGCCTAAGGGTCTCGCTCATGGAACGGATTGCTTTTTCCATAGCTCTCAAGGTTCACTTATCAGTCATAGTGCAGATGACACAAAATTATACAAGAGAATCAATGCAACTGAAGATAATGTGCGGCTACAAACGGACATAGATAAGCTGGGGGCTTGGGCAGAAAAATGGCAAATGAAGTTCAATGTTGATAAATGTAAGGTTATACACATGGGCAGGAGAAACGGATATCACCAATATACGCTAAATTGGGTACAGCTAGGGAAAAGTGATATGGAAAAAGACCTGGGGGTACTAGTGGACTGTAGTTTTAACTGGAGTAACCAATGCCAGTCAGCTGCTGAAAAAGCTAATAAAGTCTTGGGGTGCATTAAAAGAGGTATAGGGGCGAAGGATGATAACATTATTCTACCACTATATAAGGCACTTGTCAGGCCTCACATGAAATACAGCGTACAATTCTGGACACCGGTCCTCAGGAAAGATGTTTCAGCGCTTGACGGGGTTCAAAGAAGGACAACTAAAAAAGAGGGCTAAGGGGCGATCAAAGAACTATGTATAAATGCATGAGGGGACAATACAAGGATCTCTCCCATGATCTGTTTATACCCAGAACTGCAATGGTAACAAGAGGGCATCCGCTATGTTTAGAAGAAAGCAGGTTTCATCACCAACATAGAAGGGGATTCTTAATTGTAAGAGCAGTGAGACTGTGGAACCCTCTGCCTGAAGACGTGGTGACGGCAAAATCCATAGAGGAGTTTGAGGGGACTAGATGTCTTTCTAGAGCGGAAGGATATTACAGGATACAAATATTAGTCGACCAGCGGGTCGTTGATCCGGGTTTACAGACAGGTAGGAACTATCAGAGGTTGATCCAGGGATTAGTCTGACTGCCATTAGGGAGTCGGGAAGGAATTTTTTCCCTGAAGGGCTAATTGGCTTCTGCCTCTTGGGGTTTTTTGCCTTCCTCTGGATCAACAAGGAGGTTAAACAGGCTGAACTAGATAGACATTGTCTTTATTCGGCCTTACATACTATGTTACTATAATTATCAGGTATAACAGGTATCTTGTAGAAGTTGGGTGATTTTGATTTAATGGCTGCCTTGTGCTTCTTAAGGCTTGGCTTAAGAGCTGTTGACACAGCATTTGAGCATACATATTATTTTATTATAATCTCATTAGAGCTTGCAGGTCACCTGTAGTGGATCGTATTTGAGCAGGATTTTTCTAAGAAGAATTAATTATGGTACTTAAATCCAAGCTAAGTATTGCTTAAACAATTGATATTTTCGCTAGGCAGAAAAGTGAGTCAGTCATTCACTCAATGTCTTAGTCTACTAAATACATTTCTATGAAATTGGTTTTAATCTAAATCTTATAGAATGCAAAATTTGTTTGTGTCGTATACAAATCCACAGTTCTGGTCCGATTTCAGTGAAATTGTGCATGAGCGTTCTTTAGCACCCGGCGACGAATACTGGAGTAATTAAAAATCGAAAACTTACCGACTTCCCCTGTAATTTTTGTTGCTCACAGCAACCAATCACAGCTCAGCTTTCATTTCTTATACTGCTGAGGTAGAATGAAAACTGCACTGTGATTGGTTGCTATTTCTTAGCTTTCGTAAGAGTGTGGTGCTGGTTCCATTTTTGTCGCCCACTTTGTATATTCCAGGACTGCTATTCATAAAATTGGATAAATCACCTAGTATGACCTAAAATCTAGAGAACAAAGAAGCTTTTATTGAGCTAAATGTGTGCTATAAAGATGTGTCCTTCCTTAAAGGGCTTCTCCTGTGTTTTTTCCCCCCAGGCAATATGTATCTAACCACCCAGTTTATATATGAGCCAGTGTTACATTAGTTATTTCTTACTATTTGTAACTCCTGGCCTCTTTCTACTTAGATGGTCATGTGATCTCAGTTCTGACCAGCTCAGATCTGCTTGGGGTTATTTCGTCTGAAACTAGTCAATTTCTCAGTCTGTGTCATGCTGTTACATGATCCTTACTGCAGAAACTGCCTAGAGGGGTTCACAGGCTCTCCTATCAAGAGTTATTGATGATGATAACACAGCTCATGTCACACAGGTATGATAGAGGAGATCACAGCTCAGCCTTCTGGCTGTATAATTATGTTCTATTGCTAATTTGGGTGAATATTGAAGGTAAGGATAATTAAACTGTCCCGACAAGCAGGCTAAATGGTATAGCCTCAGCTAATGCTGTGCTGATGCATCATGGGATTGATGTGAACACGTAATATGCTGCAAAATAGAACGTAAGCTTGCGTATTTCGCAATACATACACACAAATGTGAGCGAAACAGCGTAAAGCAATGTATTTGATTACTTATGAATTAATAATGGAGATTGCGGAATTCCGTGAACACTCTCGGGCGCTATTCCATTTTTAAATACTGTATTCCCGTGGCATAAATCCGTGGGCGTATCTCACAACGATCATGGGCATGAGCCCTTATGGGACGCCACCAGGCCTGCTGACTGGGTAATGTCACCAGTTAGATGCCACAGCACTGGAATGCCAAACGGCAGTCCGGGGCCGTGGCATCTAAACGGTATATTACTTTTTTACACATGTATATAAAAGGAACTAATTATGAAAACCCTTTTTATGGACCAAGCAATTTTCATCTTTGGGTTGCAAGAACCATAACTGGTTGACATAGCGTTATGTGGGGTTTTTTTTTTTTTTTTGCTTTTAGGATAAGTTGTATATTTTAATTGCACAACTCTGGAGTACTTATAATGTATTGTATAACTTATCTTACATTTTTGGGGGGAGATGAAAATGTTTTTCTTTTGTTGTACTACTTTTAAAATTTAAAATATCTTTTTAGAAAAAAAAAATTATGTTCTGCCGCCATCTTCTGACAGCCATGACTTTTTTTTAGTCTTCTGTCGACAAAGTTGTTTGAGGGTTCATTTCTTGTGGGACATCCTGTAGTTTCTATTTTTTCCATTTCAGAGTACAAGTGTAGTGGCCCGGAGGGTTCTCCAGAAAACAATCACACACTCCTGTCCTGCAGCACCGTCCTATGTGCTAACCAAGGCATAGGAGGTGCCGTACCCGGTTTCTCCTCTTGCAAGCTTGGCAGACAGCTGGCCTCTGGTTGGCTGTATGTCATGCCCCCACTGATTGGCTAGGGGGTGTGCCTGCTGGTCTAAAGTGTGAAATATCCCTATGGTCCTCTACGTGAAGGGGGATTGGAGGTAGAGAAAGTGCGGGAAAGAGACAGGAAGAGAAGGAGGAGTTATTCAGTCTGCAGTGTGGAGTCGTCAGGAGCAGTTGTGTAGGAGGGAGCCTGCATTACTTTCATCAGAAAACCAGCATCCTTACGACTTGGGAAGCCAGGATCTTCTGTTCCCCCAAGTCCTGCCTACAGTGTAGAGCTGTTCCACAAAACAGTGAGTTACAAATATCACCCGGTGAAGTTTCAGCCAGGGCTAGTAAAGCGGACTTTCTGCACAAATCATTTCTAGTATTTCCAGAGAAAGGGGGAAGAGGAAAGTTTGTAGTTACTTGGAAAAGGTATATATCTAAGTCTGTGCTATTCATTTGCTTCAGTTCCATTGTACAAAGAATTGCTCTGCTGTTTACAATGCTGTCTAAATCGAGGTCCTGAAAGTAAACTGCACACTCCCAATTTATTTCCAAAATCTAATCCAGGACTCGTCTCAAATTATTTACCACCATTGATAACCTTAGTTCTGGATTGGAGTGTTGGTGTCACTGTGACAAATCCCGTTTATTGCACAATGTAAAATTGCTGGGCATTCTGTGTCAGGGTGCTACTTCTGAGTGGAATAACTTTGCCGCCATAGTCGGGAGAGATTGTAGAGCCACCTGTGATCACCATCTTGAGATCCCGGCGGTCTTCCCTGCTTTGGCGTTGCACATGACATCTTGATCACTTTTTCTTACATCTTTTCTTGGAGACTGGGTGACCAATAAATTCTAGTGCAATTCTGTCATTGTGTATTTTGTTTTTTTCTGACAACAATCGCCGTGTGGGGTAAATGATGATGGATCTGACTTTTAAGGACACAGCAATGCCAAACATGTTTTAGTGTGTTTTTTAATTTAGATTTTTCTATTATGCAAAAATGTGTTGTTTTTTTTTTTTACTTAACTTTTTATTTTTTTTTTATAAAACTTTTTAAACAGATTTTTCCAATCTTTGTATTGTACTCCCTATAGGGGACAAGAACTTGTGATGGTTTGATCGCTCCTGTAGTTTTATGTAATACGGTAGTATTACATTATACCATGAACTTAGAGGCAATCTATCAATGGCAGCCCAGCTTTCAGAAATCCCCCCAGCTACCATGCCTAATAAATGGCACCCAGAATCTCATTGTTGGGAGACTGTTCAGGATACCCGAACTTGAGGGCATTTAAATGCCGCTATCAGAATTGATGGCAGCTTTTAAAGGATTAACAGCTGCGATCAGCGCCGGTGTGCAGGTGTTGGCTGTAAGAAACAGCTGACACACTTATTGAATGGAGTTGGATCAACCCCTGATTCCCCTCCATACAAATCCCAAACCTCCATGACACAAATGTACATCCTGGAGCGTTAATGGATTAAAGAGAACCTGTCGCCAAGTTCATGCTCCCCAAATCACAGGCTGTGGTCTTTAAGATAAAACACGCTTTTTAAAGTTTGACTAGGAATAGAGCTCAGAAAGTATAGGGAGAGGGCTATCAGTCTTCATGCTACAGGTGGGGGAAAGTTGTTGCTGCTTGCCTCTTTGACTCGAGCGCTTTGTTCTTGAGTCAAACTTTAAAGTGTGTCCATTCAGAAAGTTCACAGCATTTCAGAATAACACTTAAGCCCCATTTACACCGGAAGATTATCGCTAGAGATGAGCGAACACCAAAATGTTCGGGTGTTCGTTATTCGGAACGAACTTCCCGCGATGTTCGAGGGTTCGTTTCGAACAACGAACCCCATTGAAGTCAATGGGCGACCAGAGCATTTTTGTATTTCGCCGATGCTCGCTAAGGTTTTCATGTGTGAAAATCTGGGCAATTCAAGAAAGTGATGGGAACGACACAGCAACGGATAGGGCAGGCGAGGGGCTACATGTTGGGCTGCATCTCATGTTCACAGGTCCCACTATTAAGCCACAATACCGGCAAGAGTGGGCCCCCCCCTCCCAACAACTTTTACTTCTGAAAAGCCCTCATTAGCATGGCATACCTTTGCTAAGCACCACACTACCTCCAACAAAGCACAATCACTGCCTGCATGACACTCCACTGACACTTCTCCTGGGTTACATGCTGCCCAACCGCCCCCCCTCCCCCCCACAGCGCACACCAAAGTGTCCCTGGGCAGCCTTCAGCTGCCCTCATGCCACACCACCCTCATGTCTATTTAGAATTGCGTCTGCCATGACGTAGGACCGCAGGCACACACTGCAGAGATTGGCACGGCTAGGCAGCGACCCTCTTTAAAAGTGGCGGAGCGATAGCCCACAATGCTGTACAGAAGCAATGAGAAATAGAATCCTGTGCCACCGCCATCAGGAGCTGCACACGTGGGCATAGCAATGGGGAACCTATGTGCCACACACTATTCATTCTGTCAAGGTGTCTGCATGCCCCAGTCAGACCGGGCTTTTTAATTCATAGACACAGGCAGGTACAACTCCCAATTGTGAAGTCCCTGTCGACCCACAGCATGGGTGGCTCCCTGGAACCCACCGGCGGTACATAAAAATATCCCATTGCATTGCCCAACACAGCTGAGGTAGTAATGTCGTGCTTAATGCAGGTGGGCTTCGGCCCACACTGCATGCCCCAGTCTGACTGGGGTTCTTTATAAGTGTACAGATGTAGTAAAAACTCCGTGTGCACCTACAGCATGGGTGGCTCCCTGGAACCCACCGGCGGTACATAAAAATATCCCATTGCATTGCCCAACACAGCTGAGGTAGTAATGTCGTGCTTAATGCAGGTGGGCTTCGGCCCACACTGCATGCCCCAGTCTGACTGGGGTTCTTTATAAGTGTACAGATGTAGTAAAAACTCCGTGTGCACCTACAGCATGGGTGGGTGCCAGGAAGCCACCGGCGGTACATAGAAATATCCCATTGCATTGCCCAACACAGCTGAGGTAGTAATGTTGTGCTTAACCCTTTCCAATCCAATTTGTATATGGTTTTCCTAGGGGGCTTACTCTTTTTCTGCCGTTATACAACGGCGCTATATGCTGGCTAAAGCCAGTACTGCATGAGCTGACACGTAGGATAGGCTCCGACAGCAGAGAGGCTGGCAATATACAGTAAGAGAACCCCGACGGACGTCTACCAACAACGGAGCTGTACAGCCTTAAACCCTAATGTCTTCACAGGTCACACAGTGGACTGGAAAGGGTTAATGCAGGTGGGTTTCGGCCCACACTGCATGCCCCAGTCAGACTGGGTTTCTTTATAAGTGGAAACAGATGCATTTATAATTCCCTGTGGACCCACAGCATGGGTGGGTGCCAGGAAGCCACCGGCGGTACATAGAAATATCCCATTGCATTGCCCAACACAGCTGAGGTAGTAATGTCGTGCGTAATACAGGTGGGCTTCGGCCCACACTGCATGCCCCAGTCAGACTGGGGTTCTTTAGAAGTGGACACATGTAGGTTAAACTCCCTGTGGACCCACTGCCTGGGTGGGTGCCAGGAAGCCACCGGCGGTACATAGAAATATCCCATTGCATTGCCCAACACAGCTGAGGTAGTAATGTCGTGCGTAATACAGGTGGGCTTCGGCCCACACTGCATGCCCCAGTCAGACTGGGGTTCTTTAGAAGTGTACAGATGTATTAAAAACTCCGTGTGCACCTACAGCATGGGTGGCTCCCTGGAACCCACCGGCGGTACATAAAAATATCCCATTGCATTGCCCAACACAGCTGAGGTAACGTCAGCTGTAATGCAGGTGGGCTAAAAATTAATTTGATTACACTGTAGGCGAGGGCCCACAAAAATTGCTGTATCAACAGTACTAATGTACATCCCAAAAATTGGCCATGGCCAGCCAAGAGGGCAGGTGAAACCCATTAATCGCTTTGGTTAATGTGGCTTAAGTGGTAACTAGGCCTGGAGGCAGCCCAGTGTAACGAAAAATTGGTTCAAGTTAAAGTTCCAACGCTTTTAAGCGCATTGAAACTTATAAAAATGGTTCAGAAAAATTATTTGAGTGAGCCTTGTGGCCCAAAGTCTTGGTGGGGAGCCATAAAGCTGGCCAGGCCCTTAAAGACTGTTGCACTGCCTGGGATGTACATGCTGCTCGATCTACGCACATCCCCTGCTACCTTGCCCTCGGTACTGCGCCTTCTGCCACTAGCGCTGTCGGCTGGGAATTTTACCATCAGCTTGTCCGCAAGGGTCCTGTGGTATAGCAACACTCTCGAACCCCTTTCCTCTTCGGGAATCAGAGTGGGCAGGTTATCCTTATACCGTGGATCGAGCAGTGTGTACACCCAGTAATCCGTCGTGGCCAGAATGCGTGCAACGCGAGGGTCACGAGAAAGGCATCCTAACATGAAGTCAGCCATGTGTGCCAGGGTACCTGTACGCAACACATGGCTGTCTTCACTAGGAAGATCACTTTCAGGATCCTCCTCCTCCTCCTCCTCCTCCTCAGGCCATACACGCTGAAAGGATGACAGGCAATCAGCCGGTGTACCGTCAGCAGCGGCCCAAGCTGTCTCTTCCCCCTCCTCCTCATCCTCCTCATGCTCCTCCTCCTCCTCCTGTACGCGCTGAGAAATAGACAGGAGGGTGCCCTGACTATCCAGCGGCATACTGTCTTCCCCCGCCCCCGTTTCCGAGCGCAAAGCAGCTGCCTTTATGGTTTGCAGGGAATTTCTCAAGATGCATAGCAGAGGAATGGTGACGCTAATGATTGTAGCATCGCCGCTCACCACCTGGGTAGACTCCTCAAAATTACCAAGGACATGGCAGATGTCTGCCAACCAGGCCCACTCTTCTGAAAGGAATTGAGGAGGCTGACTCCCACTGCGCCGCCCATGTTGGAGTTGGTATTCGACTATAGCTCTACGTTGTTCATAGAGCCTGGCCAACATGTGGAGCGTAGAGTTCCACCGTGTGGGCACGTCGCACAGCAGTCGGTGCACTGGCAGCTTAAAGTGATGTTGCAGGGTGCGCAGGGTGGCAGCGTCCGTGTGGGACTTGCGGAAATGTGCGCAGAGCCGGCGCGCCTTTACGAGCAGGTCTGACAAGCGTGGGTAGCTTTTCAGAAAGCGCTGAACCACCAAATTAAAGACGTGGGCCAGGCATGGCACGTGCGTGAGGCTGCCGAGCTGCAGAGCCGCCACCAGGTTACGGCCGTTGTCACACACGACCATGCCCGGTTGGAGGCTCAGCGGCGCAAGCCAGCGGTCGGTCTGCTGTGTCAGACCCTGCAGCAGTTCGTGGGCCGTGTGCCTCTTATCGCCTAAGCTGAGTAGTTTCAGCACGGCCTGCTGACGCTTGTCCACCGCTGTGCTGCCACACCGCGCGACACCGACTGCTGGCGACATGCTGCTGCTAACACATCTTGATTGCGAGACAGAGGAGGAGGAGGAGGAGGAGGGTGCTTTAGTGGAGGAAGCATACACCTCCGCAGATACCACCACCGAGCTGGGGCCCGCAATTCTGGGGGTGGGTAGGACATGAGCGGTCCCAGGCTCTGACTCTGTCCCAGCCTCCACTAAATTCACCCAATGTGCCGTCAGGGAGATGTAGTGGCCCTGCCCGCCTGTGCTTGTCCACGTGTCCGTAGTTAAGTGGACCGTGGCAGTAACCGCGTTGGTGAGGGCGCGTACAATGTTGCGGGAGACGTGGTCGTGCAGGGCTGGGACGGCACATCGGGAAAAGTAGTGGCGACTGGGAACTGAGTAGCGCGGGGCCGCCGCCTCCATGATACTTATGAAGGACTCCGTTTCCACAACCCTATACGGCAGCATCTCAAGGCTGATGAATTTTGCTATGCGGACGGTTAACGTTTGAGCGTGCGGGTGCGTGGCGGCGTACTTGCGCTTGCGCTCCAACAGTTGCGCAAGCGACGGCTGGACGGTGCGCTGAACTACACTGCTGGATGGGGCCGAGGACAGCGGAGGTGAGGGTGTGGGTGCAGGCCAGGAGACGGTAGTGCCTGTGTCCTGAGAGGGGGGTTGCATCTCAGTGGCAGGTTGGGGCACAGGGGGAGAGGCAGGGGTGCAAACCGGAGGCGCTGAACGGCCTTCGTCCCACCTTGCGGTGTGCTTGGCCATCATATGTCTGCGCGTGGTGGTGGTGGTGGTGAGGCTGTTGGTGTTGGCTCCCCGGCTGAGCTTTGCGCGACAAAGGTTGCACACCACTGTTCGTCGGTCGTCAGGCGTCTCTGTGAAAAACTGCCAGACCTTAGAGCACCTCGGCCTCTGCAGGGTGGCATGGCGCGAGGGGGCGCTTTGGGAAACACTTGGTGGATTATTCGGTCTGGCCCTGCCTCTACCCCTGGCCACCGCACTGCCTCTTGCAACCTGCCCTGCTGATGCCCTTGCCTCCCCCTCTGAAGACCTGTCCTCCTGAGTAAGCGTTGCACACCAGGTGGGGTCAGTCACCTCATCGTCCTGCTGCTCTTCCTCCGAATCCTCTGTGTGCTGCTCCCTCGGATTTACTGCCCTTACTACTACCTCACTGCAAGACAACTGTGTCTGATCGTCATCGTCCTCCTCACCCACAGAAAGTTGTTGAGACAGTTGGCGGAAGTCCCCAGCCTCTTCCCCCGGACCCCGGGAACTTTCGAATGGTTGGGCATCAGTGACGATAAACTCCTCTGGTGGGAGAGGAACCGCTGCTGCCCAATCTAAGCAGGGGCCCGAGAACAGTTCCTGGGAGTGTTCCCGCTCCTGAGCAGGTGTTATTGTAGTGGAGTGAGGAGGCTGGGAGGAAGGAGGAGCAGCAGACAGAGGATTCGGATTGGCAGCAGTGGACGGCGCAGAACTGCGGGTAGACGATAGGTTGCTCGAAGCACTTTCTGCCATCCAGGACAGGACCTGCTCACACTGCTCATTTTCTAATAACCGTCTCCCGCGTGGACCCATTAATTGGGCGATGAATGTGGGGACACCAGAAACGTGCCTCTCTCCTAATCGCGCAGCAGTCGGCTGCGACACACCTGGATCAGGAGCTTGGCCTGTGCCCACACCCTGACTTGGCCCTCCGCGTCCTCGGCCGCGTCCACGTCCTCTAGGCCTACCCCTACCCCTCAGCATGCTGTATTACCAGTGATTTGATTTCACAGGCAGCTAATAAATTGGCGCAAGACTGCAGGCCAAATATAATTTTTTCCCTTTTTTGAAAACGAAATGCCCCACTGCCTCTAGTGAATGAATAATCTAAGTTTAATAACTGTGCTGTTTTCCTGCTAATGTGTCACAGAACGTGAGGGTAGCAGAGTTATTAACTGTGGCAGAGCAGGTATTTTTTTTCCCAATTAAGGAAAGCAAATGGCAAAGCCAGGAGTAAAATGTAGCTGGGTGCGTCTGATTTTTAAAGGTTGCACACGCAGCCGACACGTGTCCACCGGCGTTAGGACGGACAGAGGCAGGACAAATAGAATTATTTTCCGTTTTTTTGCACCAAAAGGCAGCACTGCGTATATTCTATGAACATGAGAAGTTTAATAACTGTGCTGTTTTCCTGCTAATGTGTCACAGAACGTGAGGGTAGCAGAGTTATTAACTGTGGCAGAGCAGGTATTTTTTTTCCCAATTAAGGAAAGCAAATGGCAAAGCCAGGAGTAAAACGTAGCTGGGTGCGTCTGATTTTTACAGGTTGCACACGCAGCCGACACGTGTCCACCGGCGTTAGGACGGACAGAGGCAGGACAAATAGAATTATTTTCCGTTTTTTTGCACCAAAAGGCAGCACTGCGTATATTCAATGAATAATAACTGTGTTGTGGCCCTGCCTATACAATTCTTTCCCTGCAGTATCAATGGAGGGTGCAATGGTCTGCAGAGGCGATTTTGAGAAGCAAAAAAAAATGCAGCACAGCTAACAGCAGCCTGGACAGTACTGCACACGGTTAAATATGGCCCTAGAAAGGACCGTTGAGGTTCTTGAAGGCTACACTCACTCCTAACACTCTCCCTGCCTATGCAGCACTTCTGTCCCTAATGCCAGGTGCAACGCTCTGCAGAGCCGATTTTGAGAAGAAAAAAAATGGCACTGCTAACAGCAGCCAACACACAGCTATCAGTGGCCCTAATAAGGACCTTTGGGGGGTCTTGAAGCCTACACTAACTACCAATTCTTTCCCTACAGCAGCTCCGGTACAAACAGCACTGTCCCTCATCTAACTCACACGGCATCTGAGGCGAACCGCGGGAGGGGCCGACTTTTATGTTCGGGTGACACCTGATCTTCCCAGCCACTCACAGCAGGGGGGTGGTATAGGGCTTGAATGTCACAGGGGGAAGTTGTAATGCCTTCCCTGTCTTTCAATTGGCCAGAAAAGCGCGCTAACGTCTCAGGGAAGGAAGTGAAAGTAACCAGAACACCGCATGGTGTTCGTTACGAATAACGAGCATCCCGAACACCCTAATATTCGCACGAATATCAAGCTCGGAAGAACACGTTCGCTCATCTCTAATTATCGCTCAAAATTCACTCAAACGATCTCCTTTGAGCGTTAATCGTTGTGTGTAAATGCTACCATCATTTGCTTTTCGGCTAAACGATGATTTTATGTTGCGTTTAAAATCCATGGTTTACCTGGGCAGCCGATAGCAGGGACCGCACGCTGTGAATCTGCACGAGAGCGCTGATAATATTCTATGCAGCTGCAGTCCCGAGGCAGAACAGCAAAGGGAGCCTCATTTACATGCAAATGAAGCTAATAAACTACCAATGGGCATAAGTGCCCATTAGCAGCTTATGCAAAATGGGCACTATCTTTTGACTAAATTTTCAGCAATCATCTTTGCGTGTAAATAGGGCTTAACATGGGGGCAACAGTGCAGCCAGCATGAACCTGTTAATGGGTTCCCTTTAAAGGTTTGCCCACCAACCCTACAATTTGGTTGTATGTCCGTAGCCAGACTCCCTAATACTGCTGATGATTTAAGCACTTTTTTTTCTATGAAGACAAGATAGAATAAATTGTACCACAATGTTACTTGTCTATTCTGCATTCAGCATATTTCCATGAAGTGTCAGGTTCTGTGCTGTTTAGTGTTACAAGGTTGTGGGTCCTTGAGGACAAGTTGGTGCGTTTTGTTGCCCTAACCTTCTAACTGGATAAAAATCCGTATAAAGTGCAGGAATGTGCAGTTATGGTTTCTGTGTTCCTTCGATTACAAGATTCGCCACCTCCTTCACCCGAGCTCCGAGCTTCACGTTATTAGAATGTGATAGAAATATAAAGTCCTGATGGAATATTGTAACAACATTTGTAGAGCGTTATGTGGTGATTCAGAAATACTCCAAGCAGTGAAATTGAGGTCACCTTTCCCTGGAGATCTTACGGAAACAGTCCCTCACCGGCACGTACGATTTGCTGGAATATTAAGGCGTGGGGAGATTTTTATAGTACAAGTACAACATATTAATCTTCCATTATGAATTCTGCTTATATGTGATTTTTGTCCCATCCTTTTACCATCACTCTCACTTCCTGATTGGAATTGTCAGTTCTATAACAATCAAAACGAAATACTCTTATTTTCTGGCACTTTTTCTTCCACTTCCTAAAATATGTATTTCTTAAGGACTCCACAAATTTGCTGCTAATATACAGTAGTTGTTTTTTTTTTTTCTAATATTTTCCAAGGGACACATTTTGCCAAAAAAGGATTTGTGTATTGTGAGGAAATGTCTAAGTTAATGACCAAGTTTAAAAGGCTTATCTGTATACCTTATATGTACATCTTAATAATGCGGCGAGGGAGAAGGAAGACATTGAGGAATTCATGCACAGTGTTCACATAAATGGGTGTGCGAGGGCTGAGTGGGTGAAATGAAAACCTGACATTGAGAAGCACTAAATATAGAAAGTAGAATGCGGACAAAGAGAAGGAGATCGATGGAAAAGCAAAGAGCTGAAAGATTGCAAGGAACAGTGGAGCTGATCATTAATCTACCTGTTTATATTTGTGCATTATGTTGTAAATAAGCGTACTCGTCAAAAAATAGAAACGACCCTGTCTCATTGGAAGGTCGTTAGAGGGTTAAGTATATTGGTGGAGGAATTGACTACAGCCAAGTTCACCTTTTATATGAAGTTACTGGAATTGGTTACGCACTATAGTAGACAACCTCTTGTTAAATACCCTGTTAGCGCTTGCTGAGTTGATAGGTGGGAGCTCCCCCATTCAGGACCCCCTGCGTTGGACCTATGTCCAGGATAGCTTGTGGATTGGCAATGTGCAATCTAATCAATGACCTGCTGCTGGGAAAATGAGCAGTTGCACATTGGCTTACCTGCTGAGAGCAGCTGATCACAGCGGGAACCTACCACACAGTCTGCTTGCCTTCAGAGCACCTGCAATTAACCAGACAACCACTTAAAGGTGAACTCACTGGGAAAGAATTGTTGCAGACTGAAAATCTCTTTCATTCATCTGAATGGAGTTGTTTTCTACGAGAACAATGCATATGAATGAAATGGTCAAACAAATAATGTCTTCAACAAATCTGCTGCTTGTGAAGTTACCCGAAAAGTTTCCGCTCTAGATGTTTTGACCAGTTAGTTGCTTCCAAGTTTGTTTTTTTTTAGTTGACTTTTTGTTTTTCAATATCTTTTAATACCTTGTTTGTAAGTTCCAGGTGTTTTCCGGATGCCCCCCTTTACTTCATAGCCGGCTGATGAAATTGAGCTCTCTCCTTTTTTCCAATCTCGCTTTAGGATTAACTTTACTAAGAACTTTATACTTTTCACTCTGCTGATAACACTTCTATAGACCTTGTGTTCTGCCTGCTCAGGATTTCCTACTTTGCTTATTGTGACATTTCGATAACCAAGCTTCTGAGGTTATTTAACAGTGGATATTTTGGGGTGCCTTTTGAGAAAATCCATTACAACAGAAAATAAAAGCTGGGGAATAACAGTAAAAAGAAAAAGTATGCACAATGTCAAAGAGCACTGAATTCAACAAAGTTTGTGGTTCCGATAGCATCCTACTTGAAAGACCACAAACCATATAGCAAAAGTATCCATAAATAATCAGGTGCCAATTTATAATGAAATATAATTTGTAGAAATGTATACTTACTGTACCCATCACTTGATACGACGCTAGAAATACTAAAAAGTCAATTTCGAGAACTCCAGCTTGCTGGGTTCTTTCTGTAGGGACCAATTCACATAGCTGTAGTTGCGTGGAATACACAGACAGCACACAGCCCCATAGTAGCCTATGAGGCTATTCAGACAAACCATTTTCCTTATGGATGGCCTATGTGGGAGAAAGAAAATCTCTGCAAGTCATATTCTCATCCCTTAAAATTGGACGCGATTGGGACATGCAATTTATAGGAACCTTTTGGAGATTGGACAGTGTCCTTGTACTGTCCAATACAAGTTGTGTCTTGAGTTTCTCAGGCGCAACACACATACAGCCGTGTGAATCTGGCCTAAGAGTGCGTTCATATGTTGTGATTGTATATATTCCAGGAAGAACTGAAACCAGAATTTAGATTGTAATGCCATTGTAAGCTACAGGACAATGCAAGTGAATGTGCAGATAAAGCTGCATCCAATTATTAGGAAATTATACTGCCAGTGTTTCTGGTGGCTCAGTGCACCACACAGCTCTGCTACATGCACGTCACACACACAGCACTGCTACATACATTTGTTAATCCCATACAACAGGGATCAGAAGCAGCACAGCACTGGAGATTAAGGACCTGTGATGACGTCACAATCATGCTCCACCTCTGATTTACATAATGGTAACGCTACTCTTGAGTGAATTACTTATATGCTCCGCCCCTGATCACATGACTGTGATGCTACTCCGGAGTGAATTACTTACATGCTCCGCCCCTGATCACATGACAGTGATGTTATCAAAGGTCCTGCATCCTTGTGCAGATTACATGCAGACTACAAACCCCCTGTGGGTTCAGTTGCTATGAATTACTAACGAGAACACCTAGCTGGACAAGCAGCCATGTGCGTACATCATCATCATCGTGTGATCAGGGGCAGAGCATGTAAGTCATTCACACACGGACAGACAGGCAGGTGGTCATTAGTAGTTTGATGGTATATGCGCAGGCCCCACAATAATATAGAGTATCCTGCAATTTGGCAAAAAATGATTTTACCAATACTCTTGGCAATCATCCATATTTTTTTATTACAAAGAATTGCAGGGATCCCTGCCACCATGTAGATTTTTACAAGGTCTTTTGTCAGAGTTGTAGCTTGAAGCTTCTGAACCCAATCCAAACACTCTAATTGCATCCTCACCTACCATGTGCTATTTGAATTACCCTATATGTAACCCCAGGCATGGGAGCAACTGCTACTTCTGCACCCGTTATAGTTACGCCAGTTGTTTGCAGCCTTAGGTAAGGGACCCACTACCACTGCTTGTAGTAATATTTTTCACTGTTATCTATCGAGCTACTGTTGCAGTCCAGTGAAATACTGTAAATTGCATACAGCTGAGTGCTCTCCTGTGTATTGCAGCTGCCATGAAATAATGGAAAATCGCCCAACAAACAGCCGCTGTAGAGCCGTAGTCTTAGAGCCACATCTTTCTCCAGGCTTCTTTTGTAATTAGATTATTTCTGGAACAGGTCTCTGGAGACAGTTTTTATTTTGCATGTAGGTCCTAAAGCCTGTGCAGGGCCACATAAAAGCTGGTGCTGAGGGTGTTTTACAGCACTGTGCTAAATCACAATTTTGAAGGAGCAGCTCTGTAAGAACAAAGTGCAACCAAAGTGAGTGGGTCTATTTTAGATCTCTTCCTTACATCTCTCTGTAAGATGTCTGTGTCATTAGTTCACTGCCCCCTCACAGTTCTTCATACACGAAAGTCTTTGATCTGCATACCAATCAGTCACCAGTCATATCTCAATGATTTATATCTTCTGGTGAATTTCTTTTTAAGGGGACATTAACTGTATTTCTAACTGTACTATAAAAAAGCACAGAATTTTTGGGGTGATTCTCTATACTTCTTGTATGTTGAATATTTTCTATACTTTTCAACATGATGGCTTAACTGTTAAGCCTATATTGGGCAACAAAAAGGTACATCACCTATCATGCAAGCACTATAGCCAAGTGGATCAATTTTTTTTTCATATTCTGCAACAAGTTTTTTGGAATGTCAACTTTGGAGGTAGATCACTATAGGGTTCTGCAGTAATTGGAAGTCTGGTTTACTAGAACCTCCGGCGGACTGATTATTGTGTCCATAACAGATCTGCCGTCTGAGACCGATCTTAGGTTGTAGATCATTACTGTTGCATAGAAGGTGTATGATAGTTTGAACATAGATAATAGTTTTTATGGGTTTAAAGGAGTTTTCTTGGACTAGGTTATCGGTGACCTATCCTTATATTGGTGGGGGCCTCTTCTCAGGCCTGTGATGTCACATTCATTGGTCATATGCTCAGTCCCTATGAAATGTACACAAATGCATGGCATTGTGCCTGGTAAGCAATAAATTGGCTGTGGAGCTCACCCAGGTGGTACATCCATTTCAAACAGCTGATCGGCGGGTGTCCCAAGCAGTGGACCCCAACCAATCTGATGTTGATGACCTATTTTGAGTATAAATTACTCCTGGAAAACCCCTTTAACCCCTTAATGACCAGCCTATTTTTTTGCCTTAAGAACCAAGCATTGTCGCATTACAAGAGCTATAACTCTCAGACCTAGCCATAAGTGGTCTTGTTTTTTGGGGAACGAGTTGTATTTTTTAATTGGACTTTTATTATATTTTTATTTAGAGGTCAGATGGAGAAACGCCCAGAAATTCCACCATTGCTTTTGGGTTTTGTTTTTATGGCATTCACCGTTCGGTAAAACTAGCATAACTTTCTTATCTGGATCAACATGATTACTGCAATACCAAGTTTTTATAGATTTTCTTATTGGCTCTACCTCCCCTCCTCTTCCTCTTACTGTTGGGGTCCTCAAGGGTTCGGTCTTCGGCCCCCTCCTTCTACACAGCCCCCATTGGACAGACGATCAGGAGATTTAGTTTTCAGTACCATCTCTATACTGCCGATACCCAGAAACACACCTCCTCCCAGGACATCACGGCAACATTCCTCCAAAATGCCACAGACTGTCTGCTGTCTCTAACACTATGTCCTCTCCCTACCTAAAACTAAACCTCTCTAAAACTGACCTACTGGTGTTTCTGCCCTCAGGTAACAGATTTCATTCTGACATCTCCATCTCAGTGTGTGGCACCACCATAACTCCCAGACAGCACGCCTGCTGCCTTGGGGTCATTTTTGATTCCGATCTCTTGTTCACCCCCTACATCCAATCTCTCGCCCGAACATGTCAGCTGCACCTCAAGAACATCACTAGAATATGCCCTTTTCTCACCATGGACACTATAAAAACACTCACTGCTGCCCTCATCCACTTTCGGCTCGATTATTGCAACTCGCTGCTGATCGGCCTCCCCTGCACCAGACTCTACCCCCTCCAATCCATTCTGAATGCAGCAGGCAGGCTCATCTTCCTGTCCAGCCGCTACTTGGATGCCTCTGTCCTGTGCCAGACACTGCACTGGCTGCCCGTCAAATACAGAATTCAATTTTAACTCACTACCTTCATCCACAAAGCCCTCCACAGCACCGCCCTGCCCTACATTGCTTCCCTCATCTCAGTTCACCACCCTGCCTAGCCCTCCACTCAGACTAAGTGCCCCTCTAATTCAAGCCTGTCATTCCCTCCTCCAAGATTTCTCAAGAGCAGCACCTGTCCTCTGGAATGCGCTACCAAAAAATATCCGGGTAATCAGTGACACACTAAACTTTAGGCATGCTCTAAAAACCCACCTCTTCAGGAAGACATACCGTATCCCCTAAACCAAATATCTCTGTACTCCGCCTGATAACATGATCCCTGTCCTACTGACTGCAGTTCCTGCTAGCTGTAATCAACCGGCACCTGCAGTCATACTGACTCTGCCACTATACAGTCTGACCATTGTCTATGTGTATAGCATCCCTCACTCTCCACTTCGCCATACCATGCACATCTCCAACCCTTTACCTTCTGTATCACCCCACTATTTGTAGTATGTAAGCTGGTTGGAGCAGCACCCTCCTCACCCATACTGTTCCCATCAATGGATTACTACATGTAACCCGTGTCTTGTGTTATTTCCCCTGTATTGTAAGCGCTGCGGAATATGTTGGCACTACATAAATAAGGAATATTATTATATTATTTTTGACTTATTTTTTTGTACAATAAAATTAGGTTTTAAAGAAAATATTGCATTTACATCGCCATTTCAATTTTTTTCGGCAATGGAGTTATGTTAGGTCTTGTTGTTTGCAGGAAGAGTTAAAATTTTTATTGGTACCAGTTTGAGGTACATGTGACTAGTATATGGTACTAGAGCCTCCATGCCCACCTGTATCACATCTTGTATCCAAGCTAGAGGCGGTACAATAGGGTACTAGAGCCTCAATGCCTGCCCGTATCACATCTTCTATCCAAGCTAGAGGCGGTACAACAGGGTACTAGAGCCTCCATGCCCACCCGAGTCACATCTTGTATCCAAGCTAGAGGCAGCACAACAGGGTACTAGAGCCTCCATGCCCACCTGTATCACATCTTGTATCCAAGCTAGAGGTGGTACAACAGGGTACTAGAGCCTCCATGCCCACCCGAGTCACATCTTGTATCCAAGCTAGAGGCAGCATAACAGGGTACTAGAGCCTCCATGCCCACCTGTATCACATATTGTATCCAAACTACAGGCGGTACAACAGGGTACTACAGCCTCCATGCCTGCCCGTATCACATCTTGTATCCAAGCTAGAGGCGGTACAACAGGGTACTAGAGCCTCCATGCCCACCTGTATCACATCTTGTATCCAAGCTAGAGGCGGTACAAAAGGGTACTAGAGCCTCCATGCCCACCCGAGTCACATCTTGTATCCAAGCTAGAGGCAGCACAACAGGGTACTAGAGCCTCCATGCCCACCTGTATCACATCTTGTATCCAAACTAGAGGCGGTACAACAGGGTACTAGAGCCGTCATGCCTGCCATATCACATCTTACATCCAAACTAGAGGCGGTACAACAGGGTACTACAGCCTCCATGCCCTCCTGTATCACATCTTGTATCCAAGCTAGAGGAGGTACAATAGTGACTAGAGCCTCCATGCCTGCCCGTATCACATCTTGTATCCAAGCTAGAAGCGGTACAACAGGGTACTAGAGCCTCCATGCCCACCTGTATCACATCTTGTATCCAAGCTAGAGGCGGTACAACAGGGTACTAGAGCCTCCATGCCCACCCGAGTCACATCTTGTATCCAAGCTAGAGGCAGCACAACAGGGTACTAGAGCCTCCATGCCCACCTGTATCACATCTTGTATCCAAGCTAGAGGCAGCACAACAGGGTACTAGAGCCTCCATGCCCACCTGTATCACATCTTGTATCCAAACTAGAGGCGGTACAACAGGGTACTAGAGCCTTCAAGCCTGCCATATCCCATCTTACATCCAAACTAGAGGCGGTACAACAGGGTACTAGATCCTCTATGCCTGCCATATCACATCTTACATTCAAGCTAGAGGCGGTACAACAGGGTACTAGAGCCTCCATGCCCACCTTTATCACATCTTGTATCCAAGCTAGAGGCAGCATAACAGGGTACTAGAGCCTCCATGCCCACCTGTATCACATCTTGTATCCAAGCTAGAGGCAGCACAACAGGGTACTAGAGCCTCCATGCCCGCCTGTATCACATCTTGTATCCAAGCTAGAGGCGGTACAATAGGGTAGTATAGCCTCCATGCCCACCTGAGTCACATCTTGTATCCAAGCTAGAGGCAGCACAACAGGGTACTAGAGCCTCCATGCCCACCTGTATCACATCTTGTATCCAAACTAGAGGCGGTACAACAGGGTACTAGAGCCTTCATGCCTGCCATATCACATCTTACATCCAAACTAGAGGCGGTACAACAGGGTACTAGATCCTCCATGCCTGCCATATCACATCTTACATTCAAGCTAGAGGCGGTTCAACAGGGTACTAGAGCCTCCATGCCCACCTTTATCACATCTTGTATCCAAGCTAGAGGCAGCACAACAGGGTACTAGAGCCTCCATGCCCACCTGTATCACATCTTGTATCCAAGCGAGAGGCAGCACAACAGGGTACTAGAGCCTCCATGCCCACCTGTATCACATCTTGTATCCAAACTAGAGGCGGTACAACAGGGTACTAGAGCCTCCATGCCCGCCTGTATCACATCTTGTATCCTAGCTAGAGGAGGTACAATAGTGACTAGAGCCTCCATGCCTGCCCGTATCACATCTTGTATCCAAGCTAGAGGCGGTACAACAGGGTACTAGAGCCTCCATGCCCACCTGTATCACATCTTGTATCCAAGCTAGAGGCGGTACAAAAGGGTACTAGAGCCTCCATGCCCACCCGAGTCACATCTTGTATCCAAGCTAGAGGCGGTACAACAGGGTACTATAGCCTCCATGCCCACCTGTATCACATCTTGTATCCAAGCTAGAGGCAGCACAACGGGTACTAGAGCCTCCATGCCCACCTGTATCACATCTTGTATCCAAACTAGAGGCGGTACAACAGGGTACTAGAGCCTCCATGCCCGCCTGTATCACATCTTGTATCCAAGCTAGAGGCGGTACAATAGGGTACTATAGCCTCCATGCCCACCTGAGTCACATCTTGTATCCAAGCTAGAGGCAGCACAACAGGGTACTAGAGCCTTCATGCCCACCTGTATCACATCTTGTATCCAAACTAGAGGCGGTAGAACAGGGTACTAGAGCCTTCATGCCTGCCATATCACATCTTACATCCAAACTAGAGGCGGTACAACAGGGTACTAGATCCTCCATGCCTGCCATATCACATCTTACATTCAAGCTAGAGGCGGTACAACAGGGTACTAGAGCCTCCATGCCCACCTGTATCACATCTTGTATCCAAGCTAGAGGCAGCACAACAGGGTACTAGAGCCTCCATGCCCACCTGTATCACATCTTGTATCCAAGCTAGAGGCAGCACAACAGGGTACTAGAGCCTCCATGCCCACCTGTATCACATCTTGTATCCAAACTAGAGGCGGTACAACAGGCTACTAGAGCCTCCATGCCCGCCTGTATCACATCTTGTATCCAAGCTAGAGGCGGTACAATAGGGTACTAGAGCCTTCATGCCCACCTGTATCACATCTTGTATCCAAGCTAGAGGCGGTACAACAGGGTACTAGAGCCTCCATGCCCACCTGTATCACATCTTGTATCCAAGCTAGAGGCAGCACAACAGGGTACTAGAGCCTCCATGCCCACCTGTATCACATCTTGTATCCAAGCTAGAGGTGGTACAACAGGGTACTAGAGCCTCCATGCCCACCCGAGTCACATCTTGTATCCAAGCTAGAGGCAGCATAACAGGGTACTAGAGCCTCCATGCCCACCTGTATCACATATTGTATCCAAACTACAGGCGGTACAACAGGGTACTACAGCCTCCATGCCTGCCCGTATCACATCTTGTATCCAAGCTAGAGGCGGTACAACAGGGTACTAGAACCTCCATGCCCACCTGTATCACATCTTGTATCCAAGCTAGAGGCGGTACAAAAGGGTACTAGAGCCTCCATGCCCACCCGAGTCACATCTTGTATCCAAGCTAGAGGCAGCACAACAGGGTACTAGAGCCTCCATGCCCACCTGTGTCACATCTTGTATCCAAGCTAGAGGCAGCACAACAGGGTAGTGGAGCCTCCATGCCAACCTGTATCACATCTTGTATCCAAACTAGAGGCGGTACAACAGGGTACTAGAGCCGTCATGCCTGCCATATCACATCTTACATCCAAACTAGAGGCGGTACAACAGGGTACTACAGCCTCCATGCCCTCCTGTATCACATCTTGTATCCAAGCTAGAGGAGGTACAATAGTGACTAGAGCCTCCATGCCTGCCCGTATCACATCTTGTATCCAAGCTAGAAGCGGTACAACAGGGTACTAGAGCCTCCATGCCCACCTGTATCACATCTTGTATCCAAGCTAGAGGCGGTACAACAGGGTACTAGAGCCTCCATGCCCACCCGAGTCACATCTTGTATCCAAGCTAGAGGCAGCACAACAGGGTACTAGAGCCTCCATGCCCACCTGTATCACATCTTGTATCCAAGCTAGAGGCAGCACAACAGGGTACTAGAGCCTCCATGCCCACCTGTATCACATCTTGTATCCAAACTAGAGGCGGTACAACAGGGTACTAGAGCCTTCATGCCTGCCATATCCCATCTTACATCCAAACTAGAGGCGGTACAACAGGGTACTAGATCCTCTATGCCTGCCATATCACATCTTACATTCAAGCTAGAGGCGGTACAACAGGGTACTAGAGCCTCCATGCCCACCTTTATCACATCTTGTATCCAAGCTAGAGGCAGCATAACAGGGTACTAGAGCCTCCATGCCCACCTGTATCACATCTTGTATCCAAGCTAGAGGCAGCACAACAGGGTACTAGAGCCTCCATGCCCGCCTGTATCACATCTTGTATCCAAGCTAGAGGCGGTACAATAGGGTAGTATAGCCTCCATGCCCACCTGAGTCACATCTTGTATCCAAGCTAGAGGCAGCACAACAGGGTACTAGAGCCTCCATGCCCACCTGTATCACATCTTGTATCCAAACTAGAGGCGGTACAACAGGGTACTAGAGCCTTCATGCCTGCCATATCACATCTTACATCCAAACTAGAGGCGGTACAACAGGGTACTAGATCCTCCATGCCTGCCATATCACATCTTACATTCAAGCTAGAGGCGGTACAACAGGGTACTAGAGCCTCCATGCCCACCTTTATCACATCTTGTATCCAAGCTAGAGGCAGCACAACAGGGTACTAGAGCCTCCATGCCCACCTGTATCACATCTTGTATCCAAGCGAGAGGCAGCACAACAGGGTACTAGAGCCTCCATGCCCACCTGTATCACATCTTGTATCCAAACTAGAGGCGGTACAACAGGGTACTAGAGCCTCCATGCCCGCCTGTATCACATCTTGTATCCTAGCTAGAGGAGGTACAATAGTGACTAGAGCCTCCATGCCTGCCCGTATCACATCTTGTATCCAAGCTAGAGGCGGTACAACAGGGTACTAGAGCCTCCATGCCCGCCTGTATCACATCTTGTATCCTAGCTAGAGGAGGTACAATAGTGACTAGAGCCTCCATGCCTGCCCGTATCACATCTTGTATCCAAGCTAGAGGCGGTACAACAGGGTACTAGAGCCTCCATGCCCACCTGTATCACATCTTGTATCCAAGCTAGAGGCAGCACAACGGGTACTAGAGCCTCCATGCCCACCTGTATCACATCTTGTATCCAAACTAGAGGCGGTACAACAGGGTACTAGAGCCTCCATGCCCGCCTGTATCACATCTTGTATCCAAGCTAGAGGCGGTACAATAGGGTACTATAGCCTCCATGCCCACCTGAGTCACATCTTGTATCCAAGCTAGAGGCAGCACAACAGGGTACTAGAGCCTTCATGCCCACCTGTATCACATCTTGTATCCAAACTAGAGGCGGTAGAACAGGGTACTACAGCCTTCATGCCTGCCATATCACATCTTACATCCAAACTAGAGGCGGTACAACAGGGTACTAGATCCTCCATGCCTGCCATATCACATCTTACATTCAAGCTAGAGGCGGTACAACAGGGTACTAGAGCCTCCATGCCCACCTGTATCACATCTTGTATCCAAGCTAGAGGCAGCACAACAGGGTACTAGAGCCTCCATGCCCACCTGTATCACATCCTGTATCCAAGCTAGAGGCAGCACAACAGGGTACTAGAGCCTCCATGCCCACCTGTATCACATCTTGTATCCAAACTAGAGGCGGTACAACAGGCTACTAGAGCCTCCATGCCCGCCTGTATCACATCTTGTATCCAAGCTAGAGGCGGTACAATAGGGTACTAGAGCCTTCATGCCCACCTGTATCACATCTTGTATCCAAGCTAGAGGCGGTACAACAGGGTACTAGAGCCTCCATGCCCACCTGTATCACATCTTGTATCCAAGCTAGAGGCAGCACAACAGGGTATTAGAGCCTCCATGCCCACCTGTATCACATCTTGTATCCAAGCTAGAGGCAGCACAACAGGGTACTAGAGCCTCCATGCCCACCTGTATCACATCTTGTATCCAAACTAGAGGCGGTACAACAGGGTACTAGAGCCTCCATGCCCGCCTGTATCACATCTTGTATCCAAGCTAGAGGAGGTACAATAGTGACTAGAGCCTCCATGCCTGCCCGTATCACATCTTGTATCCAAGCTAGAGGCGGTACAACAGGGTACTAGAGCGTCCATGCCCACCTGTATCACATCTTGTATCCAAGCTAGAGGCGGTACAAAAGGGTACTAGAGCCTCCATGCCCACCCGAGTCACATCTTGTACCGCCTCTAGTTTGGATACAAGATGTGATACAGGTGGGCATGGAGGCTCTAGTACCCGTTGTGCTGCCTCTAGCTTGGATACAAGATGTGATACAGGTGAGCATGGAGGCTATAGTACCCTGTTGTACCGCCTCTAGCTTGGATACAACAGGGTACTATAGCCTCCATGCTCACCTGTATCACATCTTGTATCCAAGCTAGAGGCAGCACAACGGGTACTAGAGCCTCCATGCCCACCTGTATCACATCTTGTATCCAAACTAGAGGCGGTACAACAGGGTACTAGAGCCTCCATGCCCGCCTGTATCACATATTGTATCCAAGCTAGAGGCCGTACAATAGGGTACTATAGCCTCCATGCCCACCTGAGTCACATCTTGTATCCAAGCTAGAGGCAGCACAACAGGGTACTAGAGCCTCCATGCCCACCTGTATCACATCTTGTATCCAAACTAGAGGCAGTACAACAGGGTACTAGAGCCTTTATGCCTGCCATATCACATCTTACATCCAAACTAGAGGCGGTACAACAGGGTACTAGATCCTCCATGCCTGCCATATCACATCTTACATTCAAGCTAGAGGCGGTACAACAGGGTACTAGAGCCTCCATGCCCACCTGTATCACATCTTGTATCCAAGCTAGAGGCAGCACAACAGGGTACTAGAGCCTCCATGCCCACCTGTATCACATCTTGTATCCAAGCTAGAGGCAGCACAACAGGGTACTAGAGCCTCCATGCCCACCTGTATCACATCTTGTATCCAAACTAGAGGCGGTACAACAGGGTACTAGAGCCTCCATGCCCGCCTGTATCACATCTTGTATCCAAGCTAGAGGCGGTACAATAGGGTACTAGAGCCTTCATGCCCACCTGTATCACATCTTGTATCCAAGCTAGAGGCGGTACAACAGGGTACTAGAGCCTCCATGCCCACCCGAGTCACATCTTGTATCCAAGCTAGAGGCAGCACAACAGGGTACTAGAGCCTCCATGCCCACCTGTATCACATCTTGCATCCAAACTAGAGGCGGTACAACAGGGTACTAGATCCTCCATGCCTGCCATATCACATCTTACATTCAAGCTAGAGGCGGTACAACAGGGTACTAGAGCCTCCCTATAACTGTTTAGTTCTGCACAATAAATTCTCCTTTTGCTCTGATATGTAATTACTTACTTATGTCAGCATTGCAATCACACAGAGAAAGTTTCTTTTCATTCTGACAACTCCATATTTTGACAATGTGTGTGTTTCTCCAAAGCCTCGTAGCGGTATGTGTTGCTAGGAATCTGCCTCAATAATTTATGCGTCTCGGATAGGTAAAACGTAGATGCAAATCTTTAGTTTTTTTCCCCTTATTTTCCACTACAAGGTGCTGCTCAAGATTTGCTTATGTGAATTCCGATGTACTCTTCTTTTGCTATCCTTTCTTACTTCATTTTCACGCATTAGGGTCAGATCTGATGGACTCTGATGGTAATTGTCCTACTTTTGGCATTCTGGTAATTCACAAGCAAGGCTCAGCACTAATTGGGTGTGCATTGTTGTGCTGGCTGGGTGACAGTAGAAATTAATTAATGCAGAGGTGCAGATAGGATGTGCTAGTGACCTCTGCCATGTCTTCTATGAGCTGGATTATATACAGGCCATAGAGATGAAAGGGACACTGTAGCTGCGGAGGATAGATCCGTTGGAGAGTCCTCATTACAGCTTGTTAATTTCTTTTCTTAAAGGGGTTGTCCCGAGGCAGCAAGTGGGTCTATACACTTCTGCATGGCCATAATAATGCACTTTGTAATGTACATTGTGCATTAATTATGAGCCATACAGAAGTTATAAAAAGTTTTATACTTACCTGCTCCGTTGCTGGCGTCCTCGTCTCCATGGTGCCGACTAATTTTCGCCCTCCGATGGCCAAATTAGCCGCGCTTGCGCAGTCCGGGTCTTCTCCTCTTCTCTATGGGGCTCCGTGTAGCTCCGTGTAGCTCCGCCCCGTCACGTGCCGATTCCAGCCAATCAGGAGGCTGGAATCGGCAATGGACCGCACAGAAGCCCTGCGGTCCATGAAGACAGAGGATCCCGGCGGCCATCTTCAGCAGGTGAGTATGAAGACGCCGGACCGCCGGGATTCAGGTAAGCGCTGTGCGGGTGGTTTTTTTAACCCCTGCATCGGGGTTGTCTCGCGCCGAACGGGGGGGGGGGTTTAAAAAAAAAAAAAACCCGTTTCGGCGCGGGACATCTCCTTTAAGTGACATAGATAGAAAATACATAAGCAGTTACTACATGGTATAGCTGAGTTATATAGATGATGCAGCAGTAATTGTCTTCCTCCTTGGCCACTGCAAATTGACAATGTCATTATAAAATGTCATGTACAATCAATAAGGCTTCATTTCAGAGGAATACACCTGAGTTTTCACTTTTAAGGCAAGTGAGCGGATGGCCCTCGCTTCCATGACCTTACGGTGTCCTATTTTCAGCTTCTCTTATGTATACCAGCCTGAATTTTACATGGTCTATATAGAACACGTTCAGCTCTAAATCTTAGGCTACTTGATTGTCTTAAAGCTGGCTTCACATAGGCGTAAGCACATCTGCACACATTTTTGCAATGCATTTTTGCGGAATGTGCGTTGCGTATTTGTGCGCGCATTGGCGTAGTTTATTGTACTTTTTGTGCATGGAAGTCAGGAGCGTAGCTAGAGGCTCATGGGCCGAGTGTAAAAGTTTATCCTGGGGCCCCCCAACTTCTCTTAAACCCCATAACGCAGAGGCGTAACTTGAAGCTTCTGGGCCCCGATGCAAACCCTGTAACAGGGCCCCCAACTATAATGCTTCATTCATAGTACTGGGCTCCCTATATGGAGAAGAGGGGCTTTATGGACCCCTAGGGCTCCTGGGACCAAATGCAACTGCATTTCCTGCATCCCCTATAGTTACACCAGTGATGCAAGTCATGCACAACTGTGTGCGCCCCGATGCTTTCAGCCATTGAAATGGCAGCAAGCTTAATGAATTCAAAATGTTCTCTTTCCCCGCACGACCAAATTGCACCTGTCAAATACGCACATGTGAACAAACCCATTGAAATCAATGTGGGTTTTTCCCTGCATATTGCGTGCGCAATTTGGTCATGCAAAAGAAAACGCTGCATGCTCTCTTTTCCTGCACATTTGCGCAAGGAAAGAACACTTCTTGCACTCATACTAATTGACCATTGCAGTTGCTGAGAGCATCGGTATGTGTTTGCTTGCGCATGACTTGCACATGCAAAACGTACAGTAAAATGTTGATACGTGCGCAAATATGCAACACTCATTACGCAAAAACACGTGCAAATACGCTTACACTCCTGTGTATCTGGCCTTAAACTGAAATTTCAAGTAATTGGTATATAACACAGATGCCGTCTGATCTAGGAGGAGCCTCAGAACTTGGCTGTTAAAGAGTTGGTGAATGATCGGTCAGTATATATGCGTGTGGAAGACGGCCGCACGCAGGTGGAATGAGATGGAGCACGAATCCAAAGGACAGCAAGAGACTTCATTTGGGGACAGAATCAGTGATAGAGTACGTTAACAGCAATCAATATTTTCTCTTGAACTTGTTAGGCTGTAATTACATGGACAGGTGCGTTATTGGTCTGAGACAATTGGAAAATGTAAACCCCCTTTTTTTTTAAGCGATTTGTGATGTGTTTCGGCTTAAAAAAAAAAAAAGCATTGCATCACTATGCATGCAGTCTTCACATGCATGATGTTCCAATAGTTAAAATGAAAAAAAAATGCATCTTACCCACGTACAAATCGCATTGCATGTGAGTACAATGCATTGTTTTTTATTATTATTAAATAGCTCATTGGTCTTTGCAGGAAAAAGTAACAGTCTTTAGCACAAACCTAGTCCATTATGTTGTGGGACACCTTAAGCCCCATTTACATGGGACAATTATCGCTCAAAATTCGCTCAAATGGTGTCTTTTGCGCGATAATCACCGCGTCTAAATGCTACAATCGTTTGCTTTTTGGCCAATTTATGGTTTTATGTTGTGTGATGAGGGAGAACATGGGGGACCCTGTGTGATGGGGGAGAATGAGGGGGAACCTACGTGATAGGAGGAGTAGAACGAGGGGGACCCTGTGTGATGGGGGGGGGAGAACGAGGGGGACCCTGTGTGATGGGGGGGGAAGAACGAGGGGGACCCTGTGTGATGGGGGGGGGAGAGAACGAGCGGGACCCTGTGTGATGGGGGGGGAAGAGAAGGAGGGGAACCCTGTGTGATTGGGGGGGGGGGGAAGAGAAGGAGGGGGACCCTGTGTGATTGGGGGGGAAGAGAAGGAGGGGGACCCTGTGTGATTGGGGGGGAAGAGAAGGAGGGGGACCCTGTGTGATGGGGGCAGGGTGAGAAGGAGGGGGACCCTGTGTGATGGGGGGGAAGGAGGGGGACCCTGTGTGATGGGGGGGAAGGAGGGGAACCCTGTGTGATTGGGGGGGGGGAGAGAAGGAGGGGGACCCTGTGTGATTGGTGGGGAAGAGAAGGAGGGGGACCCTGTGTGATGGGGGGGGGTGAGAAGGAGGGGGACCCTGTGTGATGGGGGGGAAGGAGGGGGACCCTGTGTGATGGGGGGAAGGAGGGGGACCCTGTGTGATGGGGGGAAGGAGGGGGACCCTGTGTGATGGGGGGGAAGGAGGGGGACCCTGTGTGATGGGGGGGAGAAGGAGGGGGACCCTGTGTGATGGGGGGAAGAGAACGAGCGCGACCCTGTGTGATGGGGGGGAGAGAACGAGCACGACCCTGTGTGAGGGGGGGGGAGAGAACGAGCACGACCCTGTGTGAGGGGGGGGGAGAGAACGAGCGCGACCCTGTGTGATTGGGGGGGGGGAGAGAACGAGCGCGACCCTGTGTGATGGGGGGGCAGAGAACGAGCGCGACCCTGTGTGATGGGGGGAGAGAACGAGCGCGGCCCTGTGTGATGGGGAGGGGAGAGAACGAGCGCGACCCTGTGTGATGGGGGGGAAGAGAATGAGCGCGACCCTGTGTGATGGGGGGGAAGAGAACGAGCGCGACCCTGTGTGATGGGGGGGAGAGAACGAGCGCGACCCTGTGTGATGGGGGGGGAGAGAACGAGCGCGACCCTGTGTGATGGGGGGGGGAGAGAACGAGCGCGGCCCTGTGTGATGGGGAGGGGAGAGAACGAGCGCGACCCTGTGTGATGGGGGGGAAGAGAACGAGCGCGACCCTGTGTGATGGGGGGGAAGAGAACGAGCGCGACCCTGTGTGATGGGGGGGAGAGAACGAGCGCGACCCTGTGTGATGGGGGGGAGAGAACGAGCGCGACCCTGTGTGATGGGGGGGGGAGAGAACGAGCGCGACCCTGTGTGATGGGGGGGGAGAGAACGAGCGCGACCCTGTGTGATGGGGGGGGGAGAGAACGAGCGCGACCCTGTGTGATGGGGAGGGGGGAGAGAACGAGCGCGACCCTGTGTGATGGGGGGGGGAGAGAACGAGCGCGACCTTGTGTGATGGGGGGGGGGGGAGAGAACGAGCGCGACCCTGTGTGATGGGGGGGAGAGAACGAGCGCGACCCTGTGTGATGGGGGGGAGAGAACGAGCGCGACCCTGTGTGATGGGGGGGAGAGAACGAGCGCGACCCTGTGTGATGGGGGGGAGAGAATGAGCGCGACCCTGTGTGATGGGGGGGGGGAGAACGAGCGCGACCCTGTGTGATGGGGGGGGGAGAGAACGAGCGCGGCCCTGTGTGATGGGGGGGAGAGAACGAGCGCGACCCTGTGTGATGGGGGAGAGAGCGAGCGCGACCCTGTGTGATGGGGGAGAGAGCGAGCGCGACCCTGTGTGATGGGGGGGAGAGAACGAGCGCGACCCTGTGTGATGGGGGGGAGAGAACGAGCGCGACCCTGTGTGATGGGGGGGAGAGAACGAGCGCGACCCTGTGTGATGGGGGGGAAGAGAACGAGCGCGACCCTGTGTGATGGGGGGGAAGAGAACGAGCGCGACCCTGTGTGATGGGGGGGAAGAGAACGAGCGCGACCCTGTGTGATGGGGGGGAGAGAACGAGCGCGACCCTGTGTGATGGGGGGGGAGAGAACGAGCGCGACCCTGTGTGATGGGGGGGGGGAGAACGAGCGCGGCCCTGTGTGATGGGGAGGGGAGAGAACGAGCGCGACCCTGTGTGATGGGGGGGAAGAGAACGAGCGCGACCCTGTGTGATGGGGGGGAAGAGAACGAGCGCGACCCTGTGTGATGGGGGGGAGAGAACGAGCGCGACCCTGTGTGATGGGGGGGAGAGAACGAGCGCGACCCTGTGTGATGGGGGGGGGGAGAGAACGAGCGCGACCCTGTGTGATGGGGGGGGAGAGAACGAGCGCGACCCTGTGTGATGGGGGGGGGAGAGAGAACGAGCGCGACCCTGTGTGATGGGGGGGGGAGAGAACGAGCGCGACCTTGTGTGATGGGGGGGGGGGGAGAGAACGAGCGCGACCCTGTGTGATGGGGGGGAGAGAACGAGCGCGACCCTGTGTGATGGGGGGGAGAGAACGAGCGCGACCCTGTGTGATGGGGGGGAGAGAACGAGCGCGACCCTGTGTGATGGGGGGGAGAGAATGAGCGCGACCCTGTGTGATGGGGGGGGAGAGAACGAGCGCGACCCTGTGTGATGGGGGGGGGAGAGAACGAGCGCGGCCCTGTGTGATGGGGGGGAGAGAACGAGCGCGACCCTGTGTGATGGGGGAGAGAGCGAGCGCGACCCTGTGTGATGGGGGAGAGAGCGAGCGCGACCCTGTGTGATGGGGGGGAGAGAACGAGCGCGACCCTGTGTGATGGGGGGGAGAGAACGAGCGCGACCCTGTGTGATGGGGGGGAGAGAATGAGCGCGACCCTGTGTGATGGGGGGGGGAGAGAACGAGCGCGACCCTGTGTGATGGGGGGGGGAGAGAACGAGCGCGACCCTGTGTGATGGGGGGAGAGAATGAGCGTGACCCTGTGTGATGGGGGGGGAGAGAACGAGCGCGACCCTGTGTGATGGGGGGGGGAGAGAACGAGCGCGACCCTGTGTGATGGGGGGGAGAGAACGAGCGCGACCCTGTGTGATGGGGGGAGAGAACGAGCGCGACCCTGTGTGATGGGGGAGAGAGCGAGCGCGACCCTGTGTGATGGGGAGTGGGGGGAAGAACGAGGGGGACCCTGTGTGATGGGGAGTGGGGGGAAGAACGAGGGGGACCCTGTGTGATGGGGAGTGGGGGGAAGAACGAGGGGGACCCTGTGTGATGGGGAGTGAGGGGAAGAACGAGGGGGACCCTGTGGGATGGGGAGTGGGGGGAAGGAGAACGAGGGGGACCCTGTGTGATGGGGAGTGGGGGGAAGGAGAACGAGGGGCATTCTGTATGATGGGGTGTGTGTGTCGGGGGGGTACGAGGGGTGTTGCGTGTGATGTTGTATATATTGTTGTTATGATATCTCCAATGTATGTGTGTGTGTATATATGTATGTTCAACTTGAATAACGAGGGCCCGAGCATTTGGGTGCTCGCTCATCTCTACTAATGATCCATTGATGGGTCATTTAAAAATAATGGTAATGTAGCTAAAAGTGATGTACAAGGAATAGCCGTAAAAAGGAGTGTGGGTTGCAGGGGTCTGGAAGGGGGCCCCAAGCTATACTTTTGCACCCGGGCCCATGAGCATCTAGCTACGCCCCTGGGTATAACATTAGGTGACGCTATAGGTGCAACTGGCATAAAAGAAACAAAGTAGTGATCAATGAATTTAGCGGCTCTACAATGTCTAGTATTGATAATAGTGACTGTGCCGAGTCAGAAAATAAATCAATTTTCTTAGAGCACACCAGTGAATTTATTACTCAATCTGTTTCTAGGCAGGTACTGTTGTCTATAAGGACCCTGAAAATAACACCCTTTGAATGTGAGCTTGGGAAAAACTGTAAATTGTGGTTAATTGTTTTAGGTTCCGAATTTTCCTAAGTGGAGTTGGCCTTTCAATATAATACTTCGTACTAATGCCTATATACACCCTCAATAGCTGCCGTCGAATGTTTGGCTGACAGCTATTTCTATTGACTTTTCAAATACATGAATATCTCGGTTTGGCCAAGTGCTCATGTGTTTTATTGAGAAAGCTGCAAAGAAACAGCTCTGGCTGCGGCTTATCTCCAGAGGAAAACAAAAGGTTAAGAGGTCTATATTCAATGCACCCGATTATTCATTTATCTCTTATCTATTGGACAAAAGCTTAGGCCCCATCAACAATCGTCCAGTTCTGCTGAAATCGGTGCATTTGGACAACTAAAGTGTAATATGTATGAGGTCCTTAAGACTATTGGTTCATGCATGCGGTGCAGATCCTATAACCATGTATGGAGGCTGTACCGCTCCCTACAGGCTAAGGAAAGAAGTATCCTCCCTTATAAGCTACTGGCGTAATCTAGAGAATTCTTTTTTTATCACTAGAATTCTTGCAGAAAATGAAACGCAAATCATCAGTGCCAATTGAGAGGCATACAATAGTACAGTAGAGGCTTCATGGACTTCTATGGCATTTTTTTTATAACTACATAGAAAATGCAGCTATATTGCTGCCAATTCCATAACTTTCTAGCAGCCAGTATGTACGAGTATATGTGTATAACTACACGCCAGAAGTATTTACCAAGTAGCTGCAACTGTAAGTATGCCACTACCCCAGCCTACCAGAATAAATGAAATGCAAAAGCAATAATATACAAACGGTGTGTTGAACTTGATGAATGTGCCTATATATTACAAAAAAAAAAAATCACTGAGGCAGGGGGACACGGAGAGAAATTTTAGAAGAATATTCACTGTATGTGTCCCCTAAAATATAACTTTTATTCAAAGATTTTTTTTTTTAAACGTTCGGTGCCTCACAACACACAAATTCAACAAAGAGACAAACAACGGAACAATGAGTTCCACACTGAATCAGAACCAATGCGGTACAACCGCAGCCCCTCGACAGGATAGGTCGGGAGGCCGGGTTGTGTCCGAGGCAACGGAAAACAGGAGCCGTGGCCACTCAATCAGCCCCTCAAAGGAAGGGGTTGACTCACAATGGGGAATCGTTACACAACTGTGTATTTCTGGGTGAAGAAAGGCCCCGTTATAGTCTGGGCCAACAGCTTTATTAAATGATCGGTTACTCTCAATAGTTCCTAATCCTGAAGTACGTAAGTACGGAAGATTATTGGATATTGGTGGAGAAAAAACCAAAGTGAATTTCACCAATCAGGATAGGGAGACACAGATCATTGATGGACGCCCAGAAGGAACGGGTCTGATTCAATCAGGGTACGAGCCCTTGTTTCTAGAAAATGCAACCGGACGATACCAGCAATAAATAGGAGCAGGGCCAAGCAATAAAAAGGCCCAGTCGGAAATGACAAGTAAGGTAAACGGTCAATAGGAATCAATGTTGAATTCCCACTGAGTGTAAACTCAATGATGACACAGTAAATATCGGTCTGTGAGGATCAATAAGTATTAGAGATTCCCACCAGGTATTAGTTCAACGCGTTTCTGTCTTATTCAGACTCATCAGGAAGCTTAGTCTATCCGAAAATATGTCATCTAGTATTGTACCGATAAGGATGCTCAAAAAAATACCCTTGATGTAAAAGATTAGATAAATGCTGCAGGTGTCCAACGGGGACCCTATCGTCATATAATGAAGGCGTATAGACTATAGTGTCTGCCTAATGACTGAATAGAGTAACCCTGACCCACACCTATACTCCCCAGGCCGAGATACGATACAGACTACAAATTAATAAAATGCTCTGTACTGGGTATGCATGCTCTGGCTACGCTAATGATAACTAGCTGCCAGTAGTAGAAAGAACCCACAAAAGATAGGGATTATGGACAAAAAATATCCAATAAGATGGTCTTAATAGAACCAAAGTGGAAATCCCATATCCACTGATCCAAAAAAAGATCAATATAACAAAATTGTCCCGACCAAAACCAACAAGAAGAGATAGAGTAAAGTGGGAAATTTAAAGACAAGACAGCATCTCCTGTCTGGATGGTAGACTGGAGGGAAATGAGGTCTCAAGACTGTGTGTCTTAAATAAGGCTGATATGGTGCCGCCCCCCCGGGGGGTAAGTCTCCAACATCCAGTGAGAGCACTCCCTTGGCAAACCATATGCATCAGGTTCATCCAGGGGAGGAACTAAAGATTAGATTCCAAGGAGTAGAATGTTTACGTACCTACAGAAGAAGGGGTAACATCAATCGAAAAGTGCTCCAAATGGAATCACAATGGATTTATCGGATCGACTCAGTGGCTCCTGGAGGACTGAATGAGGTCCTTCCATTCGGTTGTTTTCTTTAAATTTCACTTCCATCTTGTCTGAGACTACAATTCCTAGAAATCTATTAATCGTCCCCTCTAATCTATTCTCTCTATGGAGGCGTTTTTCGACACGGACTGTTTCATAATCTATATCCTTCATCCTTAATTTTGTAAGGGTTCGTACATCGTGGCCTAATGATACCCATCGGTATACATTCACCTGTGGCTTACCCATTATTCACATTCTTATTGGATATGGGGTAACGGCCGATAAATGGGTCTATGCCGCCTGTTTATGGCTTACTAGTATGTACCTGTCAGGGCTAATAAATACCTCTAGCTAGTACCACTAGACGCAGTTATATCCTGCTCAGCATATATTTCTTTATTGTGACAGCTGTTCGTAGTATGGATTTTTATCATTCACTGGGTTACTTGGGGGCCCATCTTTAGTATCTATTTTGACGATACTAATATGCTAATTTGTTAATTGATTATCATCCATGCTTATTAGTAATATACGTCGCCATTATGTTCTGCACATAAATTGTCTAGGTGCAGGCATCCACTATCTGATACATATTCATGATACTAGGGTAATGACATGCATTATCTAGGTTCCCATAGCTATCGGGATGTGTATACGCCTCTCCAGATAATTATTCATAAGGGGAGGTATTCCCATGCATTACATTGCATTATGTGGTAACCTAACATCTCCTGACTCCACCCTTCTTCATAATGGCTTCCCGCGACGTCACGCTATCACATTACCATATGCACGTATGAGGACATCTATTCCTCCAAGCATTATTGCACTGGGAGGTACCGCTCTCTTAGCCCCTCCCAGAGCATTCTCTGCGTCATCACGTCGCTGCGTCATTACGCGATCACGTGCATATGCACGCATGAGGACGTCTATCCCTCCAAGCATTATTGCACTGGGAGGTACCGCTCTCTTAGCCCCTCCCAGAGGATTCTCTGCGTCATCACGTCGCCGCGTCATTACGCGATCACGTGCATATGCACGCATGAGGACGTCTATCCCTCCAAGCATTATTGCACTGGGAGGTACCGCTCTCCTAGCCCCTCCCAGAGGACTCTGCGTCATCACGTCGCTGCGTCATTACGCGATCACGTGCACGCGTGATGACGCGTCCAATTGCTGTCACTCCCCCCTACTGCGCTGAGACACACCTAGCGCTGTCTACAGGCACACAGTCCGGCCGCGTCATCGCGTCTCCGCGCTATCACGCTGCCAGGGTAATGCGTGATGACGCGCCTGCCTACTGTCACTACTTTCCCTGTACTGCGAGAGGATTATCGCTGTATTCAGGTACATTATCTTCCATGATGCAATCTGGAAAACCATACCGGACACATCATAGCCATGGATTGGATTTCCCTCTTGGCCACTTTGTTGATTTCGCTGGTCTCCATACACCCATGCACCCCTTCCACACCAAAAAAAAAGGGGCGGGTACATTATTTTTGGGCTTCCATTGGATGTTGGAGACTTACCCCCCGGGGTATATTGATCTTTTTTTGGATCAGTGGATATGGGATTTCCACTTTGGTTCTATTAAGACCATCTTATTGGATATTTTTTGTCCATAATCCCTATCTTTTGTGGGTTCTTTCTACTACTGGCAGCTAGTTATCATTAGCGTAGCCAGAGCATGCATACCCAGTACAGAGCATTTTATTAATTTGTAGTCTGTATCGTATCTCGGCCTGGGGAGTATAGGTGTGGGTCAGGGTTACTCTATTCAGTCATTAGGCAGACACTATAGTCTATACGCCTTCATTATATGACGATAGGGTCCCCGTTGGACACCTGCAGCATTTATCTAATCTTTTACATCAAGGGTATTTTTTTGAGCATCCTTATCGGTACAATACTAGATGACATATTTTCGGATAGACTAAGCTTCCTGATGAGTCTGAATAAGACAGAAACGCGTTGAACTAATACCTGGTGGGAATCTCTAATACTTATTGATCCTCACAGACCGATATTTACTGTGTCATCATTGAGTTTACACTCAGTGGGAATTCAACATTGATTCCTATTGACCGTTTACCTTACTTGTCATTTCCGACTGGGCCTTTTTATTGCTTGGCCCTGCTCCTATTTATTGCTGGTATCGTCCGGTTGCATTTTCTAGAAACAAGGGCTCGTACCCTGATTGAATCAGACCCGTTCCTTCTGGGCGTCCATCAATGATCTGTGTCTCCCTATCCTGATTGGTGAAATTCACTTTGGTTTTTTCTCCACCAATATCCAATAATCTTCCGTACTTACGTACTTCAGGATTAGGAACTATTGAGAGTAACCGATCATTTAATAAAGCTGTTGGCCCAGACTATAACGGGGCCTTTCTTCACCCAGAAATACACAGTTGTGTAACGATTCCCCATTGTGAGTCAACCCCTTCCTTTGAGGGGCTGATTGAGTGGCCACGGCTCCTGTTTTCCGTGGCCTCGGACACAACCCGGCCTCCCGACCTATCCTGTCGAGGGGCTGTGGTTGTACCGCATTGGTTCTGATTCAGTGTGGAACTCATTGTTCCGTTGTTTGTCTCTTTGTTGAATTTGTGTGTTGTGAGGCACCGAACGTTTTAAAAAAAAATCTTTGAATAAAAGTTATATTTTAGGGGACACATACAGTGAATATGCCTATATATTACAACCAAGAAAAGAGACATTTACAATGCAGCAGGATAGAGTACAAAAAGGCAATATAGCAATGTTAAAAAATACAAAAAAAAAAGGAACACTTATCCTACAGCAGTAGACCAAATGTAGTAGAGATGGAGCAGCACCCAGGGAGATTCTTTATGCAAAAAACTTGATTCTGCCCAGAGCATAGTCAACAACGTTTCGACCACTCAAATGTTGTGGTCTGTGTCAAGTCCTTGTTTTTTGCATAAAGAGTCTCCCTGGGTGCTGCTCCATCTCTACTACATTTGGTCTACATTTTACCCGCCACTTTGGATCCAGAACCGGAACCAGGAGCGTGCACACTTGACCCAGAAAACTTCCTCCCTTGCAGAAAATAGAGGTACGGCGTGTGCTGTTGTCAATCCACTTATACGAACTATCCAACAGCAGTAGGTGGAGAAAGGCTATAACTACCCTGTTTCTCCGAAAATAAGACGCGTCTTATATTAATTTTTGCTCCCAAATATGCGCTACCGTGTTTCCCTGATAGTAAGACACCCCCGATTGTAAGACGTATCGGGGGTGTCAGGGGGGTCGGCCAATGTAAGCCGTACCCCGAAAGTAAGACATACCGTAGAAAAAAAAAAATCATTACTCACCTCCCCCGGCGTTCTGTCGCGCTCCGGAAGGATGTCGCTCGCTCCTCGTCCCCGGCGCAGCATTGCTTTCTGAATGCGGGGCTTGAAATCCCCGCCTCCAGAAAGCTAATACACACGCTGTCAGCCAGTTACAGCCATTCAGTGACAGCATTGAATGGCTGTGATTGGCTGAAGGCGCACGTGGCTTCAGCCAATCACACCCATTCAATGATGTCATTGAATGGCTGTAACTGGCTGACGGCGTGTGTATTAGCTTTCTGGAGGCGGGGATTTCAAGCCCCGCATTCAGAAAGCAATGCTGCTCCGGGGACGAGGAGCGAGCGACATCCTGCCGGAGCGCGACAGAACGCCAGGGGAGGTGAGTAATGATTTTTTTTTTATTATAAGACATACCCCGAAAGTAAGACATAGTGGGGCTTTTGGGGATAAAAAGAAAGTAAGACACTGTCTTACTTTCGGGGAAACACGGTATGTGTTATTTTCAGGGGGTGTCTTATTTTTCAATGAAGAATTCCCATTTATTGTTTAACAAAAAAAATGAACATTTATTACCGTATATACTGCACAGTACCGTAGTTGTCACCACAAACCAATATAGCTAGACAAACTGTGAAAACAAAGCAAAAATTACTCAATGACAGTCGTGCCATCATCTTCTGGCGCAGAAAATTTGCCTGACTCACATACAGGGCCACAAAAAATAAAAGCTGTAAAGTACCTGGCTCCCACACACTGTCTGGAGACTGTAATGCTCACCCCCTAAGGCTGGAAATACACTCTGTGAGAACCCAGCCTTAAGAATCACACATATGGTTGCCTGACTCACACACAGAGCCATAAAAAAAATAAGGGCTGTAATTTAAGTAACGTACCTGTCTGAAGACAGAAGTTCCTCTTGTAGGCAGGGATGGTATTGCAGCTTCCGGCCACCAGGGGGAGCTCATCACAGCAGACATGTACAGCAGCAACAGAACGACAGTATGGAGTTTTCCAGCCAGCAAGGGGAGCTCACAACAGCACACTCGTACAGCACAGGAGGAGGTAGGAGACCACGGGGATGGCAGCAGGGGACAGGCCTCTCGACTTGCCTGCACACTTTAGTATGCCTTATTATCGGGGTGTGCCTTATATTAGCGATTTCTGCAAATTTCTTAATGTGTCTTACTTTCGGGGGTGCCTTATTTTTGGGGAAACACGGTAGCAGTTGGGCAAAAGCATAACGAGACCTAAACTTCACCCTGAGGAAGAGACCAGTGTTTAGGTCTCCATACGCGTTGGAGTTTTTTAGGCTTTCGTAGTGAGGCTAGGTGACATCACCCCCAGCCCGCAGTATCTATGTATACAGCAGCTACTGGCCGGAGTGCCTGCGGCTCACACTTGTGCTCTGTGCTTTTGTTCAGCAGCCTTCTGCTCCCATTCTCCACCTGCTGCTGTTGGGTGAGTGTTCTTTACTAGAGATGGGTGAGTATACTCGCTAAGGCAAACTACTCGAGTGAGTAGTGCCTTATTCGAGTACCTGCCCGCTCGACTCTAAAGATTCGGCTGCCGACAGGGGGCGGGGAGCGGCGGGGGAGAGCGGGGAGGAACAGAGGGGAGATCTCTCTCACACTCTCCCCCCCCCCCCCCGCTCACTCCCACAACTCTCACCCGCGCTGGCAGCCAAATCTTTAGAGACGAGCGAGCAGGTACTCGAATAAGGCCCTACTCGCTCGAGTAGTTTGCCTTAGCGAGTATGCTCGCTCATCTCTATTCTTTACGTTAACATATTGTTGTTTTTTACTTTTACTATCCCTTTTCTCTTGTATTTTTTAACATTGCTATATTGCCTTTTTATACTCCATCCTGCTGCATTCTATACGCCTCTTTTCTTGGTTGTACTAATATAGGTACATTCATCAGGTTCAGCGCACCGTTTGTATATTATAACTTTCTAGAAGCATTGATGGACAGTTAGGAATCTTCCAAATCAACCGTATTGGCAGTTTGATGAGGGCTATACAGCAAGTTGATGGCAGGAATTTAATCTGAGGCTCCGCCATTAGGTTGCAGCAGCAGTTTTTGCCTTGCTTACATCAGCCATTCTGTTAACTTCTTCCGTATAATACAAGTGATCTGTTTGTCATTTGTATATTAGCTTGCTATATTATTGCTCTGACAACAAAAGTCTATAACCTATTAAAGAAGCGATAACGTGAATCTTCATACCGAGTAATAGCACCACTACTTTATTCCCCTTCCCAAATAATTCTTACCTGTTGCTTGAGATCTCAGAGGATATTTCAGAGACTCTTCGAGCTTGCTCTTGGTAAAAGCTCGCCCCACGGGCATCACAGCAGAAAAGTAATATTTGGATGGGAGAGCGATCGATACAGTTTCTACCCAGAACGGAATTTTCTGTTTTCCTAGAACTGGTCTCTAATTTAGTGAAGAGCGGATGTCTTTTAGCAGTAGGATCGTACTGTGAGGAGTCATTAGGACACAGTGATGTTTAATCCTGCTCTTATAGTCAAGCATACACTTTTTGGTACAACAGTAATTAAGGATTAGAAATGCCTATCCAATTGTAAGTAATGTGCGCCAAGAGCTTTTCAATATTTTTTTTTTCCTCAAATCATCTCTGTGGTTTCAAAGCTTTGTTTTAATTATCGCTGCCCCTCTAGGCTGCCTTTAGAGAAAAGTAAAGCATGTCTATATAGAAATTTTCATGCGTGGAAAGATATTGGTGATATCATGTAACTCATGCCCATTTTATAACCTTACTGTGAAGAAGTGTACAGGGGCGTTCCGGCCATTGACCCTTCTATTTCGGGCAACGACTACGAGTGGGAAGAGCGAGTGATGCGGCAGTAAGGAAAAGAGAAGACCTGGCAGCGCCTCCTTGCAGGAAAGGGTGTGGCATGGCACAGCTCAGCAACACAGACTAAAGGTCTTGTAATAATGGAAATTGATTGAAATTTTATTGCCATGGAATCCCCGGGAGTTGTAGTTGTATTCTCTTATATATTCTGATATCCCATAATAGCCTGTGACATAAGTTGTAGCTCTGTTATGTTTCTAACGCCACGATTTTCAAGCGCTGCCTGCTCTATTTTAGCATGTTTTTAGCGCTTTTTAATGCGACTCCTCACCAATCACAATGATGGGACGTGTAAAAAAAACGCTGTCAAGCGCTGTATAATGCGTTCAAAAACACAGCTCAAAATTGCGGTAAAGCACAATTTCAAACATGGTGTTTTTTTAACATGTGTGAGAGCGGTCTTCGGGTATGTTCATATATGGTAAATATGCAGTGGATATTCTGCAGTGCATTACAGCAGCAGTAAAGTGCATGGCATTTTGAGAGATCCTGAGATTTTGAGAACATAAATTGACTTGTGATGCACATTTTAAATAGTCAATATGTCAATTTTTGCTGCAGATTTTCAGTGTTTTCAGTTTTTTTTTTTTAAATGGATGGGGTGAAATCTTTATGTTTCATGTGGATGATGGAATAGATTTTAATGTGATTTGTTTCCAGCAAGAGAAGCCACGTAATCTTGTAGATATGATACCTTTTAATGGCTAACCAAAATACATGTTAAGGCAAGCTTTCAAACTAACGCAGGGTTCTTCTTCCGGCTCAAATGAATTAGATCTGAAGAGGCATGCATATTTATACATACATACTTATGACCAGGCACAGACATGATATGATTAATTTGCACTGAAATTCAAACCTCTTGACATAGTCACTGATAAGGGAGTGAGGGTTTTAAAGTCCCTGAATTAGTGTTAGGGGTCTCCAGGCCAGAGTGTTATCTGTGCTGTAGATTTCTCATACTTCGCATTTATGCATGAATCCTTGTGAAGAATTTAACCCTCTATAAGTATAGGCCCCCTGTCCAAGGGCAATGCGGTGTCCTGCGGTGAAGCTCCGCCGCGGGAGCCGCTGCCGAGTCTCGGAGGTCGGCCCTAATAAATAGGCTGACCGCGGAGAATCCAGGCAATTCGTAGCATTGCAATGATTCTCCGTTCGTGGACAGGTGCCGTCGCTTTCCATAGCAATGCTATGGAAAGTGTCGGCGAATAAACTGCCGTGGACAGGGGGCTTAAGTGTCAAGAGTTGTTATAAATTTATATTTCCAAATTCTGCTATGGCTTTGTGACTTGAAATTGCCTTTCAGTATCATAACTTTCATATCTTCTATGTTGTGTCCATGGCTAGAGAATTGCTCGGCCCCTAGAGGCACTCAGCTGTCTGGTTATACAAAACCAAAAAGGCTAATTCGTCAGCCAGAAAAAGATGAATCGGATCCTCACCCACCACAGTAAATCCAAACGTATGAGAACAGAGGCAGCATCGACGCAATATCTTTAATAAAAGGACACTTTATTGCATTGTGGTCCGTACATATGTAAAAGCCCAACGTTTCGATGCTTGAGAAAGATCCCTGAGTGGATCGAAACGTTGCTGCTTTTACGTATGTACGGATCACAGTGGAATAAAGGGTCCTTTTATTAAAGATATTGCCGTGGATGCTGCCTCTGTTCTCATACGTGGGGATTTGTATACTGTCCGTGGTCAGTACATTAGAGCAGGTATTGCAGCTCCTTACATTGCAGGAATTAGTTCCTTTTTGTGTGTTAGAGGGTACTGCACTCCTGATTCTAAAGTTCCTCAAATTTGGGGGTTGCCTACAACACAGAAGGGGAGGAGGGTACAGGAATATGTTTTTCAGACGGTCATCCTTGTCTAGGGTATGATGGAGTTTTTCTGCGTTTTTCCTTAGTACCGCTAGCTGTGAATTGTAGGTCACTACTACAGGTACACGACCATTTCCTTCCTTCTCTGTGTATTGGAGTAGTTGCTTTCTGGGTATCCTTGTGCCTCTGGTAGACTTTAACATGGATCTGCACCAAAATCTGCAACATAACAGAGAGTGTTCACAGTAGTTAAAAAAAAACCAAACAAACAGAAAATGTCCTAGAATAGCAAAAAAAAACTAAATAAAACGGCACTCACCTCAGCCTCACTGTGATCCAGTGCAGATGCCAGCAATGATGCAGCACTTGACTACAGCAGCTGATCACTGGTCTCGGCGCCCACGTGTCCTTTGTACTGCCTTTACTCCACTGCAGCGAGGAAGTTTTTTTTTTGTTTTTTAGACCATTTTTTATTTGTTTTGTTGAACTACTGGACAACAACTTTACCTGGCAGCAGCAGAGATTCAAACTTTGCGCCCCAGGTGCCACACTGCACTGTATACTTAGAATATAGGTTATCAAGTGCTCCCGGGCATTGTTCTCGGAGCGCCACCCTATGCCCTTACTTCATTGTACACAAAGCCTTCAGTAAGGACTTGGAAGGAGGTAAAGAATATTGCTCTTGGAATAGCTGAAGGACGAGGAACAACTCCTTGATAAGTCTGTGTGTGTGTGTATGTATATATGCCATTTTCCTGGTTGCCTCAGGCAGTAGATAGCCTAGGTACACTTCTGGAAATGCAGCATGAATTTTTAAAAACTACTACAATTTTGATATTTAGTGTATATTATATTTTATGAAACAGGACAATAGACAGAATAGCAACAAACAGAAGGCTGTAATCGGATTTGCCTTCAGAGTTCCCTTTTTTCTATTCCATGCTGGGGGCAGGAAAACCGAATCCCTGCAGTGAATGAATCTGTCCTATGATGGAACCAGATGGCACTGCATGGACCCCAGTGACTATACTGGCGTCTATTCGGTTTCCGTCCTGCCCTCTAGTATTCTCCCGAGCATGCTGTGCTATTTAGCCCAGGGATTTTGGACAGATCTGTGCTGGAGACCCTGAACAGAGCCTTTAATGCAGTTGTGTACACAACCTAAGCCAACATGTGCAGCAAGTAACAAAGATTAGTGGTCACATTAAAAGCAAATGAGAGGCACAAAACATTAAAAAGGTTCAAAAATGTATCCTGTATAATTATCAGAGAGAGACCCCGCATCCATCTATGTATCTCCCCATCCTGCAGGCCAAGGACGTTCAGAGTAGAAAAATGTATCCTACGTATGTATCCTTTTTCTTTGGTATGTTGTCATTTGAAAAAACTGCATTTAAAGCTGTCCATGCTATAATAGCTTTCAGATAAAGGTTTAGTGCCAGCCTTTTGTTTTTGTGATGGGTATTTTGAATTATTTCAGTTTTTGATGTTTACAGGGGATGTTTAAAGGTTTTTTTTAGGCATTTAGCATATGCAAAAAAAAGTTGCATTATGGTATACACTACAAAACAAAGTGAATTGTAAAAGTTAAGAGAGACTGTAATTGCGACTGCTATGTTGCCCTCAATGTTTTCACTGCTGTATGTAATTGGGGCGTTATGTTAAAATGCTCTTAAGGCCTTTCTACACGCAAAGATTATCGCTCAAAATTCATTCAAACGGCCGAAAGTAAGCGATAATAATTGCATGTAAACGCGGGCAGTTGTGCACTATTTGTTCATTTTTCATTAAGCGCTGGTTTTTAGTCTGCATAAAAATAGTCGTCAGGCTGTTCAAAATTTGCTCCATTTGAATGGAAATTGTTCAGTATTTTGAGCGGCTTGATGACTAAACAATGTATTCATTGTGTTTGCCTTGCATGCACAATGAGTACGTTGTTTATTCTGCTGGGAGAAGACATTGGAATCACATCAGCCAGATAACCCCTCGCATAAACACACGCGCATTTGAGCAAACAACTAGTTTTTCTTCTACAAAGTTTACTTGAGCTAAGGAAGGAAATAGGGCCATTATCTGTATGAAGGAATTGACGACACTTTTGCATAAAATTACACAATCATTCGGCTGTTTAAGCAATTATCTTTGCGTGTAAAAGAGCCTTTAGTATAGCTTAGTAGTGCACTAAAATGTCTGTGGATGAGAAAGGGTAAAAGACATGAAGGCCTATAGGAAATACAACAATCTACTGCTATTTCCAACTCCTGGGGTGCTAGAAGGGTCCATTCAACCTTTGAGGATTTGACACAGTTTAGTATGGGTTGGACATGGATTAGAGCCATGTTGTTTTTGGCAACCCCTGAGACTTGAATAGAGCAGTAGCGGACATGCACAACCACCGCTACATTTAAAAGAGGAGGACACAAGACTAGAGATGAGCGATTATACTCGCTAAGGCACATTACTCGAGCGAGTAGTGCCATAGCCGAGTATCTCCCTGCTCGTCTCTAAAGATTCGGGGGGTGGGGAGCGGCGGGGAGGAACAGAGGGGAGATCTCTCTCTCTCCCCCTTCCCCCCTGCTCCCCGGCGCAACTCACCTGTCACCGGAGCCGGCCCCCGAATCTTTAGAGACGAGCGGGGAGATACTCGGCTAAGGCACTACTCGCTCGAGTAATGTGCCTTAGCGAGTATACTCGCTCATCTCTACACAAGACCTCTGATCTAGGAATTGTCAGAGCACCACTGATAAGGCACTTATACTCTATCCACAAGATGGGGGAAAAGTACTGATCGCAGGGAAAACCCTTTAACTGAATGTCAAGGGGGTCACATGACTGACACCCTGACCCAGTTAGCTCATGGATGCATTATGCAAGACAAATCTATAGAGCGCTTAGAAAGTTGTAAGCAGTAATAAAGTACAGCATGTTACCAAAAATTTGACACCACATTGTGAGCACACTGACAATAATCTGAATGAAACTTTCTCATGATAATAGCTATCATCTAACCGGCAGGGTAAACACATACAAGGCATTCATCACTTACAGTCAGTAGAGTTTGCATTTCTCATGAATATAAACCAACATCATTTCTTTTTTTTCATCCATGATACATAATACCCATGAATCGGCATAATGTCTCACTGTGAATAAATGGTGCACATATCATATGGTGACTCCCAGAGTATAACTGGAACTGGGTCCAGGAACAAATGAGAATCAATAATCAGAGGATACCGGGATCCAGTTAGCATTCCAATATGGCTTTCTTCTAAAACCATGTAGCTCCTTATCTGAGTGTGAGTTGCGTCATGTATTATACTTTGGGCTCCATTGAAGCGAATGGAGTTGCGCTGTACAATTCCACCCACAGCCTGTGGACAGGGGTAGCACTATTTTTGGAAAAAAGTAGTAATGTCTTTCTAATCCTAGACACATTCATTTTAAGTTTTTCCTGATTTATTATGCGTTGCTTGTCTTTTCAGTATTTCCCATTTATTGGAAACCATAGTTTGCCCCAGTCAGTGAGCGCTTGCCCTATTTTGAGTGCTTGGAACCAGCGTTGATGATGGAGATAAGTATACACAGGAGCAGATTAACAGTCTGTGTTCAACTAGCACAAAAGGAGAAGCAATAATAAGGATGTACTATTCTGAGAGCAAGCCTTTCAGTACAGGCTTTATTAATATCATCACTGCTTACAAAAACCAGCATGCAAATGCAATTCTCCCAGCACAAAAGAGACAATGGGCCCCAGTGACGGGTCTTATCTATAGCGGTTTCTAGGCTCATGAGGGAGAACTGCTGCTTTCAACTTTGGGGGGGAAGAAGAAAAAAAGCAATAGTTTGATTAACCCTTATTGAACTGTAGAAGTAGTAAATGTCAGCAGGCAATGAGCATAAATCTTACTGAGCCCTTTCAAAAAGATTAATGGAATGTCTTTATCTCTAATGGTCAATCATATGAATGATACGTAGTATACATTTAGTCCCACAAGTCATCTCTGTAACATTTGACTCCACCATGTCCTTCAAACCGTACATCCAAGCTCTCACGACCTCCAGCTCAAAATGATCTCTTAGATATGATCCTTCTTCAACCCAACAAAATTGCTATTACATGTCCACATTATTTCCAACCTGGATTACTGCAACATCCTTCTCTGCGGCCTCCTACCCAGCACCCTTGTGCCCCTCCAATCCACTCTCAAATCTGCTGCCCAAATACCCCCCCCCCACCACCACCACCACTGTTAATCTCCTGCCTCTTCCATTCCCTCCACTGGCTGCCCATTGTTCAGAGAATCTAATTCAAGATATATTATCAATGACATACAAGGTGGTCCCGAGCCTGTCCCCTCCATACATCTTGAACTAATTTCCCTATACCTGCTCCCATGCAATCTTCAATCCTTGCAAGTATTCCCTCTCTCCTCTCCTCTAGTGTGCTCTTCACTCAGTCATCTCCAGGATTTCTCCCATGCTTCCTCTATACTTTGGAAATCGCTACCCCAAAACATCAGACATTTTGCCACCCAGGAAAGCTTCAGAAAGAACCTGAATTACTACCTCTTTAGGAAAGCCTACAGTAATCCCTTCTGCCACCACAGTACCATTTGAGCAGCTTTTACTCACCTACTGTAATGGTCCCAACTGTTCTGGATTCTGTAGGACGGTTCCAAATTCGGGCACCTGTCCCGCATACCAGGAGGGCATGCCACTGTCCTGCCTCACTATTGGGTCTTCCCTCCACTAACACCTCATCTACGGTAAAGAACTACGATGTCCTCACCACACATAGGACCTGAAGGAAGGGAAGAGTAAAGCTATGCAGTGTTTCGCAAACTGTTGGGTCCTCTGAGTACCTCATGGTACCTTTACTGCAGATAAAAATAGGGGAGTGGGGGCTTTACGACTAAGTAGTGCCACAGCGTGGGCACTGTAACTCATAGGGGCGCCAACATGGGCACCATAACTAAGTTGGGTCTTCATAAGTGGGGTCACTGAGGACACTTGCTGTGAGGGGATACAACGGGTGTGGCTTAGTGTAAAAGGGCATGGCCTAATGTAAAAAAAAATTGACACAGCGTTCTGCTGCAAGTTGTCCCTGTATTCGTTGTTCAAAAGTTAGTAGGTATGTCTCCTGTCTCCTTCCCTATTCTCTTATAGATTGTAAACCCATATGGGCAATGTCCTTTCTCCAGTAATGATACCATAAAAAAAAGTTACATTTCCTCTAAAAGCATAATGATAGACACTTGAACATCTCACTGTGAACTTTATCATGCTTCTAGAGGAAATGTTGCAATAAAGAAGAATTTTATGGAATCGTCACTGGAGCTAGAGTGTTTTTGGTTTTTGAAGTTCTTTAGAGGTCTGAAGAAGGATCTTTCCATGCTCTGTGTTTGATTTTCAGAAAAAGCATGTGAGCTGGCATTTCCCTTTTTCTGAATGTCTTTCTCCATCTGTAGCAGTTTTTAACTCATTTTATTATTGTTGTTCACATTTGCAGATGTAATGTACCTGAAGGGTTTTCCAGGGAAATACTATTGATGACCCATCATCAGGATAGGTCATCAATAGTTGATCAGTTGGGGTCCGTCGTTCAGGATACTGACCAATCGGCTGAGCCGGCGCAAGCTGTCAGTGCCGCAATAACACATAGGTCGGAGTGGAAGCATCTGAGCCAACCTCTGTGAAGCCGCCGGCACTTGTAACTGCACGCACGGCTCCCATTGATTCCCCTGTATTATTGCAGCGCTGACAGCATGCGCTCGCACAGCTGATGGGTCGGGGTCCCGAGCGACGGACCGCAGCCGATCAACTACTGATGACCTATCCTGATGATAGGTCATCAATAGTATTTTTAACCCCCCCCCCCCCCCTTCAGATATACTGTGTCCTGTAATAGTGCTTTGAAATGACAACAATACCTGGGTTGTGTAAGCGAGTATAAAAGGTGCCGTATTTATAATGATTTTATTCAGATGAATATTTTTGCAATATTGAAAGGGAATTGGAATATTGGTGGACCATAAACTTTAGCAATCAATGCCAGGCAGCTGCTGTGAAGGCAAAAAAATCACGGCAAGCATCAACAGAAGCATAGAACCACATGATGAGGACTCTCCAAACTTCGATTCATCGGGGGATAAAGTAATGGACACAAAATACAATACACAGCAAAGTAATTGGTAATCACTTGAAAACCATAAAACAAGATACTGTATGCAATAAAATGCTCCCAAACCAGTTCCATGGACGTGATCCTGGCAATATTGGGCAGAGCATTACTAGTAGAGCAGCTGTGTTGGGATATTTTACATATGCAGGTGACCATATCGATCTCTGTTCCATTCAGTGATGAAGGTCCTGTAACATCATCTGTGTGGGATTGAGATCGAATCAGTCATTGAAAATCTATGATTCTTTTAAATCTCAATTACTATCCTTATTTCACCAGAAAAGTTTTTTGTCCACTTTTTCAGAATAAGATGCTACATGAGTGTATATGAGGGATAACACGATTTTTACCAGTTTTTCCCTATATAGTTTATATCTCAAATTTTTCGTTTTTTTAAGAACTGGTGGGTAGAAATTAGCTGCTATGATGTCTTCTATACACTGCTCATGGAGAAAAACAAAGATTCTGTGCCCTGTCTGTAGCACACACTGAAGTAACTACATCATGAAAGACAGTGTACAGCAGTACTGCACAGTGTAGATGAGACTGCAACTACATGTACTAATGAGTTTTTTTTACGGCGTCAGAGCTACTAAAATCACATCTATGTCCTTCTGCAGTTGCTTCCTCCTACTACTCCTCCCACTTTTACATAGCCCTCTATGGGCAGCATGAGTTAGCACCCTCCTCCACTTCCTGTTTTTCACCATGTTATCTATGTTGCTAGAGATGGACTTCACTTGACAACAACTTAGAAGGAAGAGAGTAATGTAGTGGCTAGCACTTTAGAGAAGCTTTTGCAGCACATAAATGTTATTTTAGGTGAAGTTATTGCCCTTTTGCTAGTTATTACCTTGGCTGTCACATAAGCAAAAGTTTGTTGAAAAGTTACTGACCATTGCTGTATAAATTAGAACAAAGGTTCTAAATAGCAATAAAAGTGTTAGTAGCTTCACATCTCTTCACTCCACTACTATTAAGTATTGATGACGTTTATGACAGCAAAGCACGAAGGACTCAAACTCACTACAGTATTTTAGGTTCTTAAATGTGGTGTAACCTTTTAGTAAATTCTTTCTCTGAATTATCATATGAACTGATCTATGATTGATACTTCTGGACTCCCCGTTCCTGGGAAGCATACAGTTCTTCTAAGGCTGGGTTCACACTGGGCGGATTTGCCGCAGAAATTCCGTCCGTAATTTCACCGAAGCTAATCCGCTTGTGGCCGCTAATCCCTGGATTAGCCAGCCATGTAGACGAGATTTCTCAGAAATCGCAGATTCGCCGACCGCAGCATGATCATTCTTTTTCTTCCACTGCGGCCGCGCACTCCTCTATGGGAGCGCTGGCCGCAGCGGAAAAGCGCACGGCCAGGCTGCTTTAAAATACGCGGCTAATGCCGCGGGTTTTGAAGCAGCGGATTCCCAGCGGATATCTCGCGGTTTTTCCCTGCGGCTAAACCGCGAGATCTCCGCCTGGAATCCGCCCAGTGTGAACCCAGCCTAAGTGTTTTCATATGCAAATACTATTTTTATGTGAAGTGATATATTTATCTACAAGGGCCTCACATTGATCACATGTTCTGCCTCTATTCTAAATATACCCTTGCATAGATAATTTTGTATGTAGATTAATTCTGCATATGAGCTGTACATTAGTGTCTAAAGGTGAACATACATTTTGAAGCTCCATTCACGCACCATGCTTGTCTTTTACAGGACACGTTCTATTTCATAATGGTACCATATTATGCACTGAAATTTTTTTACAATATATTAAGTGGAGTGGAATATGAAAACAAGCCCCAATTCTGCCATTTTTAGGTTTCAGTCTTTACATCATTCACCATGTGGGATAAATGTGGCACTAATATATATATGCGCGCTGCGGAATAAGTTGGCGCTATACAAATAAAGATATTATATATATATATATATATATATATCTTTGTACAAGGGAATCTAGTCATGTGATCACTTGTACAACATACTGCTGTACTTCTGTATTGCAGTATATTGTGCCTGTGCTATCATCCTATTTACATCCTGCCAGAGGAGGACTTCATCAGGCCTCTGCCTGCCATGACAACTACTTGGAACCCTGATTTCATAGCATGGGATTGGTCAGGTGACAAAGGAAGCAACTTAGATGCTGTATTCGCTGTTAGACATGGCATCTATGGTGTTAACCGTTATATCTAATCCTAGCTTCTGCAGACAGGTGCTGGCTGTATAATACACCCTGCACCCACCATGTTTGGAGCATGCTCAGCACCTGCTCTATGCAGTCTCTTCAGCTTCCACATATATGGTGGATATCAGGAAGGGGTTACAAAACATGGGAGGACTTGTGATGATACAATTTCTTCTTTGTAATATATTTTGCAACACCCCTGCTTTACAGCATGTGGACAACTGTGTGTTGATTTTCAGGATGTATTTAGTTTTTGCTGTGATGGTCTAAGTATTCATCTCTTTCCGGATCTCATGATGTCGACAACACTTGTTTTGCATTCAATAAATTCCTGAACCCAAGGACACCCCTGCTACGTGCACATATTTTATCTCCCCTACTGGTTATATTGACCAAAGTGCATCAGAGAGAATGAAAAATGTTGCTTTACACTTTCATCTGCTCTCTTTTAAATTCTGCAGGGGAAACTGTTTAAGTAAGATAGGGCAAAATGAGCATTGGAGAAGGTTGCTGTGTGTTGAATGAAAGCTGGACAGATAATTACATGTTGGACCTTCCAAAAGAACAAGCCGTTCTGATTTTTTCCCCTCCATCTTTTTGCTGGCATTCAATCTTTGAAGTACGGTTCTTTGCACCTGAATATCAACAGAAGTAACTGCTGGGCTGCAATACCTGCACATTGCTCTTTCCCAAAATAATCTACAACTCATCTGTTTAGTCCATCAATGTAAGGTTAGATTTCACAGGTTCATCTCTGGTGGACGTTCACTTCTATGTGGTAGAGAATTGCATTTATGCAACTCCCTCATATATACAAATCTCCCAATATATAATGTATTAGGAAAGTCTTTAGAACTTTTCACTTAAAAAAAAAAAATCTTATTTATATAGCGTCAACTTATTCCGCAGTGCTTTCGGGTAATTTATTTATTACCCAGAAACCAAGCTGGGTACTCATTTTACCGACCTCAGAAGGTTGGAGGGCTGAGTCAACCTTGAGCCGGCTACCTGAACCATTTGGTGATTGAACTCGCAACCTTCAGGTCGTAAGCGTAAGATTAGGACTGCATTTCTGCTGCCTTAGAACTCTGTGCCACATGTGGCTCTTTTGTTATGTTGTGACACCTAAAGACAAGGGACATACGCCCTGGACAGGGAGCTGATTACACCTCATGTCTGGTCACTTACACAGACGCTGAACACGTCGCTGTTCACACCAACAGACAGAAATCCCACTCAGAAAGTTCATGCATAACGATATCAGACACAAGCTAGTACAAGTGTCCTCACACCAAGGGGATAAGAGCGTCATACACAGAACTGACATAAAGTTAAAGGGGTTGTCTCGCGAAATCAAGTGGGGTTATACATTTCTGTATGGCCATATTAATGCACTTTGTAATATACATCGTGCATTAAATATGAGCCATACAGAAGTTATTCACTTACCTGCTCCGTTGCTAGCGTCCTCGTCTCCATGGTTCCGTCTAAATTCGCTGGCGGCTTGCTTTTTTAGAGGCGCTTGCGCAGTCCGGTCTTCTGCTCTGAGCACGAGCCGCTTCAGTGTGCTCGCCGCTACAGCTCTTCTGCGCATGCGCAGATGAGCTGTATCTTCTCGGGAGCGCGCTGGAGCAGCCATTCTGCTACCATCCTCTCTTAGAGGAAGGTGCAGAGCCGCCCAGCAGAGCCGCCCAGCCCAGCCGCCCAGGTAAGTGATGGGTGACGGACTGACGGGGGTGACGCGTGACGGACTGCCGCTGTGGCCCCGGAGCCTACCGCTGTGGCCCCGGGGCCTACCGCTGGGGAGCCGGGGCGTAGCGCTGGGGAGCCGGGGCTAGCGCGGGGGAGCCGGGGGCTAGTGCCGGTTACCTGCTGCCTGGCGGTGGGTGACTGGTCGGCTGCGTTCAATCCCGGGGTCTGGTCGGCGGCTGCGGGGCATCTGGTTGTCAGGGAGACACAGCTGGTAGCGTCTCGGGAGCACGCACGTCGGGCTACAGCAAGCGACGGGAAAAGAGCCGGCGGCCATCTTGGGGAAACTTTTTATAAGTTGCTGAAACGCTGGAACTGTAAGTACAAACCAGCTAGAAAGGTCATTTACAAGGGTGATTAGTAATGTATGCTTAATAAGGGGGACTGGGCAAAAAAAAAATGTCACTGCTTCCTCGAGACAACCTCTTTAACCATGTCAGGGATCACCCACCTGACAACGTACATGACATCAGATGTCTGGAGGCCGCACCTGACAAAGGGGAAGGGAGAGGGGGTCCACATAACATGCAGATGGGAATACAGGTGTCTAGACCGTCCTTATGTAAGGTGGGAGAAACACTTCAGACTAACATCATGCGTATCACCAAGCTCCGAGTGGAAATGAGATAGTATGAATAAATGACCAACACCCTCTAGGAAGAGAGCCTGGTATGTATGTGCAACAGACCAGACGTGGAGGCATACAGGTTCTGTGTGGAATCCTGTGGCATATTACTCCACATTTGCTGTAACTGAGCCTCTAGATTGTGCAAAGTTGTAGGCTGTCAAAGTTGGCATCTCAGATGGTACCATACATGTTCTATTGGTGATGAATCTTGTGACCGGGCAGCCGCGGAAGTGTCGAAAGGTTGTGGAGGCATTCCTGTGACACCCTTGTGTGTGCGGGTAAGCATAATCCTGCTGGCGAATGTTCACTTGCAAGCTGTCATGAGAGACAACACATTTGGCTGCAGGATGTCCTGAACATATCACAAAGCTGTCATTGTCCCTCGTACCACTACTATGGGTGGTCGACTGTCATATGCCATGGCCTCCCAGACCATCATACCATCAGAGGGGGCATTGTGCCGCTCCAAGGCAAAGGCAAAAATGAGGTGCTTACTACTAGGTCCAGATACAAACATGGCTGTTATAAGTCCACAAAGTAAGTCCGGATTCACTGCTAAAGACAATCCGGTTCCATAGCAGTCCAATTTAATCATTCACGAAACTGCTGCAAACGAAGCGATGGTGGGTGGGTGTCAAATACAGTACATGTAATGGGTGCCATGAGACCACATATCCTTCAGACAAGCGCCTGGAAATGATCCCACCCCTCTTTGGATGGCGGAAAACTAAACAGAGCTGCTCGTTTTTGTCAGATAATGTTCTCTACTGGTGGTCTGTTGAGGGCATCCTGAGCCTGGTCGCCTTGTGTGCCCTCACACACCCACTGGCCATAATACCCCATAACACTCTGGTCAGAATGGCCCAGGTCGCGGGGAATTTGTTAATACCGCTTTTCACATTTCAACTCTGTTAACTGGGCGAAATCTCTTCATTTGCACTGTAGTGGTATATCTAGGGGTCAATAAGCTCTATTGCACAAGTGAAAAAAGACCTCCACTATACACACATAGCCTTTTTATAGGCCAATGATGATAAGACCATTTATCTCATCGCACCACAACACTAATCATTTGCATATCTGCCTGAGATGTAACTGCTTGCCCAGTTTTGGAGCAAAAACTACAACTCCTAGGGGCTTGATTTTTTTTTTTGACAAAGAGTGTTTTTAATGGAAATTGTCTTGAAAACCACCCTTGAAAACTGGAGCTTTACTTTAAAAAATACCTGTCACCTCTTCTGACGTGTCTTTTAGTAAATACTTCCCCACAAATAGCAATTCTAAAGCATTTTTTCATAGAGTTCTCTGTGATTCCTTACCTCTGTTGTTCCTCCTAGAAAATTATGAATAAATTGACACCTGGGTGTTACAACTTTACCTGTAAATAGTTGTATCCATACAATTAGCCTTAATTGGACAATGTCAGACTATGTACAGACACACCTTCAGCTCTTAATGGTTGTCAATTTATTCATATCGTTTTAGGAAGAATAACCAAGGAATGGTACAGTGTAGAGTTCTGAAGAAAACTTGATCCAGAATTGTTATTTCATACAAGTATTTACCCACAAATATGTCCGGAGAATTAACCAGTTCACTTTAAATTTAGATTTACTAGACTGATATGGGATTTGGTGGGAGACAGCTGTTAGACTAGCATTAGTTATAGTATTTCCGTCATGATCCTGTAATATACTAGCTTTCCCCAAATGTACATATCAAATGGATGTGAATGCAGTGTGCGTCCGTCAGCCATTGGCATCCTAGAGCCTATATTACGGTTTACGTCTTATTTAGTGAGACACTTATTTGTCTTTTGTTTTTTTTTTTCTCAAGACATGTACTCCTCAGCCCGTAAGACTTCTAAAACCATTGGTGATATTGGTGTGTCCTAATGACGGCAGGGAGCAGTTCTGTGTTTTACTATTTTGTGATTCCGAGTTCTAATGAGACGTTGTTTTCACTTTGAAATTAGTGTATTTCTGTTGATCTACATGACAAAATTAAATCCACCGTGATTTCATGTTGCACAAAAAATGATGATGAAATCCAGTGGTGCTAAAAAAAAAACAGACAAAGTAATAAATGCATAGGATAAGAAGTCATGTAATAAAAGGGGTTACAGAGAGCTTTTCTATGGATGTGCTGGATAACTTTTTATCTTTCGTAAATAAATCAAAGTCCAATTTTGCCTTGTAATACTGATTGATGCCACAGCTGCTCAAACAAGGAGCTGTTCCAGATATAGACCGTGTACGCCATGAGTCTATCTGCTTCAACAACTGCAATGTTGCAATCAAAGATCACATACAAGGGTCTAATTCCTTGTTTGATAAACGGAAATTATATTCTGTTGTCTGTCTAAGTGTAAACATACAGATAGAAATATGCTGTGAAAACACGGTGGTGGACATCGGCCATAAGAGAGCTCGGCCTCATCTAGACGTGGTGTCAGGAAGTTAAAAGTGAAGGAAAAAAGAATTCAAATGGAATTAAGTGTGTCCAACCAGGCTCCCCCATTGATTTCAATTGTTTTGTTTTTAAAAGGCTTCCGTTTGATTTAGTTTGGTTATAATTATGGCTCTCTGATTCATTAAAAAGAAAAAAAAAAGGGCTGCCACTACTATTACTTTAAAACAAAATCCTAACGGATAGGAATCAAATTAAAAGCATTCAGTTTCTTGGAAAACCCATTGAAATCAATGGGAGGGGAAATGGGAATGCTTAATACCTTTCTTAAATTGCTTTTTTCTGCTCCAAAAATGGAACAGACCGACCAAATTCAAACGAATTTCTAAGGGTCGTTTTAAATGAGACAACTCGTTTGAATGAGCTAGCTGTGACGTTACGCGCTCAGTCTCATGCAGCCTGTTTCGATCGGCAGATACATTGTTGGCTCATTTAAACGAGAATAGTTCAGAATCATTCAGTCTTTGCTGTATAATGAATATGAAGAACTGAATGAATGCTGTTAAAACCGAGCGATGAATGAGTCAACTGTGATTTTTATGCCTGCGTACAATGAACGACGGACAAGGTGAATGCTTATTGTTCGTCCAGTTGTTGGTGACTGCCTTTGGAGCCCCCATTGTGCCAGCGTCATTGCTTATTTAACAGGGGCGCAATCAACAGGGTTAGGAGAACTGAAATTAACTCAGAAATTAGAGCACTCTATTTGCACTCCCTAAGCGATGGACCCCAGCCGATCAATTATTGATGACTAGAGATGAGCGAGCACCAAAATGCTCGGGTGCTCGTTGCTCGAGTTGAACTTTCCGCGATGCTCGAGGGTTCGTTTCGAGTAACGAACCCCATTGAAGTCAATGGGCGACTCGAGCATTTTTGTATATCGCCGATGCTCTCTAAGGTTTTCATTGGTGAAAATCTGCAAAACCCAAGAAAGTGATGGAAACGACACGGAAATGGATAGGGCAGGCGAGGGGCAACATGCTGGGCTGCATTTCAGGTTCCCAGGTCCCACTATTAAGCCACAATAGCGGCAAGAGTGCCCCCCCCCTAACAATTTTTACTTCGGACAAACCCTCATTAGTAAGCCACACCTTAGCTAAGCACCACACTACCTCCAACGAAGCACAAGCACTGCCTGCGGGACACACCGCTGCCTCTTCTCCTGGGTTACATGCTGCCCAACCCCCCCCCCCCCCGCACGACCCAGTGTCCACAGCGCACACCAAAGTGTCCCTGCACAGCCTTCAGCTGGCCCCATAGCCACACCACCCTCATGTCTATTTATAAGTGCGTCTGCCATGAGGAGGAACTGGAGGCACACACTGCAGAGGGTTGGCAGGGCCAGGCAGCGACCCTCAATGAAAGGGGCGGGGCGATAGCCCACAATGCTGTACAGAAGCAATGAGAAATCCAATCCTGTGCCACCTCCGTCAGGAGCTGCAAACGTGGGCATAGCAATGGGGAATCCATGTGCCACACACTATTCATTCTGTCAAGGTGTCGCATAGCTCAATCGACACTGCAAGGGGAAAGCTGTCTGCGTTCTGCCCCCTACCCAAGTCAGTCAGTCTGTCTTTGTGCCAGACAAGTCAAACACCGCGATGGGAACTAAGTTTGCACCAACAACATAGGTGGGGCCTAGGAAACCCAAGAAATGAACAAAAAATTGATCTGAGCGGCCAAACATGGCAGACTTGCACCGCGCCCATGGCATAGGCCTCGGCCCACAGATTCAGCAATCCTAGGCAGGAAGCGGACTTTCACTGCACCCAGGACATAGGCCTCTGCACAAACCCTCAGCAATCGCGGGCCTACAGCGGACTCCAATGCTAGCGTAGCTGTGCACGTCTCATTAGCGCTGTATTGCTCCTGTAGTTTGTTCCAATGCAGTGCCCCGGATAGTAGAGCTAACGTCAGATTAAATACAGGTGGGTTTCGGCCCACACTGCATGAGCCAGTCAGACTGGGGTTTTTTATAAGTATACACAGGCAGGTACAACTCACTAATGTGAAGTCCGTGTGGTCCCACAGCATGGGTGGGTCCCAGGAAGCCACCGGCGGTACATAAATAAATCCCATTGCATTGCACAGCACAGCTGAGGTAACGTCAGATTAAATGTAGGTGGGCTTTGGCCCACACCGCATGCCCCAGTCAGACTGGGGTTCTTTATAAGTGGACACATGCAGTTACAACTCCAGGTGGACCGACCGCATGGGTAGGTCCCAGGAAGCCACCAGTGGTACATAAATAAATCCCATTGCAGTGCCCAGCACAGCTGAGGTAACGTCAGATTAAATGCAGGTGGGCTTCGGCCCACACTGCATGCCCCACTCAGACTGGGGTTCTTTATATGTAGACACATGCAGTTACAACTCCGTGTGGACAGACAGCATGGGTGGGTCCAGCAAGCCACCGGCGGTACATAAATAAATCCCATTGCATTGCCCAGTACAGCTGAGGTAACGTCAGATTAAATGCAGGTGGGCTTCAGCCCACACTGCATGCCCCAGTCTGACCGGGGTTTTTAATACATAGACACAGGCAGGTACAACTCAATAATGTGAAGTCCGTGTGGACCGACAGCATGGGTGGCTCCCTGCAACCCACCGGCGGTACATAAATAGATCCCATTTCAGTGCCCTGGACAGCAGAGCTAACGTCAGATTAAATACAGGTGGTCTTCGGCCAAGAATGTTTTCATTGTTGGAGGAGGAGGACGGGGATGTTTCTGAGGCAGTACGTGCCCTGTCCCTGTGTCCGTGGTTATATGCACCTTACCAGTAACCGCGTTGGTGGGATAGTGGTCGTGACTGTGGCCCTATTAGCGCGGTTTTATTCCGTTGGTTTTCGGAATGTGGCAAGGATTAAGTGGGCCGTGGTGGGGGGCTTTCTTATTGTGTTGTTTAAGGTGAAATTCTTGGACTGTCGCCAGACGGTCCAATGCGAAAGCATTTGCCAAAAATGTTTTCATTGTTGGAGGAGGACAGGGAAGTTTTTGAGGCAGTACGTGTCCTGTCCCCGTGTCCGTGGTTATATGCACCTTACCAGTAACCGCGTTGGTGGGATAGTGGTCGCGACTGTGGACCTATTAGCGCGGTTTTATTCCGTTGGTTTTCGGAATGTGACCAGGATTAAGTGGGCCGTGGTGGGGGGCTTTCTTATTGTGTCGTTTAAGGTGAAATTCTTGGACTGCCGCCAGACGGACCAATGCGAAAGCATTTGCTAAGAATGTTTTCATTGTTGGAGGAGGAGGACGGGGAAGTTTTTGAGGCAGTACGTGTCCTGTCCCCGTGTCCGTGGTTATATGCACCTTACCAGTGACCGCGTCACTGAAAAGTTGTCGCGCCTGAGGAACCTAGTAGCGCGGCCTCGCCACCATCATGTCTTTGGGAAGCCTCCGTTTCTACTACCCTGTAACATTGCAGTTGCAGCAGTATAGGCAGAGCCGAGAATTAGTAACATTTCAGCGGTAAGAGTATGCACAAACCCCTGTAACATTTCATTGGCAGCAGTGACGACAGACCCCACTAACATTTCACTTGCAGCAGTATACACAGACCCCAGTAACATTTCAGGAGTATCTGTATAGACAGACCCCAGTAACATTTCAGTTCCAGCAGTATTGACAGACCCCAGTAACATTTCAGTAGTATCAGTTGCGACATGCCCCAGTCACATTTCAGTTCCAGCAGTGCAGACAGACCCCAGTAACAGTAACGTAGAAGCAGTATGGGCAAAGCAGCAGATAAACATTTCCCTGGCAGCAGTGTAGGGAGACCAAAGTATTTGTAACATTTCAGTAGTAGCAGTATAGTCAGACCCCAGTAACATTAACGTAGAAGCAGTATGGGAAGAGCCCACTATTAGTTACATTTCTGCTATAGCACTATAGACATGCCCCACTAACATTTCAGTTGAAGCAGTATTGGCAGAGCCCAGTATTAGTAAAATTACAGTAGTAACCGTATACACCAAACAAGGTAACATTTCAGGAGCAGAAGTATCGGCAGACCGAAGTTACATTTCTGTTGCTGAAGTATAGTCAGACCCCTGTAGCATTACTGTGGTAGAAGTATAGGTAGGCAGAACAGAGTTACATTTCTGTAGCAAAAGTGTAGGCCAACCCCAGACACAGTGGTGTACCATGAGTGCAGGCGAAGCCCATAAAAATTACTTGGATTACATTGTAGGCGAGGGCCCGAAAAATTGGTATACCGACAGTACAAATGTACCCCAGAAAAATTGCCCATGCCCAACCCAGAAGGCAGGTGAAACCCATTAATCACTTAGCGTACTGTGGCTTAATTTTTGACTAGGCCTGGAGGCAGCCCAGTCAAAATAAAAATTGGTTCAGGTGGAAGTTTCAATGCTTTAATGAGAATTGAAACAGATAAATATTATTTAGAAAAGTTATATGAGCCTTTTGGCACACAGAAAAATTGCCCATTCGCCGTGATTACGAGAGGTTTCAGGAGGTGGAGCCGGAGGAGGAGGATGAATATCATACACAGATTGACAAAGGTCTTTAGGTAGCGCTGCTGTCTGCTGGTGGAGAAGAGAAGTCTGGGGAAATCCATCTTTGAGTGTAAGCATGTCGGCGCTGTCAGTTGACATACGGGTACGCTTGTCCGTGATGATTCCCCCAGCTGCACTAAATACCCTCTTTGACAAGATGCTAGCCGCAGGGCAAGCCAACACCTCCAGGGCATACAGCGCGAGTTCGGGCCACGTGTCCAGCTTTGACACCCAGTAGTTGTACGGAGCAGAGGCGTCACGGAGGACGGTGGTACGATCGGCTGCGTACTCCCTCACCATCTTCTTACAGTGCTCCCTCCGACTCAGCCTGGACTGGGGAGGTGTGAGACAGACTTGCTGGGGAGCCATAAAGCTGGCAAAGGCCTTGGAGAGTGTTCCCTGTGCCTGTGCTGAACATGCTGCCTGATCTGCGCGACTCCCCTTCTACTTGGCCCTCGGAACTGCGCCTTCTGCCACTAGCGCTGTCAGATGGGAAGTTTACCATCAGTTTGTCCACCAGGGCCCTGTGGTATTGCATCACTCTCAAACCCCTTTCCTCTTCGGGAATGAGAGTTGAAAGGTTTTCCTTATACCGTGGGTCAAGCAGTGTGTACACCCAGTAATCCGTCGTGGCCAGAATGCGTCTAACGCAAGGGTCATGAGAAAGGCATGCTAACATAAAGTCAGCCATGTGTGCCAGGGTACCTGTACGCAACATATGGCTGTCCTCACTAGGAAGATCACTTTGAGTATCCTCCTCCGACTCCTCCTCAGGCCATACACACTGAATGGATGAGAGGCAAGCAGCATGGGTACCCTCTGCAGTGGGCCCAGCTGTCTCTTCCTCCTTAGGCTCCTCCCCCCCTCCTCCACCTCGCGCTGAGATATAGACACGAGGGTGCTCGGACTATCCAGCGACATACTGTCTTCCCCCGCCTCCGTTTTCGCCCGCAAAGCATCAGCCTTTATGCTTTGCAGGGAACTTCTCAACAGGCATAGCAGGGGAATGGTGACGCTAATGATTGCAGCATCGCTGCTCACCATCAGGGTGGACTCCTCAAAGTTTCCAAGGACCTGGCAGATATCTGCCATCCAGGCCCACTCCTCTGTAAAGAATTGAGGAGGCTGACTGCCACTTTGCCGCCCATGTTGGAGATGGTATTCCACTATAGCTCTATGCTGCTCATACAGCCGGGACAACATGTGAAGCGTAGAGTTCCACCGTGTGGGCATGTCGCAAAGCAGTCAGTGCACTGGCAGATGAAACCGATGTTGCAGGGTGCGCAGGGTGGCAGCGTCCATGTTGGACTTGCGGAAATGTGCACTGACCCGACACACCTTGCCGAGGAGGTCTGACAAGTGTGGGTAGCCTTTCAGAAACCGCTGAACCACCAAATTAAAGACGTGGGCCAGGCATGGCACGTGCGTGAGGCTGCCGAGCTGCAGAGCCGCCACCAGGTTACGGCCGTAGTCACACATGACCATGCCCGGTTGGAGGCTCAGTGGCAAAAGCCAGCGGTCGGTCTGCTCTGTCAGACCATGCAACAGTTCCTGTGCCGTGTGCCTCTTCTCTCCTAAGCTGAGTAGTTTCAGCACGGCTTGCAGACGCTTGCCCACCGCTGTGCTGCTGCGCCACACGAAACCGACTGCTGGCGACGTGCTGCTGCTGACAAGTCTTGATTGCGAGGTAGAGGTTGCGTTGGAGGAGGAGGAGGATGAGGAAGGTTTAGTGGAGGTGGCATACACCGCCGCAGATACCAGCACCGATCTGGGGCCTGCAATTCTGGGGGTGGGTAGGACGTTAGTGGTCCCAGGCTCTGACTCGGTCCCAGCCTCCACTAAATTCACCCAATGTGCCGTCAGGGAGATATAGTGGCCCTGCCCGCCTGTGCTTGTCCACGTGTCCGTTGTTAAGTGGACCTTACCAGTAACCGAGTTGGTGAGGGCGCGTACGATGTTGCTGGAGACGTGGTCGTGCAGGGCTGGAACGGCACACCGTGAAAATAGTGGCGACTGGTGACAGAGTAGCGCGGGGCTGCCGCCGCCATCATGTTTTTGAACGCCTCAGTTTCCACCAGCCTGTAGGGGAGCATCTCCAGGCTGTTCAATTTGGCAATGTGGACATTTAAAGCTTGAGCGTGCGGGTGCGTGGCGACGTATTTGCGCTTTCGCTCCAATGATTCTGTTAGCGACAGCTGGACGCTGCGCTGAGAGACATTGCTGGATGGGGCCGAGGACAGCGGAGGTGAGGGTGTGGGTCCAGGCCAGGAGCTGGTCGTGCCTGTGTCGTGAGAGGTGGGTTGGATCTCAGTGGCAGGTTGGGGACCAGGGGGACAGGCAGTGGCGCAAGCTGGAGGCGGTGAACAGCCTTCGTCCCTTGGCCATCATATGCCTGCGCATACTGGTGGTGGTGAGGATGCTGGTGGTGGCCCCCCGGCTGATTTTGGCGCGACAAAGGTTGTGCACACCACTGTTCGTCGGTCGTCCGCCGTCTCAGTGAAAAACTGCCACACCTTAGAGCACCTTGGCCTCTACACGGTGGCTTGGCGCGAGGGGGTGCTTTGGGAAACAGCTGGTGGATTATTCGCTCTTGCCCTGCCTCTACCCCTGGCCACCCCACTGCCTCTTCCAACCTGTCCTGTGGCTGCAATTGCCTCCCCCTCTGAAGACCTGTCCTCAGTTGGCTTATCACACCAGGTGGGGTCAGTCACCTCATCGTCCAGCGGCCCTTCCTCCGAATCATCTGTGCGCTCCTCCATCGGACTTACTGCCCTCACTACTACCTCACTGATAGACAACTGTGTCTCATCGTCATCGTCCTCCTCACTCACTGAAAGCTCTTGAGACAGTTGCCGGAGGTACCCAGCCTCATCCCCCGGACCCCGGGAACTTTCCAAAGGTTGGGCATCGGTCATGACAAACTCCTCCGGTGGGAGAGGAACCATTGCTGCCCAATCTGGGCAGGGGCCCGAGAACAGTTCTTGGGAGTCTGCCTGCTCCTCAGAATGTGTCATTTTCATGGAGTGAGGAGGCTGGGAGGAAGGAGGAGCAGCAGCCAGAGGATTCAGAGTTGCAGCAGTGGACGGCGTAGAAGACTGGGTGGTCGATAGATTGCTGGATGCACTTTCTGCCATCCACGACAGGACCTGCTCATTTTTTAATAAAGGTCTACTACGTGACCCAAAAATTACGATATGAAGCTAGGGACCCCAGAAACTGTCCTATCTCCTACTCCCGCAGCAGCTGGCTGTGATTCACCTGGACCAGGAACTCGTCCTATGCCCACACCCTCACTTGGGACTCCGCATCCTCGACCGCGGCCTCTGCCCCTACCCCTACCCCTCAGCATGCTGGATTAAGAATCGAGCAGAGACAGAGCGGTGTAAAAATGTTTGTGTATTATGGCCGCGCAGTTGGTGGCTGCCAGCGGTAATATAACGCAAAATGAAGCCAGAGATAAATTATAAGGAAGACTGCACTTAGGCCTTGCTGTGAACTATGTAGTTTGGATGGACGTGAAGTCCCACAGGCCACGCAGGCAAATGCACTAGGTCACCGGTAGCCGTAAAAAGAAATTTTTTTTAAAATCTCATTTTTCTATGCAATGCAGGCTGAGGCTATGCAGTGCGTATTGCACTTTCAATCTATGGGCGTCGGGCAGAGTGTGAACGTCTGAGACAGCACACGTATAACAGAGCATTGTAGAAAATGTGTGGTTTCTTGGCATACACTTAGAGGCAGACTGAACTGAGGCAACGCAAAGTGCGGACAGAAAAATATTTAAATGAAGGCTGCACTTAGGCCTAGCTGTGAACTACGCAGTTTAGATGGACGTGAAGTCCCACAGGCCACGCAGGCAAATGCACTGGGTCACCGGTAGCCGTAAAAAGGAATTTTTAAAAAAATCTCCTTATTTTTCTATGCAATGCAGGCTGAGGCTATGCAGTGTGTATTGCACTTTCAAACTATGGGCGTCGGGCACACCGTGCAATTGTGAGACAGCACACGTTTAACAAAGAGCGTTGTAGAAAATGTGTGGTTTCTTGGCGTACCCTTAGAGGCAGACTGAACTGAGGCAACGCAAAGTGCGGACAGAAAAATGTTTAAATGAAGGCTGCACGAAGGCTCTGCTGTGCAATACAGAGGTACTACAACTCCCAGCAACCACAAGTTAAATGCACACGGTCACAGGTTGCCCTACCACACTACCACTGTCCCTGCCTGACCAATACTGCCCCTATACTCAAGTACAGACTGCAGCCTGATAACGCTACAGCCTGCACGCCCAATATACATGAAAAAAAAGAGTGCAAAAGTGCTCACAGCAGCCACAACAGTAATGCACTAGGTGAGCTGTGGCCCTAAGAAGGACCGCTGTGGTTCTTGAAGACGCTAGCACTGTCCCTATAGCAGCAGCAGCACTGTCCCTGATCTCTCTTAGCGTGTGTCTGTGGCGAGCTCGGGGGTCACTTGATCTCGCCAGCCACTCACTGCAGGGGGGTGGGATAGGGCTGGAACGTCACAGGAGGAAGTTGTAATGCCTTCCCTGTGTTTCTATTGGCCAGAAAAGGGCGCAAATTTCTCAGGGAAGGAAATGTAATGGAGTCGAGTGCCGCGTGGTGCTCGTCTCGAGTAACGAGCATCTCGAACACCCTAATGCTCGAATGAGCATCAAGCTCAGACGAGTGCGCTCACTCATCTCTATTGATGACCTGTCGTGAGTATAGGTCATCAATAGTATTATTCTTGGAAAACCCCTTTAAACTGTCACATGATACAGTGTTCGACTGTCTTCACCTATTGCCAAGTTTTTTGTTTTTGTGTTACATAGTAGGCTCAAAAAATGAAAATATTGACGTCCTGCATCTGTCATGTGAATGACACCAACGACACTCGTTGACTAAAAATGGGTCCACAAGTTCCACTACTGCGCCCTTTATTATGATGTGAAGATTAGCGCTGCATGCTGCACTATTCTTGCCGTCAATTATGATAGAATCTCTGAAGGATATATAAACAGAGTGTTATGTAGGACCTCTGAGGAGAAAGGAGGCTTAAGCTTAGCATTGCTGAGGAGACACTGATCAGTGGCCTCTGCTGTACTATTCGTTGATCTATTTCATATTAGGGTCTTATTGTTGCAATCTTATTTATGCTCCGAGCCTTATAAATGAATACGGCTGTGCATCAGAAGAGCTGTCAGCTTGTAGACACAGGGCTTTGAGACTGCAGGATGCTGTAATGAAGACTGACATTTGGAAGACTGGAAGTCTATAGTGGTATAATTTCCACTGATGGATCTGTGTCTGTGTTTTCTTTGCTTAAAAAAACTCGTTATCTGACTTGTCCTTGTTTGACTGTTTTATTCAACTCTGGTCCCCAAATTGTATTCACTACATTTAGTATTCTAATATCCGTATTTATCATATGGGGTTTGTGAAATTTGTGTCATCATTGATCTCAACTTAACTTTTTTTCTTTATAAGACAGACTTTGGGCTTGTTCATATTTGCTTTGGGGCTTTTCATTTCTTTTCTGTTTTTGGAGCAAAATTAAAACTGAAATAAATGTTTGTTCTCCCCCACCAACACCAACACCACCATCTTGATTTCAATGGATTTTTAAAAAAATGGAATGCTTTCAGTTTGCTTCTGTTCTATTTATGTTTCCGTTTTTTTTTTTAACAGCACAAATGGCACTGCAGACTATTTTCTTAAGCCTTGGTTCACACTTGCGCTATGGCATTCCATTTTCTCCAGGACCCCATTGACTATAGAACAGTTGGTTAGGCTTCCATCATGCCGCCCAGCATTCTACTGGACAAAATAGTGGAGCATGCTGTGCCATATCTCATGGCATTTTGGGTCAAACCTGCACTAAATGCTCTAGAAAATCACAGCATTAACCACATGAGTTTCCATGGACCACACCATTGTTGGAATAGTTGCCATGTTGGGAGACCGTTATAAAATGTGTTCCATCTCTGAACTTTAGGCTGAGCATGAATAAAAATACAAATTATTCCTAGTGTAAATCCTTGTTTATCATATAAGACCTTTTATTGTTCTGCAGAATTAAGACTTTTGTTTTAGAAGTACAATGATGATGTACAATTAGCTTGTCTAGCATAAAACTGAAGTCATTTGTGAGCAGAAGATTGTATTTTGCAGGCTTGTCGGGGTAGAAATCCAGTAGATATTGTATGCTTATTAATTTCCTGTTATTTGCTAAGAAATTAATTTTAAAGCACTAGCTTAAATTTAATGCTCCGAGGCTTCATTTGCGTAAAATGTTTTTTTTTTATGCAGTAAATGATTGTGGAAAAGTATGATAACATACTCGAAAGAACCTGCTGATGCTTACTATGCGGAGGCATGGAAGCATTTAATCCATTCATTACCCATTTTCAGATAAGATTAGACTGAATGAAATACTCATGGATGGGGCTTAGGTTCAGGGGGTGCTCCTATCTCAGGCTAGTTGTCTTCATTTCTTATGTGTATTGTGGTTCAAGTATTCCATCTTGTAGACGGTCCAATCAGTAAAAATATAAAGCCTTTTCTCTTACCCTCTTTATAATGTTTCAATAGTAAGGCTCACCTCATGTGATTGTCTATTCTTGAATACCATGTTTTTAGCAGATACAAAATTTAGTGCAGATGAAGTTTTTAAAATATGCTTATAGTGTTTGGAGATCTATTTATTACCACCATGTTTCATTTTCACCATATTAGGACATATTAAAGAATTCTAATCAGGTAAATCCTCAAAGAATTGCCTTGAGGTATTGAGTTCTCATGATATTTTAACCATTCTAAGCATGTTTTTAATTTGATCTTTTAGGGGATTCCTTCACTCAGTTCCGGTTTGCTGATGAAAAGGACTGGGCTGCGGAGAGTCCGAGTAGTCAGCAGGTAAGGTCCCTGTATGTGTGTTTTGGTAGTGATGATATATGTACAGAACACTGCTCTGTTCTCTGCCATCCTTACATGTACACAGCATGGTTCTACTGCCTGCTAGATTTCCTCATACTGATATTCTTGACTGTTTTTTTTTTAAAATTCTTGACTCGCTAGACCCGGCATGTGATCATCACACTGAAATGAAAAACCTTTCATATTGTAGATTTGATTAAACTAATATTCATTGGTGAAGCTCTATTATAGCAGCAAAAATTCTAGATATTCTTGCACTCACCTGAATAAGCAGATATCTTTGACCCGCATGTGTCTGTGCATCTCGTGTAATAATGTCCAAGCTTGTAGAATTGGGAGGGACTGCAACCTACAGTTTGTCTAAATGATCCTCATAGTTGCTTTCCTTTAACTTTATACTAATATGCAGTTTGGTTTAATATGTGTGGTAAAAGAGAACGTTGTCTTTTGACTTCTGTTATGATGTAACCCAAGACTTCAGCATATCTGTGTGTTACTCCATGAAATACTGTGTAACTGAGCTTTCTAAAAACTTTGGATCTATCCTAATCAAGATAAGAAGAAGAAATTTTCAGAGAAAAAGTAACCAGTCTGCGCTAACTTGTATAAAAATGTATAGAAAACTGGGTAAAATGCTTGAAAAAGGCACTATATTGTATGTGTTGAAGCACGTCGCAACGATTTTAGTTTTTTTTCTTGTTTGTTACTTGTTGGTACTTTTGGTTTTTTTTGTTCTACGGTCTGTGATATTAATAAATTATTGCAATGCCAACCTGCAAGTGGATCGTGATTTGCTGGGACTAACAACTACCACTGGAATTGATAATCATTGTTGCTACTGGGGAGCCTTTCATGTCTCTAAGGGCTCCCCTCACTATGTAAGTTCATGTTTATATACATTTTTTATTAAGTTAGTGCAGACTGGTAACTTTTTTCTGAAGATACCTTCTTCTTATCTTGATTGTGCTTCCTGGATCCTTATTCATAGTTTCCAGTGTTACACCAGTTTTGCTGCTCTCTACTTTATAGTTGATACATTACCAAATATAGTCTTGTGGATTGAGACATACGAGCATGTATATGTATATATAAATATTATGTGCGCATGATTTCTATAGTTTTTTCACTGCATTCCACCAAAAACGCTCTCCTGTCTCTTCTTCCCTTTGATATATCATAGGGACATATCAAAGGTTTTGATCGCTGGGAGTCAGGCTGCTGATCCCTCCACCGATCACTAGAATGTGCAAGCTGAAATGCTTGTCTGAGTGCTGTCACTGCTTGCTAGCTAAAGATGGACTCAATAGTAAGTCTATGGACCTATCTTCAGCTAGCAAACACTGGCAGCACTTGGACAAGCACTTCAGTTGACTTTTCTAGCGATCTCAGCAGCTGGACCCCCAACGATCAAAACTTTTGATATGTCCCTAAGACAAGTTTTTAGAAAGCTCAGTTACACTGTAAATTTCTCTCTTAGGCATGTTCTCATGCTTAAACAGGGTAACGCCTATTAGTTTTATTACTTTGCTAGGTTACAAAGTTTTGAAGTAGAACCATTTGCTTATACGGCATCAGTATGTTGCTCAGTTCCATGCTGCTGATAATGTTATAGGTTCTGGGGTTTGATGATTTGGCTTCAGTACCAATGCATTAAAAGAAAACAATATCCTCATGTATAATTAGGAACACTATATATTGTTTGGCATAGAAGGTGACTGGCAGTTAAAATAATGAGTTAATGACTGACCATCTTAAGTTCAGGTAGTGAGGAGCTTTTTGAAACTACTGCATTGCTCACCAAGAGAGTGTGTCCTGCCCCTGGATCCATTCTTCATATGTGCAAAAAAAATGAAACATTTAATGGTTTTGACTTTTGAGCAATTATTTCAACTTTTTTTTCTTCACAATTTTAATAATCCCTGCTGGGTTTTTTTTCTGACCTCAAGTCAAGTAAAATTAATGTTCCTTACTTTCTTCAAGAGTGTAAGTTCCGCATGTATAAAGTTAACATTGAAATCCTGTTTTATGTTCTCGTAATGGGATTGTGCATTTGTTCTCCTGGCGAGGTTGAATCCAATCTCTGTTTCCATTAAGACCATTCCACATTTTGATTACTTGAGTGCTCGCATTCTTACAGAAAAATGAACAGATTGGAAAAGAGTGAATTACGGAGCCTTTAAAATCGTCCTCGTGAAATGTTATGTAGCAAGAAGCCAGGTGTGTTAGGAGCTGTCTGCCAGGAGATAAGGCGATATGACAGCCAAGTGGCAGCGATTCAAGTGATGGGTAGAGAAATTAGATGCGATCTGTAAACTGCAATCATTAGCAGCTGGTTCTGGTGACGCTGGGCTTTGTGTTACGGAGGTCCAGGTTAGGAAGCCGTAGCAGATAAGCAGCCGCATGTATCATGAGCTTTAATTCTCGCCCAAGACACGGTGAACTTTAAAAGCGCAGCTGAGGGACAGTTGGCTGTCGCCTTTAATCCCAGAGGTTCTCTCTGCATTACTTAGCATTTCCCTTCATGATACAGCTGCATACTAATAGGATGTCAATGATGATTTTAGAAATGCTGAAGGTTGATGGGCAGCTCTCTGACTGTGGGATACGTCCCCACTATATGCCGAGGCAGGGCCCTTTGCATAAATATTAATATATGGATTTGGTTTAGAATGGGGATGGATTCGTTAGACAGCTATTGCTTTCTAATACCGTAGACTTTTTTTTTCTGCTTCTCAATTACAATAATTAAAACCGTTTTCTGTTCAGATTCCTTCCTTGTCTCTTTTCTGTTGGATACAATGAAAATATAAATTGACTGGCAGATATGAAGCTGTTGAGGTAGATACTTTTCCCAATAAAGATAATGTCGTCATTTAGTATTGTCTGCTGACAATCTTCGCTCTGGAACCATCTTCGTAGAGTGTTAAAGCAGCAGAATGCAGTCTTAAGCTCTCACTCACGACCTGAAGGTTGCGGGTTCAATCCCCGTGTGGTTCAGGTAGCCGACTCAAGGTTGACTCAGCCTTTTATCCTTCCAAGGTCTGTAAAATGAGTACCTGCGGAGTAATAAACAAAATTACCTGAAAGCACTACAGAATAAGTTGGTGCTATACAAATAACAAGTCCCTTCCCCTTCTTCTGCTTAACTTTTTTGTCACCCTTTTTTTTTCCTCTTTCATCTCTTTAAAGTTTTTGAGTTTATATTTGACCGTTGTTTTTTTGTTTTGCTGTAAATATTGCTTTTTTTATTTTTCTTTCAAAAACTTGAAAGAAATTTGTTATGGTTCTCTGGCGGGAGGCCACTAGTTATTAAACACACTTGGAGAATTCTTCTATCGGCATTCTCAAAAGGGGCTTCACATAATAAATTCCTTACAACACTATTGAAAATCGGAATGTTTGTTACTTTTTTTTTTCCTTATCGTGGTCCATGTGCAACAGCATAGATATAGAATTATATCAAGTATATCAATTTTAAACAGACGGTAGCCATTTATTCTCTGCAAATTTATATTTTGTAAAAAAAAAAAAGGAAGAAAATTCAGTTCGTTGGGAACCCTTGAAACACAAATACATTTTTATTAGAGATGAGCGAGCACCTAAATTCTCGGGTGCTCGTTACTCGGGACGAAATTATCGCGATGCTCGAGGGTTCGTTTCGAGTAACGAACCCCATTGAAGTCAATGGGTGACCCGAGCATTTTTGTATATCGCCGATGCTCGCTGAGGTTTTCATTTGTGAAAATCGGGGCAATTCAAGAAAGTGATGGGAACGACACAGCAACGGATAGGGCAGGCGAGGGGCTACATGTTGGGCTGCATCTCAAGTTCCCAGGTCCCACTATTAAGCCTCAATAGCGGCAAGAGTGGGCCCCCCCTCCCCTCCCAACAATTTTTACTTCTGAAAAACCCTCATTAGCAATGCATACCTTAGCTAAGCACCACACTACCTCCAACAAAGCACAATCACTGCCTGCATGACACTCCGCTGCCACTTCTCCTGGGTTACATGCTGCCCAACCCCCCCACACGACCCAGTGTCCACAGCGCACACCAAACTGTCCCTGCCCAGCCTTCAGCTGCTCTCATCCCACGCCACACTCATGTCTATTTATAAGTGCGTCTGCCATGAGGAGGAACCGCAGGCACACACTGCAGAGGGTTGGCACGGCTAGGCAGCAACCCTCTTTAAAAGGGGTGGGGCGATAGTCCACAATGCTGTACAGAAGCAATGAGAAATCCAATCCTGTGCCACCTCCATCTGGAGCTGCACACGTGGGCATAGCAATGGGGAACCTATGTGCCACACACTATTCATTCTGTCAAGGTGTCTGCATGCCCCAGTCAGACCGCGGTTTTTTATAAATAGTCACAGGCAGGTACAACTCCGCAATGGGAATCCCGTGTGCACCCACAGCATGGGTGGCTCCCTGGAACCCACCGGCGGTACATAAATGTATCCCATTGCATTGCCCATCACAGCTGAGGTAATGTCGTGCTTAATGCAGGTGGGCTTCGGCCCACACTGCATGCCCCAGTCAGACTGGGGTTCTTTAGAAGTGGACACATGCAGTTACAACTCCGTGTGGACCGACAGCATGGGTGGGTGCCAGGAAGCCACTGGCTGTACATAAATATATCCCATTGCAGTGCCCAACACAGCTGAGGTAATGTCGTGCTTAATGCAGGTGGGCTTCGGCCCACACTGCATGCCCCAGTCAGACTAGGGTTCTTTAGAAGTGGACACATGCAGTTACAACTCCCTGTGGACCCATGGCATGGGTGGCTCCCTGGAACCCACCGTCGGTACATAAATATATCCCATTGCAGTGCCCAACACAGCTGAGGTAATGTCGTGCTTAATGCAGGTGGGCTTCGGCCCACACTGCATGCCCCAGTCAGACTGGGGTTCTTTAGAAGTGGACACATGCAGTTACAACTCCGTGTGGACCGACAGCATGGGTGGGTGCCAGGAAGCCACTGGCTGTACATAAATATATCCCATTGCAGTGCCCAACACAGCTGAGGTAATGTCGTGCTTAATGCAGGTGGGCTTCGGCCCACACTGCATGCCCCAGTCAGACTGGGGTTCTTTAGAAGTGGACACATGCAGTTACAACTCCCTGTGGACCCACGGCATGGGTGGCTCCCTGGAACCCACCGGCGGTACATAAATATATCCCATTGCAGTGCCCAACACAGCTGAGGTAATGTCGTGCTTAATGCAGGTGGGCTTCGGCCCACACTGCATGCCCCAGTCAGACTGGGGTTCTTTAGAAGTGGACACATGCAGTTACAACTCCCTGTGGACCCACGGTATGGGTGGCTCCCTGGAACCCACCGGCGGTACATAAATATATCCCATTGCAGTGCCCAACACAGCTGAGGTAATATCGTGCTTAATGCATGTGGGCTTCGGCCCACACTGCATGCCCCAGTCAGACTGGGGTTCTTTAGAAGTGGACACATGCAGTTACAACTCCGTATGGACCGACAGCATGGGTGGGTGCCAGGAAGTCACCGGCGGTACATAAATATATCCCATTGCAGTGCCCAACACAGCTGAGGTAATGTCGTGCTTAATGCAGGTGGGCTTCGGCCCACACTGCATGCCCCAGTCAGACTGGGGTTCTTTAGAAGTGGACACATGCAGTTACAACTCCCTGTGGACCCACGGCATGGGTGGCTCCCTGGAACCCACCGGCGGTACATAAATATATCCCATTGCAGTGCCCAACACAGCTGATGTAACGTCAGCTGTAATGCAGGTGGGCTAAAAATTAATTTGATTACACTGTAGGCGAGGGCCCCCAAAAATTGGTGTACCAACAGTACTAATGTACCTCAGAAAAATTGACCATGCCCAACCAAGAGGGCAGGTGAAACCCATTAATCGCTTTGGTTAATGTGGCTTAATTGGTAACTAAGCCTGGAGGCAGCCCAGTTAAAATAAAAATTGCTTGAGGTGAAAGTTTCAACGCTTTAATGAGCATTGAAACGTATAAAATTGTTTTGAAAAATTATATGACTGAGCCTTGTGGGCCTAAGAAAAATTGCCCGTTCGGCGTGATTATGTGAGGTTTCAGGAGGAGGAGCAAGAGGAGGAGGAGAAATGTTATACACAGATTGATGAAGCAAAAAGGTCCCCGTTTTTGATGGTGATAGAGAACGATGCTTCCATCCGCGGGTGCAGCCTACGTATTGCTTAGGTATCGCTGCTGTCCGCTGGTGAAGAAGAGAAGTCTGGGGAAATCCAGGCTATGTTCATCTTGATGAGTGTAAGCCTGTCGGCACTGTCGGTTGACAGGTGGGTACGCTTATCCGTGATGATTCCCCCAGCCACACTAAACACACTCTCTGACAAGACGCTAGCCGCAGGACAAGCAAGCACCTCCAGGGCATACAGCGCGAGTTCAGGGCACGTGTCCAGCTTCGACACCCAGTAGTTGTAGGGGGCAGAGGCGTCACCGAGGACGGTCGTGCGATCGGCTACGTACTCCCTCACCATCCTTTTACAGTGCTTCCGCCGACTCAGCCTTGACTGGGGACCGGTGACACAGTCTTGCTGGGGAGCCATAAAGCTGGCAAAGGCCTTGGAGAATGGTCCCCTGCCTGCGCTGTACATGCTGCCTGATCTCTGCGCCTCCCCTGCTACCTGGCCCTCGGAAATGCGCCTTCGGCCACTAGCGCTTTCGGATGGGAAGTTTACCATCAGTTTGTCCACCAGCTCCCTGTGGTATAGCATCATTTTTGAACCCCTTTCCTCTTCAGGAATGAGAGTGGAAAGGTTCTCCTTATACCATGGGTCGAGCAGTGTGTACACCCAGTAATCCGTAGTGGCCAGAATGCGTGTAACGCGAGGGTCACGAGAAAGGCATCCTAACATGAAGTCAGCCATGTGTGCCAGGGTACCTGTACGCAACACATGGCTGTCCTCACTAGGAAGATCACTTTCAGGATCCTCCTCCTCCTCCGGCCATACACGCTGAAAGGATGACAGGCCAGCAGCATGTGTACCCTCAGCAGTGGGCCAAGCTGTCTCTTCCCCCTCCTCCTCATGCTCCTCCCCCCTCCTCCTCCTCCTCAACGCGCTGAGATATAGACATGAGGGTGCTCTGACTATCCAGCGACATACTGTCTTCCCCCGCCTCCGTTTCCGAGTGCAAAGCGTCTGCCTTTATGCTTTGCAGGGAACTTCTCAAGAGGCATAGCAGAGGAATGGTGACGCTAATGATTGTAGCATCCCCGCTCAGCATCTGGGTAGACTCCTCAAAGTTTCCAAGGACCTGGCAGATGGCTGCCAACCAGGCCCACTCTTCTGTAAAGAATTGAGGAGGCTGACTCCCACTACGCCGCCCATGTTGGAGTTGGTATTTCACTATAGCTCTACGCTGCTCGTAGAGCCTGGCCAACATGTGGAGCGTAGAGTTCCACTGTGTGGGCACGTCGCACAGCAATCGGTGCACTGGCAGATGAAACCGATGTTGCAGGGTCCGTCCGCAGGGTGGCAGCGTCAGTCTTGGAGTTGCGGAAATGTGCGCTGACCCGGCGCACCTTTCCGAGCAGGTATGACAAGTGTGGGTAGCTTTTCAGAAAGCGCTGAACCACCAAATTAAAGACATGGGCCAGGCATGGCACGTGCGTGAGGCTGCCGAGCTGCAGAGCTGCCACCAGGTTAAGGCCGTTGTCACACACGACCATGCCCGGTTGGAGGCTCAGCGGCGCAAGCCAGCGGTCGGTCTGCTCTGTCAGACCCTGCAGCAGTTCGTGGGCCGTCTGCCTCTTCTCTCCTAAGCTGAGTAGTTTCAGCACGGCCTGCTGACGCTTGCCCACCGCTGTGCTGCCATGCCGCGCGACACCGACTGCTGGCAACGTGCTGCTGCTGACACATCTTGATTGCGAGACAGAGGTTGCGTAGGAGGAGGAGGAGGAGGGTGGTTTAGTGGAGGAAGCATACACCGCCGCAGATACCACCACCGAGCTGGGGCACGCAATTCGGGGGGTGGGTAGGCCGTGAGCGGTCCCAGGCTCTGACTCTGTCCCAGCCTCTACTAAATTCACCCAATGTGCCGTCAGGGAGATATAGTGGCCCTGCCCGCCCGTGCTTGTCCACGTGTCTGTTGTTAAGTGGACCTTGGCAGTAACCGCGTTGGTGAGGGCGCGTACAATGTTGCGGGAGACGTGGTCGTGCAGGGCTGGGACGGCACATCGGGAAAAGTAGTGGCGACTGGGAACCGAGTAGCGCGGGGCCGCCGCCGCCATCATGCTTTTGAAAGCCTCGGTTTCCACAAGTCTATACGGCAGCATCTCCAGGCTGATCAATTTGGCAATGTGCACGTTTAACGCTTGAGTGTGCGGGTGCGTGGCGGCGTACTTGCGCTCGCGCTCAAACAGTGGCGCTAGCGACGTCTGGACGCTGCGCTGAGAGACATTGCTGGATGGCGCCGAGGACAGCGGAGGTGAGGGTGTGGGTGCAGGCCAGGAGACAGTAGTGCCTGTGTCCTCAGAGGGGGGTTGGATCTCAGTGGCAGGTTGGGGCACAGGGGGAGAGGCAGTGGTGCAAACCGGAGGTGGTGAACGGCCTTCGTCCCACCTTGTGGGGTGCTTGGCCATCATATGCCTGCGCATGCTGGTGGTGGTGGCTCCCCAGCTGATCTTGGCGCGACAAAGGTTGCACACCACTGTTCGTCGGTTGTCAGGCATCTCTGTGAAAAACTGCCACACCGTTGAGCACCTTGACCTCTGCAGGGTGGCATGGCGCGAGGGGGCGCTTTGGGAAACATTTGGTGGATTATTCTGTCTGGCCCTGCCTCTACCCCTGGCCACCGCACTGGCTCGGCCTGTGCCCACACCCTGACTTGGGCCTCCGCGTCCTCGCCCGTGTCCACGTCCTATAGGCCTACCCCTACCCCTCAGCATGGTGTATTACCAGTAGTGCAGAAACAGAATGCTGTAATTAAATGTGCCGCTTATTGGCCTGTGGTTGGAGGCTGACTTCGCTTACGGAACGCCAGGAAATAATTTTGCGCAATCCTGCTGTAACACTTAGCTGGCTGCCTATGAATTAGGAGGACTACTACACCCAGCAGAGACCCAGAACACTGAGGACAGTCACAGGCAGCCCAAATAGATTTTTTTCCCCAAATGTTTTTGCAAAGGCCCACTGCCTATATTCAATCAATATGTCTTCTGTCCCTGCCTCACAATATATGTGTTCTGTCCCTGCCTCACAATATATGTCTTCTCTCCCTGCCTCACCACTACTGGCCCTGCACTATGTCTAATTACTGCAGGGCGCAATGCTCTGCACGGCCAATATACAAAAAAAAAAAAAAGTGCAACACTGCAAAAAGCAGCCTCCACAGTACTGCACACGGTTAGATGTGGCCCTAAGAAGGACCGTTGGGGTTCTTGAAGCCTAAAATACTCCTAACGCTCTCCCTATAGCAGCTCCACTAAGACAGCACTTTCCCTAAAGTATGTCAGAACGCATCTGTGGCGAGCCGCGGGAGGGGCCGATTTTTATACTCGGGTGACACCTGATCTCGCCAGCCATTCACTGCAGGGGGGTGGTATAGGGCTTGAATGTCGCAGGGGGGAGTTGTAATGCCTTCCCTGTCTCTCTATTGGCCAGAAAAGCGTGCTAACGTCTCAGAGATGAAAGTGAAAGTAACCCGAACATCGCGTGGTACTCGTCACGAGTAATGAGCATCTCGAACACGCTAATACTCGAACGAGTATCAAGCTCGGACGAGTACGTTCGCTCATCTCTAATTTTTATATATCAGATACATTGCTTTTGAAAATTCTTAAAAGGTTTTTAAGGCCTCCTTCCCACGAGCGTGACGGGCTCCGCAGCGTAATATTCCGCTGTGAAGCCCGTCACGGCGCCCCCCAGAGCCCCTATACTTACCTGCGGGAGATAGCGTGAAATCGCTTCCCCGCCCACCACCGCCGCGTCACCGCTCGTCACCGCTCGTCACCGCCCACCGCTCTCGCGTCACCAGCCGTGTCACGTGACGCGGCCGGACCGCGTCATTTGGCGTCATATGACGCTCGGCGGTGGGCGGGAAAGCGTTTTTTCACGCTATCTCCCGCTGGTTACAGCGGGAGATAGCGTGAATGGACGGCTTCCATTGACTGCAATGGAAGCCGTCAGTGCGTACAGCCCGTCCTCACCCGCAGAAAATAGAGCATGCTGCGGGTGAGGACGGGAGAAATCGCGGTGCGTAATTCCGCGGTGGAATTACGCATCGTGAGCATGGAGCTATTAGGTTCAATAGAACCTAATAGCTGCGTGCAACGCAGCGGATTTTCGCCGCGAATTACGCGGCGGAAATCCGTTCGTGGGAAGGAGGCCTAAGAGTTCTCAGAACATGACTTCAATATAGTCTGAGAGAAATCTAGTTCTCTCATACAAAGCACAAATGTGCCCTTCCTTAACTTGGCTCAAAATCCAACATATTCCTAGATGTGTGACATGAGATGTTAAACATGTAGAAAAAAAAGTATAAATCCAACCAATGCCTTGACGGAAGGCATTCGTCACCCATAGCCTTTCATGTTTTTTAAAAATCTATATGTCTGTTTTTTTGTTTTTTTTTTACTGGATGGTGCAAGATTGTATTGAATTGGTATTTCGACTAATTAAATAAGTTAATGAAATTCAAGCTAAGTGTCAGGACCTGAACCTGCGACCTCTCGTGTTCCAGGTCTACCTTCCCCAATTAGCTCCCTATATAAACCTGCCCTGTCCCTTTATTCCTCATGCGTTTATTGTGCCTACAAACTCTTCCTATATTGACCCCTGACTTGTCTCCTGACCACGACTCTGCTTAACCCTATGTGCCAGATTGACATCTCCATGTACCAACCCCGGCTTGTATGACCTTGTTGCCTGCCCCTTGCTGGCTACCACCCAAGACTCTAACCTAGTGCCTGAAACACTACACTAAATTAAGGTTGGACACGTCTGTAGCTTTAGAGAGTCTCTGATGATTTCCACCTATGACCCAAGTATCTTGTATCTCACCTCCTGCATTTAGATTCTGAAAGTTTCATATTTCTATAATACTTATGAAAGATTGGACCTAGATGTCTGCATGTTGCACAAGCACCCAAAGTGACAACCAAGGGAACATTAGACTATTTTTTTAAATAGATGCTCATACCTCGAAGATGTGCCATAGTTATGGCTCTACCTTTTCTTTGGTAATCTTTTTAGTACATAGGATCCAGTGAACATACTTACATATTTTTGTAATGTAAACATGTGCGTTGATGAAGGCTGATACAATTAAATACAATTTAAATATGGTAACATCTATAATGCAAACAAATAATGACTATGGTGTGAATTGACTAGTACTAAGTGTAAACATGGCCACCGGTGGGGTGATGAGCACTAAGTCACTAGATGTTTTGTTTCAACTTGACAATAAATCAAGCCGCCTGGTATAAAGACTGTTATTTTGAATCACTTCTGAACAAATTTGCATGGAGATCCCCTCTGTTCTTTAGTTGTTTGCAAAGATATCAGTCATAATGATCACTCTGCATACAAACAAATGACTGTCATTCGTACGCTTCAACAACTTTTCTGAGCAACTGTCTAAACGATAGTTGCTCTGAGTGAAGGTGCTTTAAGACAATGGTGTGGCTCTTTCATATTGTGTATAGATACCAACAATAAAGCTGACATATTTATAGTACCCACGATGCCTATATTGTATAATGGCAGGTATATGCCAACGTACTTTCAAACACATATTACCTATCACAGTGACAACATAACAGTAAAATGACAACTTGAACTACCATGCTGACAGTCCCACCTCTCCCTGTGCCTGCCATTTTCTGGTATCAACACCAACTGCCGACTCTCTGTTATGATGTATGGAAAACCTCACTGATGGCAGATAATCAAAATATGAAAGAAAAATGATCCCGCGCTCTGAGGGTCTATCCTGTTATCGATATTATATTGTAAAATAAATAATTATTACAAAATTACCCCAAGGGAGGGTTTATGGCAAATATAGACCCTCCCTATGTCCCAGGAGGCTTGTAGTTGGATGCTGGCGTATCAGTCACAATGGAACCACTTAGGCATAAATAATGTATGTAAGTATAATGAAGCCGTCCATTATGAAGTCAGAAGTGGTTATGGCAATTAAACAATTAGCCAAAAATAAAGCGCCTGGCAAAGATAACATACTGGCAGAGCTATTGCTGCCAGTAACAGTGAAACTATGCCAGGCAGTATGGGTATCTACTCAATGGTCACAGGAATGGAAAAGTTCTGTCTTCATCCCTCTACCAAAGAAAGGTGACTCCCAGAATTGCTCCAACTGCCGAACAATAGTCCTCATTCCACATGCAAGCAAGATCCTTCTCAAAATTATACAGGAAAGACAGATCAGTAGTTGAGGCGGCACTCTCTGATGCGCAGGCAGGATTCCGGCGAGGACGCAGCACACGTGACCATATTGCCAACCTATGACGGACCATGAAAAAAATACCAAAAGAATATCTACATGTGCTTCATCGACTAAATCAAGGCCTTTGATAGCGTTGACACAGGTGGGGACACCAATTGGTTTGGGATCGGCAAAGTTATCCGACAGGGCTTCATCCTCTCACCCCTCTTGTTTAACCTATATGCAGAAGTGATCATGTAGAAAATGGACCTAGACAAATTAAAAATCGAGGTGAGAATAGGTGGTAGAAACATCAACAATCTCCATTATGCAGATAACACAACTCTGCTTGCAGAAACAGAAGCTGGTCTGAAGCAGGTGATGTGTAAGATTAAAACTGAAAAAATGGACCTCTACCTGAATTTAAAGAAGACAAAAATTATGGCAACTGCAAAAAAATGGCCACTTTCAAATCAAAATTAACAAGACCGTTGAATGCGTGCAAGACTTCATCTTTCTTGGTACGAAAATTGACCAGGATGGAGAATCTATGCCAGAGATAATACGCAGGATAGCAATGGGGGATTGCACAATGCTAAGCATGGACAAAATCTGGAAAAGTAGGGATATCGGCATCACAACTAAACACAGGATAGTGCAAACCATCGTATTCCCCATAGCCACGTATGGATAGGAAAGCTGGACTGCGAAAGATCTGATAGGAGGATTAATGGACGGCGAGAGTAACAAACAGAGAAGTCCTGAATCGTATAAGACCCGATTATCACTGGAGGGAGAACATGAACTGGCTCAGGCGAGAAGAGTCGCTAGGAAAATCTATAATGCTTGGACAGGTGAGCGGCAAAAGAAGACCTGACCGCCATGGATCAACCAACTAAAAAAAGCCATGCAAAACCGAAAAACATGGAGGGAGTTTGCCTTTAGAGTCACCGAGGGTCATGAACGACTAAAATGGCTAACAACAAGAAGTATTTAATGATCATGACAAAATTTAACAAAAAACAAAAAAATACATGTAAGGGGATAAATCCTAAAGTGCAACGTGTTTCGAAGCTCCTGCTCCTTTCTCAAGCAGAGTCAGATTGTTAAACACAATACATCATATTTATATCTACCTTATGAGGTTGTTGAAAAAAGCACGCCAACGCACATGATTAAACATGCACATCCTCATGGGAAGGCAGGGCTGGCTAAAGATGCCAACACAGAGCATGCGTTTCATCATACCTATCTCCCCGCAAATAAAACAAAGCTACATCTCCCAAAACTCACGAAACCAGGAGTGCCCCACAAAGAGCAGAAGCAACGCCAATTGCATTCTAAATTCAATGGCGGTACGTTCCATATATAGGAAATGGACACTTATGTATGGATTGAATTTAAGTAAATCACAAATCCAAAGTTAAAAGGACATATATAGCCAATAGAGAAGGAAAGGGAAAATAGACAATATTTTCTATTTTTGTGGTTGATTTAAATGGCGCTCTCCAATTATGGATGTCGATTTGATGGAGTGTCATACCTACAATCTTTTACACCTATCTTGCCATCAGGGAATATAAGGTGTGGCGACCTACCATATTGGTTGGGTCGCTCGTGCCAGTTGAATCCCCTTATTTTACTAAACCTGTTTTTTTTGTTTACTATATTTTATTTCTGAGGCACTATGCTGATTGTGTTTTCACCTGATAGCAGATAATGGCGGATATAAAGGTAAGTGGAATCCTCTGCCCCTTAAGCTCTACTAGCATGACAGAAGACTGTTCTCATTCGTAGGGTTTCATGCTAACAATCTTACATTTCTGTATTCTCTCAACGTCCACTTCTTATTTTACTGAATCCAGCACCTCCTTGTATATTAGTGCATTTTTATCTGATGCGCAAAACACTGACCTGCTTAGTGATGGACAGATTTTTCTGTATGTACGGGAAGGCTGTCGGTCATGGAGTAGGACCTCTCACTGGACTCCCAAGAAAGGAATTAAATGAATAAATGACAAGTTACACTGAATCTTTCCCCACAAAACTATATATAAATTTGCTCAGCTACTTCTGCTCTACAACGAACGTGCTGCTTCTGCAGACCAGACTCCAGTTTCAACACGACAGGTTCATTTTAATACAATTTTCTAGTTTATTAAGCCAGTTCATAAGATTATTAATGGCCGTATGAATCTGGGAAAATACAACATTATCTAAACTCTGGAGACTGAGATGTGTAAGTAATATGGAACAAACATCTTCATCTTAATTAAGCAGGACTAGACTGAAGGGAAACAGCGGCTGGAGCAACTGTGAATAGGTGCCTAAAGGTTCGAGTGGTTCAGTATAGCCATGAGCAAGGGGTAGTGATGGAGGTAAAACAGAGGTGCTGCCACCCAGGTGGACACTAAAAAACACAAGTTGGTAGGTAAGATAGTGTCAAACAACCAGAAAAAATCCTGGTACACAACACAGCCTTCCATTGAAAGTACTCTTTATAAGTGGATTGGTGTTTTATTGTTTTAAAATACCAGCAACAAAACGTGTTTAGAGGAAAAGGACCTCTTCATCAGTCAAGCTGGGACACAAACAGCAGGAAAGCAGCTGACTTGGTTTAGCTATGCAGGAATGGGGGATCAGACACCATCTATAGCGGAGGAGACGGTGGTGGTGCCGGCTTGTATCACTCATAAAGGGCATCTGGACTGGAAGGCTATGCTGTGTACCAGGGTTTTTTTAAGTTGTGGGACACGACATCTTAAAAAGCGCTCACACCAGCTCTGTACCATACTGTTGTTTTGGCTCCACTCTAGGAGCCAAACAGAAAACCTGGACATGAATGGCGTCAGAAGGATTCTTTCACTAGACAAAATAGCGCAGTATGCTGCATTTATTTTATACTACATCTGGTCCAGAGGCTCGAAATTGAACCTCCAGCCTTATTTGTTTCAATTCTTGTTACAGAGTTAGTTTACATACTATAGGATTTTTTTCAGTAATGAGAACACACTTAAAAATTACTTGTACCAGTAATAGACAGATTCTCTTACATTATTAATGCCTCAACATTAAACTCTTCCGTTACTGTTTGTAAAGGAATCCATATCGTAATGGGAAGCGAATCTATTATAAAAGGAAAAGTATAAATGGAAGTTACAGCAGCCAATCCATAATAAGGTCATCTTATTTACATAGATCTTGTTCCATTGTGTGGTTACTATGGATATAGCCATTTGATGTTGGAGCTCTAAGGAACGCCATACAGTTTTTTTTATTGTCTGCTCCGAATTATATATGAGAAGTTGTGTACACAAATCGCCTACACATGATACAGCCAGTATCATCCAACAATAATGCTCTTCTGCCTTTATTAACATCCTCACCGTACAAGTGTACACACCCTCCCTGTAATCCTAAGAACTCATAATTGACTCTAGGTGCTAATGGTTTAACATTTGTTAACGCCTTAAGGTGTTTTACTACTAAATACGCAATTTCTAGGAAACCAAAACCTAAGGAGAATAGGCTCATTCTGTATTCATTGTTCTAACAGCTCCTCTCCGAAGGGGGGGGGGGGGCAGAACTCGCTATCTTAGGACATTCCTAAGCCAGGAAAGGATATGGGGAGTCTGAGCCTGCATCTAAAACATACCAGTGCATAACAGAAACACGTTAACCATTTATGTGCTAGTTATTCACTAAGAAGGTAGATATACGAATATATGTATACACATGTTTCCCTGGGTTGATGTAAGAAACATATGTACACAATAGAATACATATATTATTACTATAACACAGTATTCCAATTCTATAAAGACTGGGTGACTGTATGCCTCCTGTGAGTTTGGCAATGTAAAATCAGTAAGGTAGAAGAAAGTCAAAAGTACAGTGTGTCTCAAAAGTGTGGAAACACCCATACAATGTAAACTGTTTGGCAGCAAACGGTCATCCAATTTTTCATAGAAGCTGCAGGGAAAGGAGGAAACCTGTAAGGCCTTGTCACCAATATGATGGCCATTTCGAATGCTGCCATCTTGGATTCAAGTTTTCCAATTGGAAGGTAGGTGTGTGATGTATCAAACTGGCAGAGAATTTAACTAGAAAAACAATGTTCTTCATTTTAACATAACTTTATTTACTCTCATGTTAACATTGGGATTTTTCTTTATTATAGAAAATGTCAATGATGATGTTATCTCAAGCAGTACATGTTGAGATCATCCTCCGTCAGGTGCTCCAGCATCTGGAATTCGTAAGGATGCCATTTATGTGTAGACAAAATGTGATGTATGAAGTCACGGCTAACCCCACATTCTTGAGACAGACAAGTGCTACATTGTGTGCTCTTGCTGAATGAAGCCAGAGCAGCGCTTGCTGATGTTTCATCAGTAAATGTTTTTGGTTGTCCAGGTTTTTGCTTATTGGCCACAGAACCTGTTTCTTGGAATTTGGAAAGAAGTTTGGCAACTGCAGTGTTTGTAATGGAAGGTCTGGTTGGGTGGCATTTGGTTGAAATCTTGTACAATGACTCGTGTTTTGTTCTGAAATCTCACTTTGAGGACATTTCTGCTTGAGATAATGTCCTCATTCATATTGCCTGTAATGAAGAAAAAACACTGTTAATATGATAATAGTTATGTTAAAATAAAGTACACCGTTTTTTTGGGGGGTGGAATTCTCTTCCAGTTTCATATATCAAACACCTACCTTCACATTTGAAAAATTTGAATTGAATCCAAGATGGAGGCATTCAAAATGGCCATCATCTTGGTGACATGGCCTAATGGGTTTCTCCTTTTCCCCGCAGCTTGTATGCTAAATTGAATCACTGTCTGCCAAACCGTTTTCATTCTATATGGGTGCTTCCACACTTTTGAGACACCCTGTGTAACACAATTATCATGAAAAATCCAATATGTGAGAAGACCTTGGATATTATCCCTTTTATTGAAGAGAGAAAATTTGTATTTAACATCTTAAAGGTGTTGTCTCATAGAGACAAATTTTATTCTTATGCCTTGGAGCATATACATGTCATGGGTAGAGGGTTTCTCCTACCATAGCAGTTGATCACCAGGAGTGATTTAAGCTGGACCGGTCATAATTGGTTGAATGCTGGCCTGGCCTTTAACAGGAATGAGACAACGTCAAGAAACTTGTAAGACTGTGGAAACATGGTCCAACACCGCATACAGCTGAAATTGCCCACCTACCCATTTTACTGCAAAATTATTTGGCCATTGGTCTCCACAGATGGATGTCCCTAAAATAACTTAATACCTGCAGATTAACTTGGAACATTAGTTGGTTATCCAACATTTTGGGGAAAAAACTGTATTATCTTTAATCTTGACAACCACATGACTAACAATATGCATATCATATCCCCACTGCTAAAGAAACTGACTCATGACTCGACCGATGATGCCAACTACCGACCCATCTCTATCCTTCCCTTCATCTCCAAGCTATTAGAACGCCTGATTTACTCCCACCTTATAATCTATCTCTGAAAGAACTCTCTTCTTGACCCCCTACAGTCCGGCTTCTGCACTCTACACTCGATAGAAACCGCACTGACTAAAATGTCTAACGACCTCCTGATGGCCAAATCGAGGGGCGACTGCTCCCTACTGATTCTCCTTGACTTCTCTGCAGCATTTGACACTGATGACCATAAACTTCTCAGTATGCTTCGCTCCATTGGACTGAAGGACACTGCTCTCTCCTGGTTCTCCTCCTACCTTTCTGACTGCTCCTTCAGTGTCTTCTTTACTGGCTTTACCTCTCCTCCTCTTCCCCTTGCTGTTGGGTTTCCCCAGGGCTTGGTCCTCGGCCCCCTCCTCTTCTCCATCTACTCAGCTCCTATTGGACAAATCATCAGGAGATTTGGCTTTCAGTACCATCTCTATGCTGATGACACCCAGTTATACACCTTCTCCGGTGACATCACAGCACCAGTCTTTCAGAATGCCACTGACTGTCCGCTGTCTCTAACAACATGTCCTCTCTTTACCTAAAACTGAACCTCTCAAAAACTGATCTACTTGTGTTTCCGCCCTCTACTAACCGTCCTCATCCTGACATCCCCATCTCAGTGTGTGGCACCACCATAACTCCTGGACAGCACGCCCACTGCCTTGGGGTTACACTCTAGTCCAATCTCTCCTTTACCCCCTATATCTAATCTCTGGCCAGAACATGTCAGCTGCACCTCAAGAACATCATAGGAATCCGCCTTTTTCTCATCATGGACATGCTAAAAACACTCACGGTCGCCGTCATCTACTCTCAGCTCGCTGTTGATTGGCCTCCCCCATGCCAGACTCTCCTCTCTTCAATCCATCCTGAATGCGGCAGCCAGGCTCATCTTTCTGTCCAGCCACTACTCGGACGCCTCTGCCCTGTGCCGGTCACTGCACTGGCTGCCTGTCAAATACAGAATACAATTCAAACTCACCACCCTTATCCACAAAGCTCTCCACAGCACTGCCCCGCCCTACACTGCTTCCTTCATCCCAATCCACCACCCAGCCGGCGCCCACCGCTCTGCTAACGAAATCAGACTAAGTCCCCCTTTAATTCAAACCTCTCATTCCCGCCTCCAAGACTTCTGCAGAGCAGCACCAATCCTGGAACGCATAACCCCAAACTATCCAGGCAATCCCTGACACACACAACTTCAGGCGTGCTCTAAAAACAAACCTCTTCAGGGAGGCATATCATATCTCCTAAATCAAACCCACCTTTACTCCACCTGATAACATGCTCCCTGTCCTACTGATGGCAATCCCTGCTAGCTGGAATCAGTCACTATATGGCCCAATTTGACAATTGTCTATGTGTATAGCATACCACACTCTCCACCTCACCATATCGTGCACATCTCCAGCCCCGTTACCTTCTGTATCACCCCATTATTTGTAGTATGTAAGCTCATTGGAGCAAGACTCTCTCCCCTATCGTTTCCATCAATTGATTACTTCATGTTTTTATTCCCCCCCCCCCCCCCCCCCCGTCTTGTAAGCGCTGCGGAATATGTTGGCGCTATATAAATAGATTATTATATAAATTCTTCATGATCTCTTCTACACTTACGTAAAATAAAATATCCCGCTAACAAGTGCACATTAACTCCCTTCCTGCCACAGGATGTAAGGTTACTAGAGATGAGCGAACGTACTCGGTAAGGCTGATTTCGCAATCGAGCACCGCGATTTTCGAGTACTTCACTACTCGGGTAAAAAGTACTCGGGGGCGCTGTGGGTGAGCGGGGGGTTGCAGAGGGGAGTGGGGGGGGGGGGGGGAGAGGGAGAGAGAGAGAGCTCCCACCTGTTCCGTGCTGCTACCCCCTGCTCCACCACGCCACGCCCCGCCCCACAGCGCCCCCAAGTACTTTTCACCTGAGTAGTGAAGTACTCGAAAATCGCGGTGCTTGATTGCGAAATCGGCCTTACCGAGTACGTTCGCTCATCTCTAAAGGTTACGTCTTGGCAGGTTGGTACTTAAGGCAACATGACATAACCTTGCTCTGGCAGTGGGAGCGGGCTATTACTGATGACAACAGAGGGGGTGCATCGGGACAGCAACCCCCGCTGTTAATCCCCTTACATACCGCGATCTATGTAGATCGCAGCATGTATAGGGATTCACAGAGGGAGCGTGCTCCCTCTGTGACGTCATCGGACCCTGCAATGTAATCATGGAGGTCCGATGGGCTGCCATGGCAACAGTACGCCAGATACCGGCGTCCTGCATTGCCAGTGCCTATGTTTTCTATAACCAACGATAAGGCATTACAGTACATAAGTCCTGCAATACTGTACCATAGCGATCATAGCTGCTATGGATCAGGTCCCCAACAGAATTTAAAAAAAAGAAATAGTGTAGAAATAAAAGAAGCCATAGCGAAAAAACTTTTTTACCCATTTTCCCCTATTTGTATGAAAAAAAATTAAAGATTTAAGAAAACCCCCACATATGTGGTATCATCATTTCCGTCGACCTGTTCTATAATCTGAGCACACAAATTCTCCTGCCCAGAAAAACTGTAAAAAAAAAAAAAAAGAGGCAAAATGCTTATTTTAGTTAACGCAAGCCCTCACAGAGCTCCGTCCATGGAAAAATAAAAAAGTTATACGACTTTGAATGCAACAATGCAAAAATAATAATTTTTTAAAAAGGGGTTTTACTGTGCAGAAGTGGAAAAACCTAAAAAAGTTGCACTGTTTTTGGTATCGTTGTAATCGTACCGACCTGCAGAAAAAAAGTATTGTCATTTATGCTGTTTGACGCTGTAAAAAAAAAGTAAATTAAAAAACAATGGCAGAATTGATGTCTTTTCACTCCCTGCTCTCAAAAAAAAAAAAAATTGTTTTACAATATATTTTATGCATCCAAAAATGGTGGCAATAAAAACTATAGTTCGCCATGCAGAAAAACAAGCCATTATACAGCCGTGTCGACAGAAAAAAAAAAGTTATGGCTCTTAAAAAGCTGTAATGAAAATCCCCCAAAAATCGTTGCATTCTTAGGGCTTATTCTCACGAGCGTATATCGGCCACCGTTTTCATGGCCGGCGGATATACGCTACCATATAAGTTGTCTTCCCCTTCCCTCCCCCTCGCCGTCTCGCCTCCTCTCTCCTCCTCTCCGGCTGTTTGGAATGGTAGGGGCAGGGGCGGAGCAAAGCCCCTTGTCCTTAGCCAGCAATGGGAGGGGGCAGAGCTTAGCCAGCCGGAGGAGAGAGAGGTGGTGAACCGGGGAGGGAAGGCGAAGACAGCTCAGATGGTAGCGTATATCGTTCGGCAGTCAAAACGGTGGCAGATATATGCTTGTGTGAATAAGCCCTTAAGCTCAAAATAGGCCATGTCCTTAAGGGGTTAATATGATAAACTATACGGACACATTGTGCCATCCATAGTTAAAACTAGGCTTCTGGTGTGTGTTTTTTGGTATTGAACTCTGGTTATGTGCAAATCTAGACTTCCCTATACATAGTCAATCTTTATTATCTTAGCTGTGGCGTCATCCATTTGCCATGTCTTTACTCTGCAGGAGTGGAGTATAGTTGTTTGCTCACCACCTCTACTTCCATCAATAAGTATAAGCCAAGTTAGTATAGTGAATATAATGCAAACTTCTTGACTGCACAAACACACTGACTGAAATCAGTCATCACATCAGTACAGGATCGCAACTGGACCTGTAAATGTGAAAGTCTATATTCAGAATGTAAGATTAATGTTCAGCATGTTTTCATGCACAATGGTGAAGCCACAGCTAATGTGGTCTCCTGCTGTGTCCTATTTACATCATTGTCAATCATGTTGTAGTCAGCAACAGACAATCATTGGCTGTGGTGCTGTCATTGAAACACTTGTAGGTTAATTGGTGGTGATCTAATAGGGACCCTCAGGATACTCAGTGGTACGGTACAGAGTAGCCCTAGGGGGCCTGCCGATGGGTACTGAGTAGCAGGAAACCATTCCTCCTCAGAGATCCATTCAGTTAGGGCCAATGGTGGTCTCATCACATAATCCTGCTAGTCACATCAGTGTAAAACTGCACTCAGTGGTTTTGGAGCTTGGGACAACTCAGCACCCGCCATTTGGGTATCAACTGAGAAGCCTTAATGGAAAGCCATAAGTGGATGTACAGGTAATTCTCCTCGTAGGAACAGACAAAATGTGGCTTGAAGAGTTCCAAACAATATAACAGATCTCTCTCTCTGATACAAACAGTTTTTTGATTAAGCGTGTCATACATTTACAATTCGCTTTGAAGCTGAGAAGGTCACACTGGGCCACCGACAGTCTCCTTAGTAATCCAGTGATAATAGTCGCAGCACAAAGTTTACTTATATCTTATCTAGAATAGTCTGCTCAGAAAACGGGGGGGGGGGGGGGGGGAGGAAACACCTGATCTATCCTTGAGTGGCTCCGGACGCCGGGTCCCACGCGGCCCTGTCATGGGGCCTGGTACAGGTCTGCACGGGACAAGAGATTATAGAATCTGCTTACTCCTCTCACAAGTTGCTCTCCTTTGACATAGATGGAGTCACCATGCAGAAAACTCCTCAGTCCCATGGGACCATGTCAATAATGAAAACTAACTAAATAAAACTGGTGCAATAACCTTTTCTACTACTCACCACTAGAAACTCCCTCCAGAAGGTAATGGGCTGGTGACTTCATCATGCCCCCGTTACATTATCAGCAATGGTGTACAGCACATAGAGAGGGTCTCGCCTGTCCAATAGCAAAAGGGACAGGCTTCACTCTTAACAAGGGTCATATAGCATCCATGTGGTCACCTATATGGTATGTACACTTATAGTTATGCTCCATTTTGCCAGGGAAGCTTCTTTTGCTCCCCACTAATGAAAGTTTGTCTACTTTTCATGTCCCAATTCTTTGCCAACCCATATACTGTGGCGCAAATAACTTGTGTGTTTTTATTCCTCAACCAATCACTTTCAAAGTTCCCTTCCTACCATGAAAATAGAGCTTACTTCTCAAAGTGAAAAGGTTGGTATGTCTAACTTGCAAACTGGAAGACTCACCTGCAAATAATTATAGTGTACTTGTTCAGATAACATACATTATATTTTCTCTTGGGTGGAAACCTGGTAGTGAAGAGAGGAAGGTAGAAGTGTCCTTTATACAACAACAAAAGGAAAATCTACAAATAGAGGAACTACCGGTATAGTAAAAACACAAAGAAAGCCGGAGGTGAAATATTAACTTGATGTATATTACTATAAATCGCCTACAAATTGTAGAGGACATATAAACTCCAATCCACATGTATATATTCTTGTGAAAATAGGTACACTCCGGTGAGAGCGGGGCCGACGGGGGAGCGGAGATCTGGAAGCTGTCAGGGGGATGGCTGATACATGTGTGTATGGGGAGACATGTATGACATGCAGGGACATGGGCGTGGGAAATCTGTGAAGGTGTGTGTGCAGGAGCCAATCGGTAGCTGTGGGCGTGACCTGGGCATTACCTGTAGCTCAGCCCGGCCAACCCATGTCTTCCAGTGGAGACAAACCACACTAGTACTGGCCTATTCTCCGTTTCAACAGTTTTTGCTTTTTTTTTTTTTATAATGCTCGGGATAGACCCTCTGTACGAGACTGGATGGGACCCTTTTTATGAGATTTTTAAATATAAAACCATGATGGGACTCCTAGACAGAGACAAAAACGTGATGTGAACCAAGCTAAATGTACTTGACAAACTATATATAGTGTAAATCACTGTGTTGAAGGTGCCCTATCTTGATAAAGACTGTGCTGAGTGTAAAATACTTAAAGGAAGTATATTATCAGAAAAGAACATTGTATCAGAGTTTCCATAGTGAACATATTTTTAAGAATTCTTGGTGGGGTTTTTTTTTATCTTCGGGGGGGGGGGGGGGGGGATGACCTATATTAAAACAAATCCTGCAGTTTTTACACTGACAGCAAAGCCTAATGAGAGTCTGACACTTCCTGTTCTGTAGAGAACTTTTCAGTAATCATCTTGTTATAATCAGTCAGGATTACTCTAAAAGATGACACTTTTATATAAGGATAATGCAGAATCCACCATTTGTGAATGGATGCTCACAGCTCACCTCCTCCCCCTCCCTGCACCAGGACCTCTACTCAGGTCAAAGCATGCCTACTACAATCTCCATAGAAATCCATGAGCCCCTCCTGTCCATTGTCTCTTCTACTTTATAGCAGTCTTATGACCATATATCTTAATGCTGTTCAGTGCAGCTTAGACAAGTTGGCAGACTTCAATAATGATGTGAAGAAAATGTAAAAAAAAATCTACAACCTGAAATAAAAAAACAGATTTTAAAAAATGTAAACTTTTTAACTATTTGGGTTTACATGGTAAAAAAAAATATAGGTTGATACATTCAGTCTAAAAAATTGTTACAAAGCAGAGGGGTCCGTGTTGGTCTGCCACACATTACTCTGTGTAGCCGAGAGTAAGAGGTTTCCATGACAACAGTCATGCTTTACACTTTGCAGTCAGTAAATGAAGCAAACAACAAGTGCGTCTAAAACCTGGAGCCGCAGTATGGCCATTTCAGGTCAGGTAGGATGTTCTAGAAGTTGTGAATAAGGTAAACCTGGAACATGAATATGGTGGTCTTCCTGCAGGTCACAATATCACCTTACTTGACCAGCTATTTATCAGCAACACCCATGAAGGGGATTGAGAGGTTTTTCTTACACCATTCACTTTTTTGCTCCATAAATGTGTTAATCTGATCATTTAATGGTATGACACATCACTAGAATATGCGTAACCTTATGATCGATACCAAGAATAAAGGATTTGGGGCTTATCTTGCACAGCAGTGCAGCTGGGCCACCCGCTGCGTGGAAATTGTAGAACTGCAGCAGTGGTACTGCAGTCACCTCCCCTGTACTTGGGGTGGCCAGCAGCATCACTGTAAGGCCTCATGTCCACGGGGAAAATCAGGCCCGCTCCGGATTCTCCATGGAGAATCTGCAGCGGGTCCCTCCTGCCCCGCGGACATGAGCGCTCAAAATAAGAATTAATCAGAATAAACTTACCTCCCGCCCGCTCCGGATCCTTCCTTCGCTGCGGCGTCATCTTCTCTGCATCGCGGCCGGATCTTCTTTCTTCGGCCCGGCGGATGCGCAGGATGACGTCGGTGACGTGCCCCACGCATGCGCCGGCCCGAAGAAAAAAGATCCGGCCACGACGGAGAGAAGATGGCGCCGCGGCGAAGAGAAGAACCGGAGCGGGTGAGTAAAATCTGATTTTTGTCTCCCGCGGATCCGGACGGCTTCCATAGGCTTCAATAGAAGCCCACGGGAGCCGTCCCCGCGGGAGACCCGCATGAAAATGGAGCATGGTCCAGATTTTTTCATGCTCCATTTTTTTTAAAATCACTTTTATTGACCATCCGCGGGTATTTATCTACCCGCGGGTGGTCAATGCATCCCTATGGGGTGCGGATCCGCGTGCGGGAGAAGAGTTCAAATCCGCTGCGGATTTTAATTCTTCTTTTGCCCGTGGACATGAGGCCTTAAGGAGCTGCAGTGCTTCAGCCTGAGGCTTGCAGGGGTGGGGGGTGTCTTGGTAGTTGAACCCCAACCAATCAAGTGATATACTATTACTTCTACTACTGTGAAAACAGCTTTAACCCTTTAGTGACATGGCCTATTTTGGACCTAGTGACGCAATGATTTTCATCTTCACTTTTCTAAAGCCATAACTTTTTACAATTGTTTACATGGCCATATAAGAGTTTTTTGTGTGGAAAGCTGTAGTGTTTATTGGTACCATGTTTTGGGTACATATAACTTATTTATATAACTTTTATCAGTTGTTTTTTGGAGGGCAGAGAGGAAAAACATCAATTGTCTTTTTTTTGCTGTTTTTCTATTTTACAGCAAATGACATGATACATTTATCTCTGGATTGGTATGATTACCACAATACCAAAATTATATACATATTTATTTATATATTTTCGGGGACAATAAAAACCCTTTTCTTTGAATTAAAAAAAAAGTTATGGAACTTTGAATTCTGAATGCAGCAATGCAAAAAAATAGTTTTCCATTGATAGAGCTCTGTGAGGGGTTGCTTTTTTGCGTGACGAGCTGTAGTTTTTTAGTGGTACCATTTTGGGGTACATATGGCTATTTTGATGCAGGACTGGGTCACTGGGCTGAAGACGAGTAAGTACCCTTTGTTTTATTGTTTTAACCCTTTTGGCTTTGATTTTAAAAAGTTTATTCTACCCGGAAACCCCTTTTAATTATTGCATTGATATATCCTCAACCTTCCAACTTTGTACCATAGTAACTAACCAGCTCAGCTTCAAAAGATGTGGGGAGGGTGTATCTATCTATCTATCTATCTATCTATCTATCTATCCATCTATCCATCTATCTATCTATCTATCTATCTATCTATCCATCTATCCATCTATCCATCTATCCATCTATCCATCTATCCATCTATCCATCTATCCATCTATCCATCTATCCATCTATCCATCTATCCATCTATCCATCTATCCATCTATCCATCTATCCATCTATCCATCTATCCATCTATCCATCTATCCATCTATCCATCTATCCATCTATCCATCTATCCATCTATCCATCTATCCATCTATCCATCTATCCATCTATCCATCTATCCATCTATCCATCCATCCATCTATCTATCTGTTATATAGTGATCCCAGATTGGGGATGTGGGTGATGATAATATCTATATTATATACACAGTTATAATAAAGGAGATCACAGCTCATCCTCCTGATTCTATACTTGTGGTCTGTAGTTTATTTATAAGAATATAACAGATGGTAATAATTACACTTTTCACCCAGCAGGCAGAAATGATACAGCCTCTAGCTAATGGTGTGCTGATGCATCATGGGATTGATATGAAAATGAAAGTGTTTTAGTTGAAGTGGCCCATAAATGTATATTTAAAGGGGTTGTCCCGCGCCGAAACGTTTTTTTTTTTTTTTTTTAACCCCCCCCCCCCCCCGTTCGGCGCGAGACAACCCCGATGCAGGGGTTAAAAAAACAAACCGGGTAGTACTTACCCGAATCCCGGCGGTCCGGCGTCTTCATACTCACCTGCTGAAGATGGCCGCCGGGATCCTCTCCCTCCATGGACCGCAGGGCTTCTGTGCGGTCCATTGCCGATTCCAGCCTCCTGATTGGCTGGAATCGGCACGTGACGGGGCGGAGCTACACGGAGCCGGCATTCTGCACGAGCGGCCCCATTGAAGACAGCAGAAGACCCGGACTGCGCAAGCGCGGCTAATTTGGCCATTAGAGGCCGAAAATTAGTCGGCACCATGGAGACGAGGACGCCAGCAACGGAGCAGGTAAGTATAAAACTTTTGATAACTTCTGTATGGCTCATAATTAATGCACTATGTACATTACAAAGTGCATTAATATGGCCATACAGATGTGTATAGACCCACTTGCTGCCGCGGGACAACCCCTTTAATGCTAAAAGTTGATTGATCAAAGAAGGAAAGGAAAACTTTCCCATAAGTTTTCATTTCAGTGCAGGTAAATCGCATTCTTTTTGCAAGTCTGCAAATGCAAATATCTTTCCATTGTTTTGCACAGTTGTCCATTTGCCCCATCTTTAGCTAGATATGATGCAAGGATTTTTCCTTGCTACAATAAGGAGTTTAATTTAATTTTTTTTTTGCAATTCCAGTGGTTGGCAGTTGAGAGGGGCACACAAACACATTCACCGTACATGTATAGGTCATACTATGCACCCGTAGATTATAGACTGTCACTTAAAACACTGTATTGGATCATTAAGCTGACACCTTCCTGTCAGTAATCCAATTGAGGGAAGCTACAATCAGCCTTCCACAGCCAGAGATGGTTGATAACCGAATGCTTAAAGGGGTTGTCTCGCGAAAGCAAGTGGGGTTAAGTACTTCTGTATGGCCATATTAATGCACTTTGTAATATACATCGTGCATTAAATATGAGCCATACAGAAGTTATTCACTTACCTTCCCTGCGCTGTCGTCCCCGTCTCCATGGCTACGTCTAATTTCAGCGTCTAATCTCCCGATTAGACGCGCTTGCGCAGAAGGGTCTTCTCCCATCTGTTCGGTGCGGCACGAGCGGCATTCTGGCTCCGCCCCCTTCTACGCATCATTGCGTAGCTCCACCCCCGTCACATGTGCCGATTCCAGCTTTCGCGAGACAACCCCTTTAAGACTGTTCATCTGCACCGCTGAAGATGTCTCTATAAGATAGTAGAAACCACAGGTACTTAATGTTTTTATGTGTAGTGACAAGTTAGTTACTTGGATCAATCTTCATCAGTTTTGCCAGCAGTGGGGAATAGAACCTTTCTCCTTTCTCATCCGTATCATTGGGGGCCACAGCCTAGACCATGGGATATAGCCACTGCCCTAGGAGGTGACACTAAGCAAAAAAGTGTTAGCTCCTCCCCCCTGGCTATATCCCCCCTGCAGGAACTCAGCTAATTAGTCTTTAGCTTAGTGTCTGCTAGGAGGCAGACGTGGCTATTCGCGGGAATCCGGGGAGTTGGGGCTTTTCCCTGGCTCTACTGGCCTCCCGGGGGAGACGCAGGCAGGGGGTGTCTCCACCACTACTGCGGCGTCTCACCCAGCGAAGAAAAAGGGGCCCGACCATGCAATGCGCATCTGAGTCGGTTACCCGCCAGCCATAGGGCTCCCCCTCCCTGGAGTAGCGCACTGTCTGACGGTGACGCATAGGGGGCAGCACTGCTGGAACAGTTGACGCGTGGACAGGCTGTGGCCCCCAGAACACGGACAAGATACACAGTTGGGGACTCCATACTGACAGCGGCGGCGGCAGCATTCCTGGCAACGCAGAGTACCTTATGGAGCAGACAGCAGCGGCAGCAGCTCTCCCAGACAGGGGCAGAAGCGAGGCAGGTGCAGGACGCCGGAGTGTCGGCCGGCAGGCCACTTCCGGGCACGGCGCTCCGGGGGGCGGAGCGCCATCGTCTTGGCCGGGTAGCGTCACTTCCGGGTCGCGGACGTGCTTCCGGGGGCAGGCCACGCCCCCCTCCGACCGCGGCAAGTTTAAAAGGGGCAGCCAGATAGAGGACTGGCCGCTCTCAGCAGCTAGTCGCCTCGTTCTGCCTGCACTTCTGAGCCCAGCACTGCGCGGCTCTCAGAGCACTCAGCAGCACACAGGCATCCAGCCAGCCATCCAGCTCTGCAGTTTTTCTCCTGCTACAGAGAAAGCACCCGGACAGCAGCAGCACCTCCTGTCTCGGGCACCAGCAGCCGTAAAAGCACCGCAGCAGTCCCTGCCACAACACCTGCCGGGTCACCAACGCTGCGAGGCCGTGTGGTGGACCCACGTCGACTCCCGACAGCATCCAAGCGTCAGGACCAGAGGCTCCAGCTGGACCGGGGGAACCGCAAAAACAGCTGCTAGACTGGGTAAGCCCTGCACATGGCAGCCCTTCGCGGTGTTTTCCCTTCACCCTCCCCTGTGACGCGTCCTCCTCGGAATATGCACGAGGGAGGGCACGCAAAAGAAGGAGGTCCCGTAGCAGCGAGGACACTCCCCGTAGATCGCGCCACACCAGGAGGTCATCTAGACCCCCCAAGTCCAGACGATCCAGAGACTCTCATGGCTCTCATGGGTCCAGGGAGTCCGTGCAAACTTAACACAGATCAAGGCATTCTTCACGGTCGCGGTACTCTGCGAGACCGGCCCGGGCTCGCCATGATTCCCCTCGAGCATCGTGCTCACGGGTGTCTCAGGACACGGCCCAAACGGCAGGCGAGAGCAGTGGGTCCGAAGACTACGACCACTCTGCGGGCTCGTCGGCTTCGGAGCTAGACGAGGAACAGGTGTCGCGCCTAGCCAGTCTAATGGACAGCCTGGTAATATCCGTAAGAGAAACCCTTCAAGTAATGGAGGAACCAGTAGAGAAGGCTCCTTCCATGGTGTCGTTTAGAGGGCAGAAGAGATCACGACAGGTCTTCCCAGACCATCAGGATTTTTCGGAGGTCCTTAACAAAGAATGGCAGAACCCGGACAAAAAATTTAGGCAACCCGGGAAAACTTGGGAAATTACATACCCATTCCCAGGGGGTCTGAAAAAGGGTTTGGCGGTACCTCCGGTAGTCGACCCGCCAGTGTCTCGACTATCTAGAAGCACAGCATTGCCAACAGCCGAAGTAGCAACTCTGGCTAATCCTCAAGACAGGAAGCTGGATACATTGGCGAAAACAGTGTTTCAAGCCACAGGCACTGCCTTGCAACCGATTTTTTTCGGCCGCATGGGTCAGTAAGGCGTCCATAGCCTGGGCCAAACAGCTACGAAGAGACATTGTAGCAGGCGCTCCACCGAATGAGTTGCTCGAACTGACAGACAATGTCATAGAGGCAAACAAGTTTGTATGCGCAGCAGAACTAGATGCAGCCAAGTTCGTGGCTCGGGCGTCAGCTGCATCGGTCGCGGCAAGGAGAACTCTCTGGCTGAAGAGCTGGTCAGCCGATACAGCATCCAAGATGGCTCTAACAAAGTTGCCATTCAAAGGAAACAGGCTATTTGGATCTAAACTGGATGACATGATAAAAGACGCCACAGGCGGCAAGAGCACGTCATTACCAAAGATGCCGGCAAGAAAGGAGAAGGTTCCATTAAAAAGGAAACCATTTTTTAGGTCCTTTCGGCGTTTTTCGTCCCGCCCAGGGTCAGGGCAGTGGTCCCAACCTACGAGAACCCCGACGGACGCAAAGAAGGGCCCCTCTTTCAAAACAAGACAAGCGTGGCGATCCCGACCCGGAACATCCAAAACGGCGGGATCGAAGAGAGCGGCATGAGACACTGCCCCCACCCAGTGTCACCAGGGTGGGGGGCAGGCTCTCCCAATTTTGGGAGACATGGGGGAGGCGCGTGAGCGACAAGTGGGTACAGGAGATTGTGACATCCGGGTACGCAATCGAATTCACGACTCTCCCACGAAATTCGTTCTGCAGGTCCAGAGTGCCTACCACCCCGGAAGGAGTAGCCGACCTACAGCAGGCAGTGCAGAATCTTCTGGCACAAGGGGTTGTGAAACCGGTGCCGAGGGCACAGGAGAGGCAAGGGTTCTATTCGAATCTCTTTCTTGTACCCAAGAAGGACGGCAGAGTGAGGCCGGTTCTGGATTTAAGGAGGTTGAATCAATTCATCAGAACAAAACATTTCCGGATGGAGTCAATCAAGTCCGTGATAACCTCCATGCAGCCGGGGGAATTCCTGTCCTCGATAGATATCAAAGACGCTTATCTCCATATCCCGATTCGGGAAACACATCAAAAATTCCTTCGTTTCGAGACACAGGGAAGGCATTTTCAATTTACGGCGCTGTCATTCGGCCTGTCTACTTCTCCAAGAGTGTTTACGAAGGTACTAGCAGCAGTGATGGCACTACTCCATGCGGAGGGTATATCGGCCATTCCATACCTGGACAATGTACTAATAAAAGCACCGTCACGGGACGGCAACATCAGAAGTCTACGCGTCACAATGGAAACTCTAGAAGAATTCGGCTGGATAGTGAACCGCGAGAAGTCATGCCTAATACCAACACAACGCTTGGAATTTTTAGGCATGATATTCGACACCAGCCAGCACCGGGTCCTACTACCTCAAGCAAAGGTAGACAAGCTCCTGCAGGGTATCCGGTCCCTAATGCAAGGGAAACCGCTAACCATCAGACACTGCATGGCTATCCTGGGCCAGATGGTGGCAGCATTCGAGGCGGTCCCCTTCGCCCAGTTCCGGTCAAGGAGACTACAACACCTGATATTGTCGCGCTGGAACGGGTCCCGACTGACCCTGGAACAGCGAATCCGGATAACCCCTCAAGTCCAAGGGGCGCTGAAGTGGTGGCTGAAACCTGGGAGGCTTTAGGCGGGACGGCCTTTGGGCCCAAGTCGATGGATAGTGTTGACGACAGACGCCAGCCTTTCGGGTTGGGGCGGAACACTGGGGGACCAGTCTGTTCAAGGAGTTTGGTCTCAAAGAGAAACAAGGCTGCATATAAACATCCTAGAATTGCGGGCCATCTACCGGACTCTCCAACACTTCGGGTCCAACGCCAAGAGGAAAAATGTACGCATGCAGACGGACAACACCGCAGCGGTGGCTTATATCAACCAGCAAGGAGGCACACGGAGCGTGTCAGTAATGAGCGAGGTAGCATACATACTAACATGGGCGGAGAAGCATCTGAGCTCGATATCCGCAGTCTACATTCCCGGAGTAGAAAACTGGGTGGCGGATTACCTAAGCCGGGAAAGAGTAGATCCCGGCGAATGGGGGCTGCACCCAGAAGTTTTTCGGACGATATGCCTGAAATGGGGCACACCAGACGTGGACCTCATGGCGTCCCGACTAAACTACAAAGTGCGCCCGTTTGTGACCCGAGCACGGGATCCACAAGCAGCGGCAGCAGACGCACTGACCATTCCGTGGGGGGAATACAAACTTCTATACGTATTTCCGCCAATCCCTCTCATACCGAGGATTCTAGGGAAAATTAAGCAGGAAGGGCGACCAGCGATATTAATAGCACCAGACTGGCCAAGAAGAAGCTGGTACGCGACCATCATAGAAATGCTGTCCGACACACCGTGGCACCTTCCGGACCAAAGAGACCTGCTATCCCAGGGACCTTTTCTACACCCGGATTCCAGGTCTCTACATTTGACGTCCTGGCCGTTGAGACCGAGGTGTTGAGAAGAAAAGGTTATTCGGAGAAGGTAATTCAGACAATGATACGGGCCAGGAAACCAGCCTCGTCGGCGATTTATTATAGAGTATGGAAGCGCTTCTTCACCTGGTGTGAGGAGAGGCGGGTACAACCGATGCAATTTTCGGTAGCCAGAATTCTTGCATTCCTACAATCGGGGCTCGCTAAGGGGACAGGTCTCGGCACTAACGGTACTGTTTCAAAAGCCAATCGCAAATAGGATGGCTGTACGTACTTTCCTGCAAGGAGTCGCCCATACGACGCCCCCGTTTAAACCCCCGGTCCAAACTTGGGATCTTAATCTCGTGTTGGACACTATGATGGACCAGCCGTTTGAGCCGCTGAAGGAGATTTCTATGCGACTACTGACCTGGAAGGTGGTATTTCTCGTCGCTTTCACGTCGATTCGTAGGGTCTCGGAGCTGGCGGCCTTGTCTATACAGACGCCATATATGACCTTCCACCAGGACAAAGCAGTACTAAGACCATCACCCGAGTTTCTACCAAAAGTAGTCTCGCAGTTTCACATTAATGAAGAAATTGTCTTGCCTTCTTTTTGTCCAGCACCAGTACACAAAAAGGAAAAAATGCTGCACCACCTGGACGTAGTAAGGGCGCTGAGGATCTATGTGAAAAGAACAAAGGAATTTCGGAAGACCGACACCCTCTTCATTATTCCGGAAGGGGCCCGAAGGGGCTCGGCGGCCTCAAAAGTCACCCTATCGAAATGGATAAGGTCCCTGATAACAGAGGCGTATCGCACCTCAGGACGCTCGCCGCCATTTCGGGTTACGGGCGGTAGGGGCTTCCTGGGCAGTCCGTCACGGAGCCTCAGCCCTTCAGGTGTATAAGGCAGCCACCTGGACTTCCTTACATACGTTCTCAAAGTTTTACAAGGTCCACATAGCCGCATCATCTGACGCCGCTCTTGGCCGGAAGATCTTGCAGGCGGCGGTCGCTTGACCGCACAGCCGAACTTTGAATGCCCACCCAATATATTGTTTTCGGGACTGCTTGTGGACGTCCCAATGTCTAGGCTGTGGCCCCCAATGATACGGACGAGAAACAGATATTTTTGGTATAACTTACCGTAAAATCTCTTTCTCGTCGCGTTCATTGGGGGCCACAGCACCCGCCCCTTGTTTATTTAAGCGGTTGCTGGAACTTTCTGTTCTTCGGTCATTTTTTTGGCAGAAAATTACGCCAAGAATATGTATTTTGGTATGTATAAAACATAGTATGTATAATTTGACTCCCACTGGCTTCCTACTGCTTGCAGACAGACTAATTAGCTGAGTGCCGGCAGGGGGGATATAGCCAGGGGGAGGAGCTAACACTTTTTTGCTTAGTGTCGCCTCCTAGGGCAGTGGCTATATCCCATGGTCTAGGCTGTGGCCCCCAATGAACGGGACGAGAAAGAGATTTTACGGTAAGTTATACCAAAAATATCTGTTTTTCCTGGCATCCATATTCAGTGGAATAAGTGATTTATTGGGGAACTTGGAATGTCAGTTTTTACAGTTTTTCGGTGCTGCTTGCATCGGAATTCACTTGAAAGGATAATGCGGACTACAAGCGATCCTAAATTGCTGTGCACCTACTAACATATGTATCCTCCTAATTTCCCCCAGAGAGCCCTGACTCACAGCTACACTTCTTTATAGGAAGTGCGGGACGTTAGTCAGGGCTTCACTGATTCATAGGTTGTTTCACTGATTCATCTTGATATTTCATGCTCTGTCAGTCTCTGTAATTGCAGCCATTCATGGCACCTGCATAGCGCTAACTTTTGGCCTTGCAGTTCCATATCGAGCCTCTACAATCTCTACTCCAAGGCTTCAGTACTTCTGTGCTCTGTGTACTAAACAAAGAAGAAACTGTTGACCCTTATTACAGTATGTAACGCAGCTGGGTCTGTCCAAGAATCCTATTTAGCGGTCCTCCTTGTATATTACCTGCTTTTCTTTTTAACACTCAGCTAGCTTCTTGACCTAACCAGTTACCCTCTGACCCTTATAGGCACTGTGCATATGGTATACAGAATCCCTGCTGACTACTCTACTAGGTCCCTGCAACTCAATACTACAGAGAGATTTTCCACTAAAAGCTATTTTTTTCCATAGGCCCTATACACCCATCTGGGCCCTATATTATGGCACTGTACAACCTGGAGGTTGTACAAAGCTGCTGTAATATGGCTTTGTTCCATGGGGCATCTTCTGCATCACATTACACACTAAACATAGACCCAGGGGTGTAGCTTAAAGGCTCATGGGCCCAGGTGCAAAAGTTTATCTTCGGGGCCCCCCAACTTCCATTAACCTCTTAACGCAGAGGCAAAACTTGAAGCTCCTGGGCCCCAATGCAAAACCTGTAACAGGGCCCCCAACTATAATGCTTTATTCATAGTACTGGGCTCCCTATATGGGGAAGAGAGGCCTTATGGGCCCCCTAAAGCTCCTGGACCTGGGTGCAAACGCATCCCCTATATTACACCAGTGCACACACCTTTCCCATACTGTACATTTTTTATTTAGATATTGGCTACTGATGACCACATGATTACCAAGTGTAGCAGTCTCCTAAATTAATCACTCTGTAGTTGGCAGTGGTACTTTTTAAGGAATTATTTATATGATTAACTGGCATTTATAGCAAAAATAAGCAATTCAGTTGGATAAACCAGGAAATGGATTAAGTATTCTCTTTCCAGTATATGCAGTGACGACCTAGTAAACTATAAGATTAAAAAATGGGGTGATCTCATTTACAGATGTGCATGGAAATTGCTTAATGGAGTTTTCTGAGACAGTAAGAAAAAAAAATTATAAAAGGCTAAAATGAAGAAAAATTGAATACTCTCCTATCCCGGCGGTTCGCCATCCAGCAGCCCCAGTGCCCACCTCAAGGAATCCAAAAGAAGCAGTGCGCGGTCACGTGCCATTCATTGTGTACGTGACTGCTCAGTCATTCGCAGACTTTAGCGGCCACAGAAGAATCACCACTGAAGCCTGTAAGTGGCTGAACCGCACATGAGGGCCCACTGCTTTTTTCAGGTTTCGTGTGGAGGGCACCTAAGCTTGCAGCACTGGATAGGGAGCCGCCGGGAAATGGGAGTATTTTTACATTTTAAAGAGATTTTCTAGGACATTTAAAAAAAAAAAAATTATAATGATAATCTGTCACTATCTTTTCACAGCCCTCTCTGAGAGCAGCACAAGGTAGTGACGCTGATCACAGTGATATGTATTCTGTGTGTTTCTGTGCAGTAGTTTGGGAGACCTGTGAAATTAAGTAGTTGCAGCCAAAGGGCTTATTCACACGTCCATATAATGGTCAGGTTTTCATGCCCCGGCCGATATACGGTGTACCTTTCTGCAGGGGGAGGGGGTGGGCCGGGAGCCGTGCACTGAGCTTCCACCCCTCGCCTCTGTTTGCAATGGGAGGGGAGGGGTGGAGCTAATGTCTGCCCCTCCCACCCCCTCCCATTGCAAACAGTGGCGAGGGACGGAGGGGGGGCGGCAGCTCAGTGCACTGCTCCCAGACCACCTCCTCCCCCTGCAGAAAGGGATATCGTATATCGGCCGGGCATGAAAACCTGGCTGATATACGCACGTGTGAATAAACCCTAAGGCTGCCTACACACCATCGAGTGCGATATCGGGCTAAGAAACTCGCCCCAATATTGTGCTTGCCAAACTGCATTTTCATTGCAATGTGAGGCGTTTTTATGTCAAAAACTCCTCCTATCACTTCAGTAAAGTAGCAGTCCTCTGGCGCAGGAAAACATCGCTCATGTACATGACTTCATTCAAAAGAATGGGGTTAATATTTGTAAGTGTCGTAACGCACATCTTGCCCAATTTTTTCAGCCCTGTGAAACTGGCCTAAAGGCTGGTTTAAACAGGCCACTGATAAAGCAGTGATAAAGAAGTACGCCTAGATCAGGTAAAATAAGTATAAGAGTCACTAGTGACAGCGACCTTAACCAGAACTCAGACACGACATCCGAATGTAGTCAAAGTCAGTAAGAATGCCTGGTGAGCCAGGCACCCAACTTTTATTGAGTATTAAAAGAAGGTGTGGTTAACATATAGAGAGGGGAGGCATATTCAAATAAGATATAGGTAAAACATATGGGAGTATACATTATTGGCAGGTAAATGACTTTCTCAGGCTCTAAATATCACATTTGACATAGAGACATTGGAATTCACAGATGTTGCAAAATTACACAATAATAGGATAACCCCTACGCACCCTCAAGCTCAACGCATCCTGGTTCCACAATAAAGATAGTTTCCAGCACAAACATCCTTGTATTAATCACTATGTGTACGTGACCTGCTAAATCAGCACACAGTTCATGACCAGGCCAGTGTGTTCTCATCTGAAGGCCTTAAAGGGATTTTCAGAGTGAACCAATGTCATGAACCAAACTATATCTTTTACAATTTCCCTCCTAAAATATCTTTATAGTGGAATGGTAGGATGCACCCTAGGCTAGAAGATGTAAAACAAAGCAGACCTGCTATCTTTGCTACACTCACTAGCCCTTCCTAGAGAGACCCGCCCCGAGGATGTGTGGAGATCTTCCTCCCACTCCTCTACCCCACCCCCACTGGGTCAGGCCTCTTCTTTCCCTGCTAGTCTCCTCAAGGCACACAGTAGAAGGGGTTATCACATCCCATTGCACAACATCCAAAAGCGTTGATTAGGTAAGAGTAAATGAGAATAAATGAGTCCAATGGAAGTCCATATAAGGAAATGTTCATGGTATGATTAAAAGTCCATATAATGCATGAGTCCTTTGAAAGGTCATTGTTCTTTGAAGGTTAGGATCCTTTAGATCACGCTGTCATATCCGCAGTACATGCAATTATCAAATTTTTGCAGAGTAGGTTTTCCACACAAGGTACAAGGTGTCTTATCAGTTGTCAACACTGTCATGAGATGAGTTTCAGTTTTTAGCACACCGGGGGATTTCTTAGCGGATTTTCCTGAAAAACATTTACAATTAGTTCCCAGAATTTTTTTTGATGATTACCATTACAAGCTTGATGACAATTACGAGTACTATAACACACAACACTCCTTGTAAGAATAGGCCCACTACTCCAGAAATCATGCCACCCAACCCCTTAAACCAGTTCACAGGGTTTAAGTAAGATAACCATTCGGGCCATTTGGTCTCATCGTCAGAGATAGCCTTACGGTACGACTCTTTTATCCTTCTCGCTTGTTCCAAATCATGAGTGATCCGTAATGTTCCTGCTGGATCTATGTAGTGACAACAAGATGGACCCACCACCTGGCATAACCCTCCTTGTGAGGCGGTGAGATAGTCTAGGACCACTGTATGTTGGTTAGTGACTAGGATTAATTGTTTAGTATATTCATTTTGAACACCGAGTATGTCAAATAGTGTATCAGTGATGTTATCAAAAGCATCTCTCAAAGCCTCTATCATGTGAGTGTTCCTTAATGAGTTAAATATCATACCTATTGGTCCTCCCAGAACTACTCCAGCCTTCCAGGCCCAATGTGCATGTGCAAAGTGTACCTTGTGTTCTGGAACGTAACATATGTGATGGAACATGCTGATAGGGAAAGTCATCACTAGTCCAAACCCAGGTGGCCTGCTCCAATTTTGCTAGGGTACATGTACCTCCAGCTCCAAGTGGGATCCACCTGTAAGCTTTACTACCACATACTGCATAAACACCTGGAAGCTTAATCAGTATTCCATGTATGACCGCATCTGCAATATAAACTAATAACACAGTATTAGGAAATAAACACCAAGAATAAGCTTCAACATTAATAAATTCCTAATAGAACGCTTTAGCGACCAAAGGGGCATGACAGCATACCCAACCTTCTAACAGATTTTGTCACTCTAGATATGATCTCATGATACATAATGATTTTGTTAGCGCATTCTTTATCTAATGCATGCTCATTAGACACAATTGAAATCTTGCCAATAATACAGGAAGGGAAGTAAAATATTTTCTTTTGTTCCTTTACAGAAGTAATTAAAGTTGGTAAAGGCCTTCCATCTCCTGGTTGCAGGTTATGAGTACGTTGTAATGATAATAGATCTGGAATAGAACTGAAAACATGTTTATGAATCTGCTGCAATATTTTCTACATAAAATGTCAAAACAGCATCTATTGGTCACTGAAACAGGTATAAGAGAAATATTTTAGAGGAAAAATTTAAGTGCAACCTTAACAGTTTTTCCAACGTTCTGGCAGGTGCAAATGGCACAATCCTTGCACAACCCTAGCAATAGCGTGCTGACATCCTGATGTTACCCAGCGCTGTTTACCAGACTCACCATTGCCTCTTTGAACTGATGTGTAGGTCCTTGTGAGATGGCACAGGTAACAGGGTGTCTGAACCCAACCCTTTTATAACTAAAACAGGATTACATAATGGGATCAAGAATGTGATTATAATACATAAAATCACCTTCCAACTAAAAGTTTGAACATACCTTTTTGACATTTTATAACTCTGTTATTAAATGATTGGTAACTTCTAAATGTTTCTCTCAAATGCTACATGTTTTTCATAACAATGATACATTGCATAAACAATCAGATAATCTAATATCAAATTTATTACACCCTAGAATTTCATTTGCTAGCAACACAAAACCAATCCTGTCAAATCTGGGCTCGAGAAAAAAACAAAAACAAAAGCAAAAATGAAAAATAAATATATAAAAATAAAACAACAAAACAGTCATATATGGAATACAAATGTCTCTTTATCTTGAGGTCTTCCTTCCGTTGTTTTTCATTACATCCCAAATATACAGGGTCTCTAATGCAGGGAAGCAGAGCAATTATTGTGTCCTTACTACTTTCCCTGGTTAGTCTGATGTCAGTCAATCTCCTCCATTCATCATACCCATGGATGTAAGGTATTCACAGGTGACTATAGAGCCCCTTGTTCCTTGTAGATTCCACTCTTCCACATGCCCTTTGCACACCATTGGTCATCTCAGGTCTCCAGGGAGGAGCTATAATGCTTAGCCCTCCTTTGACTAGTCGCCAACTGGCAGTTAGGCACTGTTTTAAACACTTGTCAGTTCTTCAGGCTCAGTTGAATAGTCACAGCTATGGAGAGATACAGCTGGCACTTAGAGAAGATAAAAATTAAAATCACACTTGCAAAGTTCCAATCTCCTGCCAGATATAACTCAGTTCATGAATTCATTCAGTCCAAAATAACCTTGATCGCAAATAGTTCAGTCCATGATAAATTAAAACAAAAAAACAAAATCGCAGTCCTGGGTCTTGTGGTACTCTTCTTCATCCGTCCATAAAAATGGATGAAACCAGTTTCTATATGTCAGCTTTATCAATCTCTGCCCAGAGTGACCCTATTAGCTTTCTACTGCAGCAAACAAATATTTTTAATAAATATCTATTTCTATGACAGCCTGAACAACTTCTATATACTTTATACATACAACTCATGAATCAGTCTTTTGAACAAACAGTAATAATTCCTTAAAATTATTCAAACATCACAAATTAAGATAATCAAGTTTAAAACACAATCTTAAGATTTATCATTATCATCCATACATTTATAATTAGCAACTTTCATACTTTGTCAGTCTAGCCTTTTCAGAGTTCTTCCCTCACACCCTCCTTTTCGGGGGAGGGACCCACTGCACACTCCCTCTCTCCACATCATCCAGCTCCACCCCTTTGAATCCAGCCAGTTGTTTTAGATCGTTAAACCTCAAATGCAAAAATATGGATGATCAGAGCACACCTCAATACCTCATTATACTTGCATTGATAGGACTTCACACATTCGTACTCATTAGATTTACAGGACAGTTCTTAGAAACCAACAGCTGGATACAAGTATCATCAGCAGAACCTCCACTAAATGATTGATTTTTTTTTTTTTTAAAGGTTTTGTATGTTATAGCAAGCAAAATCTATTAACTCCCACTTCTTATTAGATTCAATTAAACTAGAACGTATGTCCTGTTTACATATTATCGATCAGCCGGCTAGGGAGGGAGTACTATAGCCAAACATCGCTCCTATGTCTGGCTTCTACATGGTGGGCAATTGCCCTTCATGCAACCCATCGCTCCACAGCCATAACGCCCTTCTTTGGCTGTGGACGGGATGTGTTGCATCGCAGCCCTTGTGATTCAGCTCAGTAGGATTTTCACGTATCTTAAATTGCATATATACATTATATATGTATCTTTTATATTACTAGTTTTTCCGTTAAATAGAATGCCCCCCTTCACCCCTTCCACAATGTCTGCATTTGCATACTATGGAGGAGCAGAGGTTAATTTTCTGAGTATTCCAAAATGTTAAACCACTGCATACTCACTCACTTAAGTACACATCATATAGTCATGAATTTCTACTTAACATTCCTGTCCAGGTGCAAATTCCCTTAATCTCCATACCTGCTCTCATGTATTTTTGCCTCATATACCACCCATACCAGATCCCATCATGAACTTTCCCTGATCAGTTTTTCCCTGATCCCATCACATCGTGGATATTCTCTGATCGGTCATGGGTCCCATAGCAACTGTCAAAAGTAGCGAACTTTGTCTTCAGTATTTGCTATGTAAAATCTGTTTACCAAAATGACACCTGGCCGCGGGTTGCGATCCTTTGGCACTCTGTCATTACCCCTGGCTAGTGTTCCACACATTACAGTAGCCAGTTTAATCCAGGCAACCAAATACAGACCAGCAGATTTTGGAGAGGAACTTGCACTTGTAACCCTTAAACATATACTCACGTAAGTGATTGTGTAGTATTTCTAGCAATACTGTACACCCACTGAAAACACAAGAACATAGTCATGATATAATGCTTGCACGTATGCCAAGCAATTAAAGGAGCTTCAGTTTTCTATTCAATTAAGGTTACAGTGTAGACACATCAGTCCGTAACAAACCGTCCTCATGAAAACTTTAAAATTACATGATCAGTGAAAAAAACATTACGTTACTGATTTATATAGACACGAACCACAAAGCATTCACCCAGAGCTCACATTGCAAAACTGTACTCACACTTATACAGGCGAAAGTAACATCCAAACATCAACCAGCACACTAGTAAAATTCCTTTTAGAGTAGTAGGAGAATACAAACATACAGTTATGAACATAAAAACTTATACAGTGAATAACCACCATATATTTTCAAATTAAAACATTACCAAACATAATAAAGACAGTTAAAGAGGAGATTGCATGATGAAATATTTGCTACGTACTTGGCACAGAGCCAACAGACTATCAGCTATGTACCTACAATCGCAGTGCAAACACACTAATACCAAATCATTCACAGCAGAAAACTAAATCCAGTCATTTTCCATCATATTTCATACTCCTATACCTAAAGGTAACAGATCCATCAGACAGACTTACATTCTCTTATTGCATAACTTACTTCATTGCACATTATTAAAACATCTAGTTTTACTTTAACTTTCTGTAGTGTAACATAGTAATATTTCACTAGTGTTAACAACAAAACTCTTAGCGGCATGTCACATAGCATTCTCTCCCCCCTCGTAAACATCACTACATACATCCATTTAACCGCTCCACCTTATCACTACTCTGTGAGTGGCATGGAGTATGGAATGCCTGCTCTATTCCCAAGGCCTTTTTCACCTCTTGACATACTCCAGAAGTCAAGTGTATACCTCTGTCACTCTCAATCACCTCTGGTATTCCATACTGACACACACTAGGACATATTCATAGGTCCCACTTTTAGGAAAGTGGATGAAATTATTCTGCAATCGCTGAAAATTGGCGCCAAGCATTAAGGTCAAGACCAGCTTTTGGTAATTTGGCCTTCCGCCTATCACACCCATAGCAATCCAACAGGGAGAGCCAGTCCCGTCTTCGGATATCTAGCTATGTGCAAAACCTTGTGTCCCGCAACTGTCAGTGGGCGGCTATCCCAGAGCCCAGTTACATATACCTACACTCTATCGGTAGCCAAAAACTGTAGAGTCGTGTTGAAACCATGGGTAAAGGAAGCGTACAGAGCGTAAAAACACAACCTCAAGTGAAAATCTATGCGTCAATACCAGAATCTCTCTCTGAAGCGTTAATATTATTTTTACATTCAAGCTCATCTTCTGTAATTGTGCAGAAAAGAATAAAGCAGTCTTCTGGGGAATAAGAGCTGTCTCACAGGGATGTTGCATATCAATAATCATACTGTAATACTGCACAACATTAATATAAAGCAATACACGATGTAGCAGAGCCGAATAACGACACAGGAAGGCGAGGAAGCAGTAGGGATAGGAAGAGTTAAAGCATGAATACAAGGCAGGAAATGATATGTAGCAGAGCTATTGCTGCGCTGCTTATAGAAAGACAAAAAAGACAAACAAACAGAAAGATAATTTTACCTGATAGGGAGCAAGTTCATAAATGCTGAAGCTGTACACCTGGCACTGACACCGCAGCCGACCCCTCTCCCCTAGGAGAAGTCAAGAGAAATCTCTTGCCCCGGGGTACTGCTTCATCCAAGAGAAGTAGGCCGGTGCTCCACGTTCAGTAAGAAGTGTATAGTTTTTAGCAATCTCGCTGGGGCCTCCAACTGATAAAGCAGTGATAAAGAAGTACGCCTAGATCAGGTAAAATAAGTATAAGAGTCACTAGTGACAGCGACCTTAACCAGAACTCAGACACGACATCCGAATGTAGTCAAAGTCAGTAAGAATGCCTGGTGAGCCAGGCACCCAACTTTTATTGAGTATTAAAAGAAGGTGTGGTTAACATATAGAGAGGGGAGGCATATTCAAATAAGATATAGGTAAAACATATGGGAGTATACATTATTGGCAGGTAAATGACTTTCTCAGGCTCTAAATATCACATTTGACATAGAGACATTGGAATTCACAGATGTTGCAAAATTACACAATAATAGGATAACCCCTACGCACCCTCAAGCTCAACGCATCCTGGTTCCACGATAAAGATAGTTTCCAGCACAAACATCCTTGTATTAATCACTATGTGTACGTGACCTGCTAAATCAGCACACAGTTCATGACCAGGCCAGTGTGTTCTCATCTGAAGGCCTTAAAGGGATTTTCAGAGTGAACCAATGTCATGAACCAAACTATATCTTTTACACCACTGATCGCTCAAAGATCGCTCAAAGGACAGTTTGAGTGACAGCTTTGAGCGTTAATTTTGCATAAAGTATTAAGTAGCTACTCAGCTACTTTAGTACCAATTAAAGGGGTTGTCTCACGAAGGCAAGTGGGGTTAAGCACTTCTGTATGGCCATATTAATGCACTTTGTAATATACATTGTGCATTAAATATGAGCCATACAGAAGTTATTCACTTACCTTCCCTGCGCTGGCGTCCCCGTCTCCATGGCTCCGTCTAACTTCAGCGTCTAATCGCCCGAATAGACGCGCTTGCGCAGAAGGGTCTTCTGCCTTCGGCTTGGTTCGGCAGCAGCGGCGTTCTGGCTCCGCCCCCTTCTACGCGTCATCGCGTAGCTCCGCCCCGTCTGCTTAACCTAAGCAGAAAGTGCTAATATGCCTGCCGCTGCTGCTGGAAGAAGAGGCAAGGACACAGCATCGGGAGCGCGCACATTGGAGCATATACTGTGGTGCACCATGGGAGAAGTCCCGCGGTGCACCATGGGAGAAGACCCCCGGAGCCATCTTTGAAGAGAATTTTTACGAAGATGATAAAAAGCTTGTTCAGGTAAGCAAAAGGGCTATTGAAATGGGGGTTTAGTGTGTATTTTAAGCGCTTTGATTTGCAGGTTGTATCTCCAAAAAAAAAAATTACTTCATCTGCCGGACAACCCCTTTAACATTTGTGCTTGAGTGCAAAAATTCTTCTGTGATTCCAGCTATAAGTTTGTTGACTGAAAATACAGGGGTAGTCTGCGTCTTAGCACGTTTGGCTCATTTTTTTCTTTTAACCACGCTCCCTAACAATTAACTGCTTGGTAAAATTGACCATAGTTTACAATATTGCTGACCATGATGTTCGTTTCTGCCATTGATGGACATTTTTTATCTAGTGCCGTCATTCCACTCTACAGTCAGTTGTGAAGACCATGATTTGGGATCCCCAAGTTTGCAAGCATGGCCTCATTGTTGGGTCATTACATTGCATATAATGCTGTCATAAACATAGAGGTAATCCAGTGTGTAGTCCAGTCTATGGCTTCAACTGGAAGAAAACCTTTATCCCACATGCAAAGAAAAACATCGGCTTTCTCAAAAAAGAAGATGGCCCATTGTCATATCCTATCCCCAAACAAAGGCAGCGTTGTCACCCTCAGTGCACAATGAGGTGCCGCCATGTGTTTATCTTCTATATAGGGCAATCTTAACAGTCAGTTACCCTAATGAATTTCTCTGTTTTTTAGGTTTTATTTATTCAGTTCCCTATGTGATTTATTATATATTTACATATTAACAGAATCTCCAAGCTGTGTTGATAGCCGCCTCAGTGCTCCTATTAACATATCATTAATCAGACAGGAGCACAAACAGAAAATGTTTCCATTTACACCATTTATTTGCGTTTACATGCCAAACAGAGATAATGTTTTTCTGCTCTGTTGGGTTGTGATGTTGAGCATTTGCGGAGTGGAGCCTAGCAGGGAGTTAAAAGGTGAGCCATGATGCTACAGACCAAGGGAGAATCATTAGCGCACGGTCTCTGGGGTGTTGATCAGAGCCACTGCACTGAGCCTGTGCTGTTTGGGACCGGCGAGGTTGAAAGATTTGTTGTTCTAGGTAGGTTGTTCTGTATTGTCACGATTGCGTTATTTGGATAATAAGTAGCGAACAAGTGAGATCAGTAGTCAAATGTCTGATGAGATTCAAGCTGAGCGATTAGTCAGATATCCATAGTTAGAACTGAAGATGAGAAAGTCTTTTATATATGTGTCATGGGTGATGTTTTCTGTATTTTTAGTTCTATGATGTAGGTACATTATACTGAATGCAAACGTCTAGCAATGATTTCACGAAGATGATGGCTAGCAGCAGATGTCATTTTTGGCGTTGCTTTGTACTTCTTAAAAGGAATGTGTCATGTATTTAATTTTAGCTGCATTTATGAGATCAGTTTTGTCAAGGAGAAATAAGGTGCTTATTTTATCTTGTTTCTAGTTGTTTTGTATTTTTTTTAAACTTTCTCCTGGGAAAGGGAAGTGGCCATATTGGAGGCTCACACTTCTGTCTGCACCTTAGTTGCTTGATAGGAAAGTCTCCATTCACTTTCTGGAGACTGTATTAGTCTATGGATTACTGCCCATCCCGTCACCTGTAATGAAATCCATGGTGAGATGACTCTACTCATCCTGTCCCAGACTACATAGCAGAGCTCAAAAGTGAAGAAACCAGGAAATGTTCGTCTGTCATGTGTGCTCCAGTGGACAGTGTGAAAACTGGAATTTTTCCAGCTTCTTTTTGTATCGACAGTTGCATAAAAAAAGGAAACACTGGAAATGTATGTATTAAAAGAGCTGATACATATAATGAGATTTTATTATGATATATTTTCTTTAGGCCGCCTGCAGACGGGCAGAAATCCCACGGCGGGATTTCCCGCGGGATTTCCGCCGCTCAAAGCCTGCATAGGGGTGCATTATAATACGCACTCCTATACAGACAGCTGCGGTTTCGCCGCGCGAAATGTCGCGCGGAAAACAAACCGCGGCATGTCCTATTTTTGTGCGGGGATCACAGAGCCTCCCACAGAAACGTCACTCACCCAGCCGCCGGCTCTGGTCTGCGCATGCGCCGGCACATGAAAGAGTCGGGGCCGCCGGGCGCGGTGAGTACGCGCTCGTCTCTGCAGGCGCTCGGGTAGGGTCCCGCAGCGAGAATTCTCGCCGCCGGATCCGACCCGCTCGTCTGCAGGCGGCCTTAGGAATTATTTATCAACACTCCAGATCATCCAGTGGTCAGACCCCCACCGATCACAAGTTATCCGCTCTCCACAGGATAGGGCATAACTTGCTGATTTTGAGAAAACCCTTTTTCCTCTTACTCCAACTCAAGCATTACTCTCAATTCACTAAGACCAGTGACACAAGAGCGTAATATGGCCACATTTATGTATGTGTGATACTGAGGAGCGACCCAGCCTGACCGCGGGTTTCCTGACCCAAACTCTGAGCATCATAGATTTCTATGATGTCTGGATTTTGGCTCAGGCTGCCCACAGTTAAACCAAGACAGTCCTCTATATTACAGACGCATAAATGGGTCCGTAATACTCTTGTGTCTCGCCAACCCAAAATGAATTGCCAATAACTTGCATAACAGTGATTGTGCACGTCATAATCACTGCTAGACTGAAAATCACTACATATTGGAAAAACTCCACACTTTCCTGGAAGAAGTAATAAGTTCTGTTAATGTAAACTGCTTATATGAAAAATGATCTACTTCCAGTTTTAACAGATTACCTTAATTTGCTCTTTTCCGAGGTGTTTGCTTAGACTCCTCATATAATGAAGTTCTTCCATTAGTCTAAACATTTCCGCTGTCTGAATGCCTGTAATATATTTGTGTCAGCGCGGCTTTCCTTGGATGGTCTCTTGTCTGACAACTTAATTTTTGTGTACGTCTTCTGGAATACATTGGTATTATGTGACTGACCTGCCTTTGTACTATTTTGAATGCGGTGCAGCATTGATATATGTTTTGTAACAAGCAATAAAATATGTTCATCAGTCCAGGTTCCTAACAGTTTAATGTCACTTATTGATAGTCCTCCCTCCTAAATATAAGTAGATGAGTAATTTAAAGGGTTATTGTTTCCATAGAAATTTTATCTGGTCTCCAAAATGTCTTCACGTTGGCTTTTCCTGCCTGCCACGTTACTTTTTTAGTCAACAGGTCAAGCATTCATAATTCCTGGACCATCTGTAAAAATAGAACACTATCCATTAAAGAAATAAACCAGATTGATACGTTCTCATCAACCCTGCATGAACCCATCCTACTAATAATAGTACGGTACCACATAGCTGAATTGATGTGGATTTTGACACAGCTGTCCATGTGGTGTCCAAGGTGAGTTGTGCCTGGTGCAACTCGGGCACAAAATAAGTGTGTACCCAGCCGAACTATACTGCTATCACAAATGAAGGCAAATGGTGGACACAACAATGAACACATTTTCCTGATGGAACAGACCACCCCATTTAACACACCACCTTATAGCTATTCTTCCATTGCCCTACCAGTTGTGTAATTGGACAAATTCTGCCTGGTGATACAATTTCCAATCGGACCTTATTACAGAGCTCTCATTTCCATTACACATAAAACCCGCTGCTTATTCTTTTATTTGTGTATGGCTAGAAATAGAATGGATAGGAGATATGAATAATTCTATCCTTTCTTGGCAGTAGTAGATGAAGGTAGTGGCAAATAAGACCATCAGTAGGCTAATGACACCAGTCACCCTTGGGCTGGGATGTTGTAATAGACCCCATACCCCTGTAGTAGTGTGTGGCTGATTATTGCCTTTTATCTTGCTTCATTGTGCCAGTCTGAGAGCGGAGTTGAACATCTCCGCTGCCTTGCCATTAATGGGCACCGAAGTGTGATAGCAGACCCCGAGCTAATGTTCAGTAAAATACTTTTAGTACTTTTTAAGATTTATGAACCTTTTAATTTTGCAGACCAGTAAAAAGGTCTTTTATGGCATATCCACAGGATGTGCCATAAAGGTTTGATAGATGCGGGTCTCACCTCTGGGAACAACATATATTGCAAGAACTTCGCTCCTGGACCCGACTCTGTGTGATGGCTGAGAGTACGGAGACCACTGGGCAGTTACCTTAACGTAATTCCCATAGAAATAAATAGGAGTTAAGAGCTAAACGCAGTCCACTTGGCTGTTTCTGTACTACCAGCCACCATGCAAGGGTCCATGGTTGGTCAAGATGGGAACACCCCTTTAAATAGAATTTTAAATGGTTGCTTGTTGTGAGTGAATGGAAACATACTTATTTACATCCAAAGACAGAAAATGCATACATGTATACCTAACAAATGTAGCGATGCACTCTGATCTATACAACAAACACTCCGGCATGATACTCGTGACCGGAAAACAATGTGTTGCTGATTTGTTACGTTTGCATATGATTTCTTAAACCAGACATACCGTGTTTTCCCCAAAATAAGACAGTGTGTTATATTTATTTTAGCTACAAAATATGTGCTAAGGCTTATTTTAAGGGGATGTCTTATTTTGATTTGGTTGAGCGGCGGTGAGTGATGGCCGCCACTCAGCCAATTCAAAAATCCCTCCCCCACACAGCCATGGCTGTGATTGGCTAAGTAAGTACTCAGACATCGCTCGGAAAACCAAATACAGCCATCGCTTCCTGAAGGTGCGATTTATAAATCCTGTCATCAGAAAGTGATGATCTATGTGCTTTGAGGAGTACGGGAACCGTGCAGACCTCCAGAGAGTAGCAGGAGGGACCTAGACGAGCCTTCTAGATAATGAATTGCTTGTGTTTTTTTTTTTTTATGTACTGTAGCTAGGGCCTATTTTCGGCATAGAGCTTATATTTCAAGTGTTTTCCCCCCTAGGGTTTATTATTGGGATATGTCTTACTTTTGGGGAAACACGGTAGTTGTAGAAAGCCCCTCATACCTGAGAAATATTAAGCCCCGTTCACACTGAGTTACCTGATTTTGCTCCAAAATCCTTGTTTCACATCCCTTTAGAAATCCACACCATAGCTCATACGCCACAGAGTCTCTTGTAAACATCTGTGGATCTGCCTCATTGAATGGAAATCCGCACGTGGATCTGCAGCTCTTTAAAATGTAAATCTGCAGCAGAAATCCAAGGCAGAAGCTATTTTGTAGCAGATCCACATTGGACTTTTCTGATGCTGTTACCGCTGTGTGAATGAGGTCTTATGGCCCATTTAGACACAACGATTATCGCTCAAAATATGTCTTTTGAGCGATAATCATTGTGTGCATTTACAGGGCAAGGTGATCGCTCAGACGTTGAGCGATTATCTTGCACTCTGAGCGGGGAATGCAGAAGACAAGCGGGGCTGCTAGTCTTCTGCATCCACCTGTTCTCTGCTCGGAGTGCCCAGCTGTTATACAGCCGAGTGCTCCGAGCGGGGTGTGAACACAGCTGGAGCTCTGTGTTCTTCATACCCCAGCTGTTCAGAGTGCTCAGCTGGTATACAGCTGTGTGCTCCATGCAGAGTATAAAGAACACAGCTGGACCGCTGTGTTCTTCATACCCCGGCTGTGTTCAGGGAGCGGGATACAGCTGAAACAATAGTGTTAGCTATATCCCTGAAAGACAATGATCAGAGACTGCTTAACGAAAGCTGTGTGATGTCAGTGCAGTTACACACAACGATTATCGCTTAAAAGATGGCCTTTTGGCGAATTTTGAGCGATAATCATTGTGTCTAAATGGGCCTTTATATATATGCAGCTTTTCATCATCTGGACTTGAATAGAAATATTTTTTATTTACAAATGTAGTTCTTAGAAATGGTGAGAAATTGAACAAAGCATATTAGAAAACTGCATAATTTCCCGTATACACTAATTCCTTAAATAAAGACTGTATTTACATGAGACTAGAATAACCCATGTAAGAAATCATTTAACAGTCTTTCTGTTCTAGTCCAAATAAGGGATGAACACTTTTTCTTCAGCCCTTTCTTGTGGGGTACCTACTAATCAGGAATAAATCCAAATTGCGTGACTTGAGATAATGTGGCTGACTCACCAACTTCCAGGAAATGCTCTAAAAATAAGTTTTGGTCCTCTCTCTGGCATGTCGATATCCACTATAAGATCGCACTGGCTTATACATACTGTATCTGTGCCCAGTGAAATCTCTCACCAGACAGCTTGTAGAAATATGTTCTCTCTAGGTTGACAGAGCATAAACATTCTTTCATACACAGATACAGGAAAACCAATGGGGAAAAACACAGATTGTTTAGATAAGGTAAAAGTATATTCCAAATTGTCATTTTTACATTTATGTACCATCATGACTGAAAGTCTGTTATCTCCTATCCAATGGATAAGTATCTGATTGGTGGGAGTCCAGCCGTTGGTTTTCCCACTGATCACAAGAATGGGGAGTCCCTAATGAATGGAGTGGAGAGCATACACACGCTTACTGTTCCATTCCTTCAGGGACACCGGGGGACCCTTTCCGGTGATCGGTTGGAATTCCAGCAGTCAACCCCCTTCCTTCCTCAACGTTCAGATATTTATCCTGTGGATAGGGTGTAATATTAATAATCATCTTTATTAATATAGCGCATATTGCACAGCATTTTACATCACTTGATAATATGGGTTTTGTCCCTATCAGAGTTCAAAATTTAAAATTTCCCTATTAGCATGGTTTTGGAGTGTAGGAAAAACCAAAATACCCAGAGGAAATCCATGCAAACGAGAAGAACATGTAAACTCCAAGTGGATATACTTGGTCAGATTTCAACCTACGACCCCAGTGTCACAAGGCAGCAATTCTAACCACTAAGCCACCATGCTGATAAGTTATTTTTTTTAGGACAATGCCTTTAAATAGAAGAAGCCAGCTTGGTAATCAGCTGTAATTGCCATACATTTTGGCTATTGTGGGGAAGATGTTTAATACATTGATGGTCTAGACCTGCCAGGGCGAGAGCTGCTTTATATAACATAAGGCCCATTTTGACACAACAATTATTGCTCAAAATTCGCTCAGAAGCCGAATGTGCAGACGACCTGTGCGGCACGAGCACGCTGGAGCGGCCCCTTCAACGGGACAGAAGAGGCAGACTGCGCAAGCACATCTAATCCAGCCAGGAGAAGGATTCGGTTGGCACCATGGAGACGGGGACGCCAACACAGGGGGGTAAGTATATAACTTCTGTATGGCCAATATTTAATGCACGATGTATATTACAAAGTGCATGTATATGGCCATACAGAAGTGTTTACCTTTACTTCATTTTGTGGGACAACCCCTTTAAGCAGTCACTGATCATTGTCTTTCAGCATGCTAAAAGATCAGTGATCTGTTATCAAGAATTAACAGCAGGATACAGCTGATACTATTGTTTCAGCTTGATCCCGCTCCCTGAACACAGCCGGGGTATGAAGAACAGAGCGGTCCAGCTGTGTTCTTCATACCCCGCTAGGAGCGCTCGGCTGTTATAATAGCAGAGTGCTCCAAGCAGAGAACAGCTGGATTCAGAAGACAAGTGGCCTCGGCGTGCAAGGTGATCGCTCAACGTTTGAACGATCACCTTGCACTGTAAATACACAACTATTATCGCTCAAAATACATCTTTTGAGCAAATTGTTGTCTAAATAGGCCTATAGTAACTCTTCCTTCAGGCACATATAAAGCCATTCCAGGAAAAAAATACAGATAAACTTAATTTACATAGCATCAACTTATTCCACAGCACTATATAAATCAGAGGCTACACGTGCAAACAAAATAAGACAATACATAGTAACAAACTAAATAACTATTCAAACGAGGTGTGAGAAATTAGAATCTATGAAGGAAATGGTGTGATACAAGAAGTAAAAAGTACTTGATCAAGTACTTCTACAATGTTCTGACCATCTTTTATAGAAACCAGGTAGTACACATAAAGCTGCATTGAGACTGTCACCAGCCAGTATCTGTGCATGCACGCGTATGAAGTGCATTAGGATGCATGGGGATATATTTGATTGAAGGATTTTGGTTCAGAGGAATTAATTTGGGGAGTCGGAGTAAACAGAGGAGAGTTAGATTAGAGAGGGTAAATGTAGAAGAGGTAGATTATAGAATGTGGTAGATCTGCTGAAGGGTGCGTTCACACGAGCACATAAACGGCGCGTTTTTGCGCCCAATCGTATATACGTGACCATCTGAGGCGTTGGTTTCGAATGTATTCGTTCGCACGGGCGATTTTACGGCGCGTAAAAACGGCAACCCGAAAAAAACCGGAACATACGCGACCGAAATACGCGCTGAAAAGATAGTTTGCAAAGTAGGAACAAACGATAATATGCTTTCTAGCTCTAGTCATGATCGCCGAAAAACGTTCTTTCCGGCGATTATACGCTGAGCACGTGCGAACGTAAATACGCCTACGCTTGTGTGAATGCACCCTTAAAGTGTTTTTAGAGCACACTTTATACTGTGGATATATAGAATTGACCTGATTGTATGGGGTAACACATTCCAGACAACTGATGCAACTTGAGAAATGTCTTGGAGATGCAAGTGGAAATTTCAACTTCACACAGGTGAGCACGATATCATGCCATGATTCATGGCCCGATTTCCTGCTCGCCATCATGTAAATTCCCCGTGGACGTGGTGTTTTTGTTTGTCAAAACTGCCTTGTATCATATCGGGGAAGAAGCCACGGCAGAGCCTCACTGAATTTCTCCCATTGTTTTCAATTAGAAAACCTTGCATTGCGTGCACATAGCACGTGGTGCGATGCTGCTGCAGGCCCCATTGATAAACAATGGGTGCTGCAATGAGAGAGCACGCACAAGATAGGATATGCTGTAATTTGTTTCACGTATCGTGGTATGATGATGCGGGAAAACTTCAGTAATGCGTATGACCTCATTCAAAAGAATAGGATTCATATCTGTGTGATGTTTTTGCCTGTGTGAAGGCAGCCTTGGATTATTGTCCGAATAGACCACAGTTAGGGTGGTAGATGAGGGAGCATATCTATGGAGGTGGAGCAACCTTATGAGGGAGAATAATGTTTACATTTTATTCTATAATGAATGGGCAACCGGTGCAGTGACCGGCGCGGGGTGGAGGCATCGGTGCAGTGACCGGCGCGGGGTGGAGGCATCGGTGCAGTGACCGGCGCGGGGTGGAGGCATCGGCGCAGTGACCGGCGCGGGGTGGAGGCATCGGCGCAGTGACCGGCGCGGGGTGGAGGCCTCGGCGCAGTGACCGGCGCGGGGTGGAGGCATCGGCGCAGTGACCGGCGCGGTGTGGAGGCATCGGCGCAGTGACCGGCGCGGGGTGGAGGCATCGGCGCAGTGACCGGCGCGGGGTGGAGGCATCGGTGCAGTGACCGGCGCTGGTGGAGTCTTGATAAAAAGGTTAACTTGGCTGCTGCATTCAGGATGGGATTTGAGAGGGAAGAGTTTAGTGAGGGGAAGACATAATAGTAATGAGTTTTAGTAGAACAGATGAGAATGGATCAGAGTAAATAATAAGATATTAAAATAAGCCCCTACATTCCCACTATCGTCAGTTGAAGGTTACTAGAATTTTATCATTTAACTGTCTTTCACGCGGGATGGTCTTCTTGGGGGAAAAAAAAAGAAGTGTAAAAATTAAAATTATAGACCCTTTAAAAAATGGTGAGAGCATGAGACCAAATGGTTAGGATCACACATGGAATATGGTGTACAGTTCTGGCCATCTATGTCTGGAGGTAAGGTGTCAATATTGGTAGATACAGGAATTCTTTACTGCAAGAGCAGTGACACTATGGGACTCTCTGCCACACAATGTTGTGATGTCTAATTTGCTGAAAGAATTTAAGACCTTCCTCACACTTTTTTTTCAGCATTTCAAAACACTTGAAATGTGTAACTTTTTATTTACAAGTATTTTAAATGTTTTGTACAAGTATTTTTAAAAGAGATTTTTATATTTTTACATTTACAGTTTTAATAGTGTATTTTTGAAGTTCTATAGAGAAGCTATGTTGAGGGGGTGAGGAGAAATCCATCAACCAAAAAATGCAACAAAAAATGTCAAAAATTAAAAGCTTTTTAAAATCTTGAGTATTTTACTTTAGTTTATAAACACTATGGCCAGATGTTACTTTTAGGTCTAAATATACTGTAATGAACACCACCAGTGAAAACCTCACATAAAAAGCATTAAGGCCCCCTGCCCACAGGCGTTGCGGTATCCCACGGCGGATCTCCGCAGCGGGTGCCGCCGCCGGGAGCAGGAGCCGGCAGACGAATCTCCGCCGGCCAGCCTATCTGACAGATAGGCTGACCGTGGAGAATCGGGGCAATTCGTAGCATGCTGTGAATTGCCGGCCGTGAGCGCAGAATCCCAATGATTCTATGGAGAGCTTCAGAAGGCTTGATTCCGCCGGCGAAATCATGTCCATGGACAGGCACCCTAAAACTCTGTACTGGATGACTTGAAAGATGCATGGAGTGCTTTAAAAAATTAAAATGGACAAATTACCGAGTCCCCATGGCAAACACCTTCGGGTTCTAAGGGAATTAAGTAATGTGATAGACTGTTGTTTCTTATATGTAAGGACTCTATAGTGACTGGTCTTGTCTAATGGATTGGCGCTTAGCAAATATGATGCCGATATTCAAAAAGAGTCAAAAAGTGAAGGGTAAGTCTTACTTCCATTGTAGAGAAAATGTTTGAAGGGTTTCTAAGATGCTACACCAATGTAGAAGGGGGTTCTTTACTGTAAGAGCAGTGAAACTGTGGAACTCTCTGTCTGAGGGCGTGGTGATGGCAAAGAGTACAAGAGGGGTCCGGACACCTTAAGTGTAACAATCTTATATGCTATGGTCACTGATTCCTTCAGAAAGACCATTATCATTGCCAGATTTGGAGTCGGGAAGGAATTTTTTCCTCTAAAATGAGGAAAATTGGCTTCTGCCTCATGTGATTTTTTTTGTCCTTCCTCTGGATCAACATTGGGGGGTTAATAGGGTGAACAGGATGGACATATGTCTTTTTATCAGCCTTACACACTGTTACTATGTAATGTATTATAATATTTGTACTAGATGCTGCAGATGGGTCATTGACCCGGGGATTTATTCTGATTGCTGTATTTGGAGTAAGGAAGTATTTTCCTCCACTAACCTGAGGCAATGGGCAACTACCGAATAATAATGGATTCATTTTATTTTTCTCCGGACAAACTCTATGGCTATATCTATATGTTGAACTGGATGGACTTTTGTGTGTTTAACACTATAATACTACCGTATGTACTGTGTAGTTAAAAGTACACGTTATAAAATACGTACACCATACAGACATAATTTTTTATTTCAGGTTTGATTTAGCTTAGAATTTCCCTCTGTATTTTATCATAGTGCTGTCCATGAGGCCGATACCTGAATAACTAATATGCTCTCCATTGCTCTACAACTAGAGATGAATGAGCACGCTCATTTAAGGCTGCTACTCGATCGAGTTGCAGTCTTATCGAGTAACGGTGTACTCGTCCGAGCAGCATGGGGGGGGGGGAGCAGTGGGAGAGATCTCTCTCTTTACCCCCTGCATGCTGCTCTGCCGAGTAAACCCGTTACTCGATAAGACTGCTAGTCGGTCGAGTAGCAGCCTTAAACAAGCATGCTCGCTCGTCTCTATCTACAACGCATTACACAAAACCATTTTGTATAATCCCATGTATTACTGTCCATCATATATCCTCATATCATATGTACGTTTGAGAAGAGTGAAGTCTTTAAGGCCGCTCTCACACAGGCATCTTGTACAGCGTTTAATACAGTGTTTGAAACGCCGCACTCAACTCTATAAAGGGCCTCTATTGATATATTTTAGTGTGTTTCAGCGATTTTTTATTTTTTTTTTAACACCTCACATTGCAATGATGGAGTGTGTGAAAAACGCTGTTGAACGCGTTTGAAAACACTGTTCGAAAACACTGGAAAACGCTATGTGTTTGCAGATGTCTGTGTGAGAGCAGCCTAAACCTAGTACATTTTAACAATGAAAATTATATATTAAAGTAAGTTTTTACTTTAAAAAAAAGTTCTTCTGTCATCACCGCAGCAGCCGTGCTGTTAGTTTTATCATATTTCATCTAGTCAAAATAATTGCAATGCATCTTCCATTCACGTTAAATCATGGGTGTTACTAGACTTGTACACTACAAATTTTGACTCCTCCTGTAGGGCAGTTTTGATGTTGAGGGTCATCATGATTCTTGGAATACACTGGTGGTTAGAAGAAGACCCCACAGGCAGGCTACCATCATCGTCTGACTGTATTACAACCTCCAGTAAATGAAGTCCCTTTCACTCCATGCATGTTTCCAGATAACAGACTTTCATGATGTTACTCACCGCTCTTCAGTTTGCACACCTGCTTTGAGTGCTGCCACCAACATTTTTTCGGTGTTGGCAGATGTCCTAGCCTCTCAGGCCCATTAGGGTGACTCTTATGACATGTCTTCTTTACATCTTTGCTCAGAAGCCACTGGATTGGCATGTGTTAACCCCTAAAGGACCAAGCTGTTTTGTACCTTAAGGCCTTAGTCACACGGGCGTTTTTTCACGCGATTTGCGCATCGCATGACAGATGCGCATGCGCAAATCGCGTGACCGGCGCCGAAAAATCGGCCCAAAAATCGCCCGAAAATCTGCTCCTAGCCGCGTTTCATTAGAAACGGGCCGGAGCTGTCCAGCGCATTGCATTCAATGGAGACGGCAATACAGCGGCTCCATTGAATGCAAGCGCTGCGGGCGAGTGTGGGATGAATTGTCGGGAAGGGGTTAAATATATAACCCCTTTCCTGCAATGCATCCTGAAAAGTGAAAAAATAAAAAAAATGTATGTACTTACCTGCTCCCGGCAGCTGGAGATCCCGGCGGCCGGCCTGCAGTGGGTGTGAAGGGGGTGTGACTCAGGCTTGCCCCTGATTGGCTCAGCGCTGAGCCAATCAGAAGCAAGTCTCAGTCACACCCATTCATGAATTCATGAATGGGTGTGACTGAGATCAGCCTCTGATTGGCTCAGGCTGAGCCAATCAGGGGCAAGCCTGAGTCACACCCCCTTCACACCCACTGCAGGCCGGCCGCCGGGATCTCCAGCTGCCGGGAGCAGGTAAGTACATACATTTTTTTTATTTTTTCACTTTTCAGGATGCATTGCAGGAAAGGGGTTATATATTTAACCCCTTCCCGACAATTAACCCCGCGCACGCCGGCAGCCCATTGCTTTCAATGGAGCGGCTGTATTGCCGCTCCATTGAATTCAATGGGCAAACATCGTTCTTCTCTGCCACAGCTGTTCCAGCTGTGGCAGAGAAGAATGATTTATCTTCTATATGTTCTCATTGGGGTCGGCGCTGCTGCCGCCGGCCCCATTGAGCGCATATAGAGAAGAGAACAGGAATCGCAGATCGCAGATAGGTGCGATCTGCGATTTCTGTTCTCTAATTTATCGGACGAGCGCATAAAAAGCGCTCATGTGTCCGATACCATTGCAAAGCAATGGTTTTAAAAAATCGCCGGACGCATGCGCATGCGCAAATCGCGGCAATAAACGCCCGTGTGACTGAGCCCTAAAGGGGTTGTCCCGTGCCAAAACATAAATTTTTTTTTTTTGCACAGACCCCCAGTTAATCCACAGTAATACCGCATCCATGTGTTATTTAAAAAAAAAATTCTCTTACCTGGATCCCCGTTCTGCAACTTTGAAGATTCTTCTTTCCAAGATGGCGCCGCTGGTCTCCCACGGTGCACCGTGTGTCTTCTCCCATGGTGCACCGTGGATTGTCTTTTGCAGTCTGCGTTCCACTGCCGATTCCAGACACCCCATTTGCTGATCGGCACCACGTGACGGAGGCGGAGCTACGCGATGACGCAGAGAAGAGGGAGGAGCCAGGACGCAGCTCATGAGCCCGGACCGTCCAGAAGAGGAATCGTCTCTGCGCAAGCGCGACTGATCCTGCGACCAGAGGAGAAGTTTGGTGGGCGCCATGGAAACGTGGACGCCAGCACAGGGGGGGGGACCCCCTGTAGGTAAGTAAATAACTTCTGTATGGCCTATATTTAATGCACGATGTATATTACAAAGTGCATTAATATGGCCATACAGAAGTGTTTAACCCCACTTGCTTTCGCGGGACAACCCCTTTAAGGACCAGACACTTTTTAGAGTTTTTACCCATGTGGTACTTTTACTGCCCTATTTTGTTTCCTTTAGCTACCTTTTAGTTTTATTGGGGGTAAAATGCTAAAAACAAATGATTTTTTTTTAGAGATGAGCGAACGTACTCGTCCGAGCTTGATGCTCGTTTGAGTATTAGTGTGTTCGAGATGCTCGTTCCTCGAGGCGAGTACCACGCGATGTTCGAGTTACTTTCACTTTCATCTCTGAGACGTTAGCGCGCTTTTCTGGCCAATAGAAAGACAGGGAAGGCATTACAACTTCCCCCTGCGACGTTCAAGCCCTATACCACCCCCCTGCAGTGAGTGGCTGGCGAGATCAGGTGTCACCCGAGTATATAAATCGGCCCCTCCCGTGGCTCGCCACAGATGCATTCTGACAGAGATCAGGGACAGTGCTGCTGGTGCCGGAGCTGCTATAGGGAGAGCGTTAGGAGTTATTTTAGGCTTCAAGAACCCCAACGGTCCTTCTTAAAGCCACATCTAACCGTGTGCAGTAGTGTGGAGGCTGCTTTTTGCAGTGTTGCAGTTTTGTTTTTTTTTTTTGTATATCGGCCGTGCAGAGCATTGCGTCCTGCAGTAATTTTACATTGTCCAGGGCCAGTAGTGGTGAGGCAGGGACAGGAGACATATTTAGTGTATATAGGCAGTGGGCCTTTCCAAAAACATTTGGGGAAAAAAATCTATTTGGGCTGCCTGTGACCGTCCTCAGTGTACTGGGTCACTGCTGGGGGTAGTTGTCCTAATTCATAAGCAGCCAGCTAAGTGTTACAGCAGGCTTGCGCAAAATTCTTTCCTGCCTCTGGGTTGCCTCTTACATCACCGCTGTATTCCTGTCCACATGTGTACTGGGTCTCTGCTGGGGGTAGTTGTCCTAATTCATACGCAGCCAGCTAAGTGTTACAGCAGGCTTGCGCAAAATTCTTTCCTGCCTCTGCTGTGCGTTCCGTATGCGAAGTCAGCCTCCAACCACAGGCCAATAAGCGGCACATTTAATTACAGCGTTCTGTTTCTGCACTACTGGTAATACAGCATGCTGAGGGGTAGGGGTAGACAGGGCCAGACCGAATAATCCACCAACTGTTTCCCACAGCGCCCCCTCGTGCCATGCCACCCTGCAGAGGCCAAGGTGCTCTAAGGTGTGGCAGTTTTTCACAGAGACGCCTGACGACCGACGAACAGTGGTGTGCAACCTTTGTCGCGCCAAGATCAGCTGGGGAGCCACCACCACCAGTATGCGCAGGCATATGATGGCCAAGCACCCCACAAGGTGGGACGAAGGCCGTTCACCGCCTCCGGTTTGCACCACTGCCTCTCGCCCTGTGCCCCAACCTGCCACTGAGATCCAACTCACCTCTGAGGACACAGGCACGAGTGCCTACCGGCCTGCACCCACACCCTCACATCTGCTGTCCTCGGCCCCATCCAGCAATGTCTCTCAGCGCAGCGTCCAGACGTCGCTAGCGCAACTGTTTGAGCGCAAGTACGCCGCCACACACCCGCACGCTCAAGCGTTAAACGTACACATAGCCAAATTGATCAGCCTGGAGATGCTGCCGTATAGGCTTGTGGAAACGGAGGCTTTCAAAAGCATCATGGCGGCGGCGGCCCAGCGCTACTCGGTTCCCAGGCGCCACTACTTTTCCCGATGTGCCGTCCCAGCCTTGCACAACCACGTCTCCCGCAACATTGTACGCGCCCTCACCAACGCGGTTACTGCCAAGGTCCACTTAACAACGGACACGTGGACAAGCACAGGCGGGCAGGGCCACTATATCTCCCTGACGGCACATTGGGTGAATTTAGTGGAGGCTGGGACAGAGTCAGAGCCTGGGACCGCTCACGTCCTACCCACCCCCAGAATTGCGGGCCCCAGCTCGGTACTGGTATCTGCGGCGGTGTATGCTTCCTCCACTAAACCACCCTCCTCCTCCTCCAACGCAACCACTGTCTCGCAATCAAGATGTGTCAGCAGCAGCAGCACGTTGCCAGCAGTCGGTGTCGCGCGGCATGGCAGCACAGCGGTGGGCAAGCGTCAGCAGGCCGTGCTGAAACTACTCAGCTTAGGAGAGAAGAGGCACATGGCCCACGAACTGCTGCAGGGTCTGACAGAGCAGACCGACCGCTGGCTTGCGCCGCTGAGCCTCCAACCGGGCATGGTCGTGTGTGACAACGGCCGTAACCTGGTGGCGGCTCTGCAGCTCGGCAGCCTCACGCACGTGCCATGCCTGGCCCATGTCTTTAATTTGGTGGTTCAGCACTTTCTGAAAAGCTACCCACACTTGTCATACCTGCTCGGAAAGGTGCGCCGGGTCAGCGCACATTTCCGCAACTCCAAGACGGACGCTGCCACCCTGCGGACCCTGCAACATCGGTTTAATCTGCCAGTGCACCGACTGCTGTGCGACGTGCCCACACAGTGGAACTCATGTTGGCCAGACTCTATGAGCAGCGTAGAGCTATAGTGGAATACCAACTCCAACATGGGCGGCGCAGTGGGAGTCAGCCTCCTCAATTCTTTACAGAAGAGTGGGCCTGGTTGGCAGCCATCTGCCAGGTCCTTTGAAAGTTTGAGGAGTCTACCCAGATGGTGAGCGGGGATGCTGCAATCATTAGCGTCACCATTCCTCTGCTATGCCTCTTGAGAAGTTCCCTGCAAAGCAGAAAGGCAGACGCTTTGCGCTTGGAAACGGAGGCGGGGGAAAACAGTATGTCGCTGGATAGTCAGAGCACCCTCATGTCTATATCTCAGCGCGTTGAGGAGGGGGAGGAGCATGAGGAGGAGGGGGAAGAGACAGCTTGGCCCACTGCTGACGGTACCCATGCTGCTTGCCTGTCATCCTTTCAGCGTGTATGGCCGGAGGAGGAGGAGGATCCTGAAAGTGATCTTCCTAGTGAGGACAGCCATGTGTTGCGTACAGGTACCCTGGCACACATGGCTGAGTTCATGTTAGGATGCCTTTCTCGAGACCCTCGCGTTACACGCATTCTGGCCACTACGGATTACTGGGTGTACACACTGCTCGACCCACGGTATAAGGAGAACCTTTCCACTCTCATACCCGAAGAGGAAAGGGGTTCGAGAGTGATGCTATACCATAGGACCCTGGCGGACAAACTGATGGTAACATTCCCATCCGACAGCGCTAGTGGCAGAAGGTGCAGTTCCGAGGGCCAGGTAGTAGGGGAGGCGCAGAGATCAGGCAGCATGTACAGCGCAGGCAGGGGAACATTCTCCAAGGCCTTTGCCAGCTTTATGGCTCCCCAGCAAGACTGTGTCACCGCTCCCCAGTCAAGGCTGAGTTGGTGGGAGCACTGTAAAAGGATGGTGAGGGAGTACGTAGCCGATCGCACGACCGTCCTCGGTGACGCCTCTGCCCCCTACAACTACTGGGTGTCGAAGCTGGATACGTGGCCTGAACTCGCGCTGTATGCCCTGGAGGTGCTTGCTTGTCCTGCGGCTAGCGTTTTGTCAGAGAGGGTGTTTAGTGCGTCTGGGGGAATCATCACGGATAAGCGTACCCACCTGTCAACCGACAGTGCCGACAGGCTTACACTCATCAAGATGAACAAAGCCTGGATTTCCCCAGACTTCTCTTCTCCACCAGCGGACAGCAGCGATACCTAAGCAATACATAGGCTGCACCCGCGGATGGAAGCATCGTTCTCTCTCACCATCAAAAACGGGGACCTTTTTTAACCAAAGCGATTAATGGGTTTCACCTGCCCTCTTGGTTGGGCATGGCCAATTTTTCTGAGGTACATTAGTACTGTTGGTACACCAATTTTTTGGAGCCCTCGCCTACAGTGTAATCCAATTAATTTTTTGCCCACCTGCATTAAAGCTGACGTTACATCAGCTGTGATGGGCAATGTAATGGGATATATTTATGTACCGCCGGTGGCTTCCTGGCACCCACCCATGCTGTGGGTCCACAGGGAGTTGTAACTGCATGTGTCTACATCTAAAGAACCCCAGTCTGACTGGGGCATGCAGTGTGGGCCGAAGCCCACCTGCATTAAACATGACATTACCTCAGCTGTGATGGGCAATGCAATGGGATATATTTATGTACCGCCGGTTGGTTCCTGGCACCCACCCATGCTGTCGGTCCACACGGAGTTGTAACTCCATGTGTACACTTCTAAAGAACCCCAGTCTGACTGGGGCATGCAGTGTGGGCCGAAGACCACCTGCATTTAATCGGACGTTACCTCAGCTGTGATGGGCACTGAAATGGGATACATTTATGTGCAGCTGGTGGGTTCCAGGGAGCCACCCATGCTGTGGGTGCACACGGAATTCCCATTGCGGCGTTGTACCTGCCTGTGACTATTTATAAAAAACCGCGGTCTGACTGGGGCATGCAGACACCTTGACAGAATGAATAGTGTGTGGCACATAGGTACCCCATTGCTATGCCCACGTGTGCAGCTCCTGATGGTGGTGGCACAGGATTATATTTCTCATTGCCTCTGTACAGCATTGTGGGCTATCGCCCCGCCCCTTTTAAAGAGGGTCGCTGCCTAGCTGTGCCAACCCTCTGCAGTGTGTGCCTGCGGTTCCTCCTCATGGCAGACGCACTTATAAATAGACATGAGGGTGGTGTGGAATGAGTGCAGCTGAAGGCTGCGCAGGGACACTTTGGTGTGCGCTGTGGACACTGCGTCGTGCGGGGGGGTTGGGCAGCATGTAACCCAGGAGAAGTGGCAGCGGAGTGTCATGCAGGCAGTGATTGTGCTTTGTTGGAGGTAGTGTGGTGCTTAGCTAAGGTATGCATTGCTAATGAGGGCTTTTCAGAAGTAAAAGTTGTTGGGAGGGGGGGGCCCACTCTTGCCGCTATTGTGGCTTAATAGTGGGACCTGGGAACTTGAGATGCAGCCCAACATGTAGCCCCTCGCCTGCCCTATCCGTTGCTGTGTCGTTCCCATCACTTTCTTGAATTGCCCCAATTTTCACAAATGGAAACCTTAGCGAGCATCGGCGATATAGAAAAATGCTCGAGTCGCCCATTGACTTCAATGGGGTTCGTTACTCGAAACGAACCCTCGAGCATCGTGAAAATTTTGTCCCGAGTAACGAGATCGCTCATCTCTATTCTTTTAAAAAAAATTTTAAATTTAGTATATTTATGCTATAATAAAGTATGGGAATGGGTTCCTCCATTTGTTTCGGATGTTTTGATATATAGTATGTATGGGTTTGGTTTACAGGGCGCATACGGCGACTGTTTTGGTTATTTTCTTTCTTATGTTTATATTGTTTAATTCTGTAATATTGTTTTATATGTGTATGTAATCATGTTTTTTTACTATCTATGTCCCCAATGACATCATATAAGACCTCTGGGGGACAGTCACATGTTTTTTATTTTTTTATTTGACTCTTTCCCACTGTAGCTGGGGCATCCATAGGAGCCCCACTTACAGGGGAAAACAACCCCTGTAGCGACATTAGTCACTGTCAGAGCAGGCCAGGGTCTAGTATGACCCTCCAGCTCTGTTGTAGCAGGGAACCCCAGCGGTCACGTGACCCCCGGGCTCCCGTAGTGAAAGTTACACTGTACTTTCACTTTCTAGTACACAGTGCTCGTTGAGCTCTGTGTACTTAAGGAAGGAAAAGACAGGAAGGGTTAAAAACCCCTCCTGCCTTCTCCTCTGGGTTATTAGCTGTTACTAACAGCTGATAACTCGTCCTGCCTCTAATTGATTGCAGGGCAGGAGGCTTAAAGGGGTTGTCCCGCGCCGAAACGGGTTTTTTTTTTTTCAACAGCCCCCCCGTTCGGCGCGAGACAAACCCGATGCAGGGACTTAAAAAAAAAACCGCACAGCGCTTACCTTAATCCCCGCGCTCCGGCGACTTCTTACTTACCGGTTGAAGATGGCCGCCGGGATCTTCTCCCTCGGTGGACCGCAGGGCTTCTGTGCGGTCCATTGCCGATTCCAGCCTCCTGATTGGCTGGAATCGGCACGTGACGAGGCGGAGCTACACGGAGCTGATCTCCGGCACGAGCGGCCCCATTGAGAAAAGAAGAAGACCGGGACTGCGCAAGCGCGTCTAATCCGGCGATTAGACGCTGAAAATTAGACGGCTCCATGGAAACGAGGACGCTAGCAACGGAGCAGGTAAGTGAAAAACTTCTGATAACTTCTGTATGGCTCATAATTAATGCACAATGTATATTACAAAGTGCATTAATATGGCCATACAGAAGTGTATAGACCCACTTGCTTTCGCGGGACAACCCCTTTAAAGTGCCAATGTAATTTTACTATCAGCGGTGCTTTAAGCCCAGGACCAGGCACCGTATATTTACCGTGCCTGGTTCTTAATGGGTTAAAGAACCAAAAATTTTGGGAGGATTTATGAAACCAAAATTGGTGTATGAAAAGTCATACATTTTGGTGCAAGCAGAGCTTGCAAAAATTTTTGAATACCACGCTTCATAAAGTCTCCTCTTTGTTTGTACCAAAGCCAACTATGTCTTTGTAAATGTTCATTTTTCCAATTTCCACCAAACATGCTCCAAAAATTCAGGTAAGAATTGTCTATATCTGTAATTCTCATTTCCTCAGTTTTAGTCAGAACAATGCAGTCTACAATTATGAGCTTTTATTTTGGGTGTAACTGAATATGATAGATTTTGGACTGTTCCAAAGGAAATCTAGTTACATTTATTGAGCCTTAAAAGTCTTTATGCTTTGGGCTATCCCTTTTTGTTAGAAGGGTCCACAGTGATCAGCTGTAATCTGCAGGGGAAGATGATGGTAATTATTTAATGCCCCAAAAGCACCATATTACATTTAATTTGCGCCCTCAAGATAAACATAAGATAAACACACGATAAAAAGCACAATGTATCTAAAGGAGCTTTTTGGCCCCTCTAAGCACTAGGCCCTGGGTACATCTGCTGCCCCTGCAGTCTTGATAATAAGCACCCTGCTGCCCATGTGTTATAGATATATTAGGTCCTCTATACCAGTGTTTCCCCCACTCAAGTCCTCAGGGACCCCCAACAGGTCATGTTTTCTTGATTTCCTATGTATTATACAGGTGATGTAATTATGGTCGGTGCCTTAGAAATTGCCACCATTGTTCTCTCTATGAGATATCATCCTCAAATCATGACCTATTGGGGGTACTTGAAGACTGAATTAGGAAACGCAGCTCCAAACTTTGAGACTATTTTTGGAACCTTTCATACAGACAGAATTTTGGCCACAGGACACACCGCAACTTGCAAAAAACTGAAAATGGCTTAAATCTGATGCAATTCCACATTAAAATCTGTATGTAGCTGTGCAGATTTCCGCAGCTCCAGCTGTGTGTTGCGGTGCATGGTGATTGCTGAAGCCAAATTGTGGCCCCTTTGTAGCTGCTCTCTTCTATTAACGCTGTATCCACACAGGACAGCTAAAAGTGCAAAAAAAACTGCACTCAAAAAAACGCAGTTTTCAATGAAAACCGCCCCAGTATCAAAAACCTCAACTACTTTGAGTGTGGATGTTACTACACTTCAACTGTTCCATGGGAATACAGCCTAAATCCAGAATAACCAATTGCAGCTCTGATTTATCTCCAAACATCCGTTTTTCTAGCATTCGGCATCCTTTAATCAAATACTTGCCGGTAAAGCATGACTTACCCTTGGACTGCCAGACCTAACCGTCAGCGCCGACCAGCCCTGCCCGTCTGTGTAACTGCGGCCTTCGTCTTCTCTACACAGGACTCCTCTTTCTACCTGGATTCCCAGTCTCTAGTGAGAGCCTTGCAGAATCTGCCTCTTCACCTGCACCTGAATGTGGAAGCCGGTCTTGTTCAGGTAATTCCTACTCTATATTCCCTATTCTAAGCAAAGATAACAAGATATTCATCAATGTGCAAATCATCTCGGAGATTAGATTACGCTAGATCTAATTCGTTCTATAATAATTCCTGAGCTACCAGCAGCCCCCAGACACTTAATTGAAGAAAATGCAGTGTTATTTGATTTTAATAAAAGCATTTTTATTAACACATCTTATGTGAAGCCGCAGGCTGTGTGATAGATGATGTGTTATCTTCCAATCTTACAATTATATTACAGCCACTTTCATCCCACTTGATTTTCAGCATGTTATTTCCATGTCATTGTCATTTGAATATCTTGGCATGCTCACTGGCCTACAATACAACGATCCAACAACCAGCAGATTGGCAAAAAATGCTCCAATCTTTACTAATCCATACTAAAAGCACAACTGGAAATAACAGGACATTCTGAGGCGTTTCGAATGCTTAAAGGGGTTGTCTCGCGAAACCAAGTGGGGTTATACACTTCTGTATGGCCATATTAATGCACTTTGTAATATACATCGTGCATTAATTATGAGCCATACAGAAGTTATTCACTTACCTGCTCCGTTGCTAGCGTCCACGTCTCCATGGTGCCGTCTAATTTCGCTGGCTTCTTGCTTTTTTAGACGCGCTTGCGCTGTGCGGTCTTCTGGCTGGTGAATGGGGCCGCTCGTGCCGGAGAGCTGGTCACCGCATCGTTATCGTAGCTCCACCCTGTCACGTGTGCCGATTCCAGCCAATCAGGAGGCTGGAATCGGCAATGGAATGCACAGAGCCCATGGTGCACCATGGGAGAAGACCCGCGGTGCACCATGGGAGAAAACCGCAGTGCATCCCTGGGAAAGGACCGGTGGCCATCTTAGGGAGAAGATTTTTTAAACTCCTTATTTCGGCGGATCGGTGAGTAGCAAGCGGTTTAAAAACCGCTTTAATTTGCTATTTTATGCCAGGGGGTGACAGGGGGAATGGGGTAATGTTAAATTTTGATGCTTGCCGCGAGACAACCCCTTTAACATGCGTTGTTCATGGCATCAGGTGCTACAATTATAGACGCGTGTTAAGCATCTAAAACGCGTAAGTGTCCTGTCCTCTTCTATTACTTCTCTTGCTTTTAATATGGATTAATAAAGATTTTAATTTTTTTTCCCATCTCACCTGATGGCTGGATCATTGTATTATATGAACCACGGACACGTGGTCGGAGTGGGATCCTGCAAAATCTGAATAGACCTAAATAACAGCGGTGAGCTGGTCAGTCTGTATTTTTTCCTATGCAGGCAGGAGATTGAACAATACCTCTACAGCACCACCTATTAGTAGGTGGCTTTCCTACAAGTCAATGTCTGACCTTTTAAGAGGCCTTGCCAAAGCCGGGTGCTTCCTATCCAACCAATGACATCACAAGTGCAGATATGTAACTTGTCCATGTGTGGGATTATAGTCGGCTCTGGTCACATTATAGTCATGGCTTCTGTTAAACGTAGGTGCTGGGACAAGCTTCCCATGTACACGTTTAATACAGGTTGTCACTGGTACCTAACAGAGTGCCATCCATTACATATCAGATATGACATAGGCTGTAATGTCATCTGCTTAATGCACATTTGTGATGGATGCCAATCTTAGGCATTCGTTAATCGAATCCATTGCCCACACCCTATAATGGCATCAGTTTGTTAAGCTCATCACATATCCGTTAAACTGATGCCGGTGTTGGATGCCATACAGAGTATTATGTTATTTATTTAATGGCTATATTATACTACAGGATGCGCCCACATGGAAGAGCACAGTCTGCAGCACTGTTCTATATGGAAGAAAAATATATCCCCAACAGATTCGACTGAATGGAGGCCAAAAGGGCCTCTGGGTTCAACCAGATGCATTCCTTACAAACTGATCACAAACACTCAGGGTAGTGTAGTAGTTTTAAAGTTACAGAGTAATAATAGCTGTGTTCTCACTATGTAAGAGAAAAGGCTCTTTCAGATGGAAATACCCCTTTAACATATGACAGTGGCAAATATTTGTATTTGCCCTTTTTTGCAACATTTCCAAGAGATTTTCCCTCTTTTATTCCACACTAGCTGACCCGTCGCGCGTTGCTGCGAAGACAGACAGACATACATTCATTCGTTTTTATATATCTAGACTAGCTTACCCGTCGCGCGTTACTGCGAAGACAGACAGACATTCATTCGTTTTTATATATCTAGATAACAACCAATCACAGCGCAGCTTTCATGTTACCTCAGTGGTATAATATATAACAACCAATCACAGCACAGCTTTCATGTTACCTTAGCAGTATAAAATATAACAACCAATCACAGCGCAGCTTTCATGTTACCTCAGCAGTAAGAGAAATAACAACCAATCACAGCGCAAGTTTTATTCTGCCTCAGCAATATAAAAAATAGCAACCAATCACAGCGCAGCTTTCCTGTTACCTCAGTGGTATAATATATAACAACCAATCACAGCACAGCTTTCATTTTACCTCAGCATTCTCAATATCCAGCAATTGTCTTGCGAAACGTTCGGCGGTGCATCATTTTCTGGTTGAACACGCATCCCGTTGCTCGTAATGCCTTTTGCTTTCGTGCTTGAGATGGAAATCAAACGATCTTTGTCTGGGGGGCATAACTGTTGACGACGCTCGTACGCGCGGCACCTATCATAGGATAGTTGTACTATGCCAGTAACCTTCCCAGGAGTGCACTCAACAACTTCCCAAAGTCTCATGGCAATTGGATGAATGGTGTAGTAATGCATAAAGGACAGACAGACAGACATACATTCATTTATATATATCAGGAAGTGAGAGAATTAGATTCCGTACGTAAAATTTGGATGCTAATTGCTTTGCGCTTAGAATTGAATAATCGACTTGGGACCCATTAACTTTTCCTATTTATGGCATAATCAATGCCCGTGCCAAATTTCATGTTTCTATGTGAGAAAATGACATTCCGTACGTAAAATTTGGACGCTAATTCTTTGGCGCTTACAATTGAATAATCGAGTTGGGACCCATTAACTTTTCCTATTTATGACATAATCAATGCTTGTGCCAAATTTCAAGTTTCCATGACATTGGGAAGCGAGAAAATTAGATTCCGTACGTAAAATTTGGACGCTAATTCTTTGGCGCTTAGAATTGAATAATCGAGTTGGGACCCATTACCTTTTCCTATCTATGACATAGTCAATGCTCGTGCCAAATTTCATATTTCTACAACATCGGGAAGTGAGAGAATTAGTGGCAATGATGGAAATCGAACGATCTACGTGGGGGGGTCGTAACTGTCGACGACGCTCGCACACGCGCCATTTATCATAGAATATTTGTATTATGCCTATTAACTTCCCAGGAGTGTACTCAACAACTTCATGGCGATCGGATGAATGGTGTAGTAGCGCATAAAGGACAAACAGACAGACACACACGCAGACATACATTCAATTTTATTCGCGTTGCTGCGAAGACAGACATACATACATACATTCGTTTTTATATATCTAGATGACGGCAGCAGCGACCACTGAGGTTTTGTAGGCCGCTGCTTCCCCCTTGCAGGCTGAATAAAATAGCCGTTGTGTGGAACATCAAATTTATCCGGCTGCTGTGGCTTCTTGGGAAGACAGCCTAGTACATGTTTGCCCACTTCCAACTCCAATGGAGACTGACTGTAAATGGCTGGCGTGCTCTAGTATTTATGGTTTCAAGCTGTACGTGTCATTGCATACTGTCTATCTATCTATCTATCAGGGTCATTGCATACAGTCTATCTATCTATCTATGACATCAGGAAATGAGAGAATTAGATTCCGTACGTAAAATTTGAACGCTAATTCTTTGGCGCTTTGAATTGAATAATCGAGTTGGGACCCATTAACTTTTCCTATTTATGACATAATCAATGCTCGTGCCAAATTTCAAGTTTCTATAACATTGGGAAGTGAGAGAATTAAATTCCGTACATAAAATTTGGACGCTAATTCTTTTGCGCTTAGAATTGAATAATCGAGTTGGGATGAGACATAAGGCCTTGCCCATAAGCATTCCCCAACCTCCAAGAACTGAACCTACCTACCTCAATGAGATTTTGTAGGCCGCTGCTTCCCCCTTGCGGGCTGAATAAAATAGCCGTTGGGTGGAACATACAATTTATCCGGCTGCTGTGGCTTCTTAGGAAGATATCCTAGTACTTGTTTACCCACTTCCAACTCCAATGGTAATTGGCTGGCGTGCTCTAGTGGTTCCAAGCTGTACGTGTCATAATAGAGCCTTAATGACATCACAATGCAGCTTTATAGAACATGTTGGGGCATGTTCAAGGGCGTCCGATGTTGATGACATCAGTGATGACATCACAATAGCAGGTGGCTTACTTATTCGATCTACGTGGGGGGGGGCGTAACTTTCGACGACGCTCGCGCGCCATTTATCGTAGGATATTTGTACTATGCCTATAATCTTCCCAGGAGTGTACTTAACAACTTCCCAAAGTTTCATGGCGATCGGATGAATGGTGTAGTAGCGCATAAAGGACAAACAGACACGCACGCAGACAGACATACATTCAATTTTATATATATAGATAACAACCAATCACAGCGCAGCTTTCATGTTACCTCAGTGGTATAATATATAACAACCAATCACAGCGCAGCTTTCATGTTACCTTAGCAGTAAGAGAAATAACCAATCACAGCGCAACTTTTACTCTGCCTCAGCAATATAAAAAATAGCAACCAATCACAGCGCAGCTTTCATATTACCTCAGTGGTATAATATATAACAACGAATCGCAGCACAGCTTTCATGCAACCTCAGTAGTATAAGAAGTAGCCACCAATCACAGCACAGCTTTCATGTTACCTCAGCAGTATAAGAAATAGCAACCAATCACAGAACAGCTTTCATTTTACCTCAGCATTCTCAATATCCAGCAATTGTCTTGCGAAACGTTCGGCGGATGCATCATTTTCTGGTTGAACACGCATCCCGTTGCTCGTAATGTCTTTTGCTTTCGTGCTTGAGATGGAAATCAAACGAACTTTGTCTGGGGGGCATAACTGTCGACGACGTTCGCACGCGCGCCACCTATCGTAGGATTGTTGTACTATGCCTATAATCTTCCCAGGAGTGTACTCAACAACTTCCCAAAGTCTCATGGCAATTGGATGAATGGTGTAGTAATGCATAAAGGACAGACAGACAGACATTCATTTATATATATCAGGAAGTGAGAAAATGACATTCCGTACGTAAAATTTGGACGCTAATTCTTTTGCGCATAGAATTGAATAATGGAGTTGGGACCCATTAGCTTTTCCTATTTATGACATATTCAATGCCCGTGCCAAATTTCAAGTTTCTATGTGAGAAAATTACATTCCGTACGTAAAATTTGGACGCTAATTCTTTGGCGCATAGAATTGAATAATGGAGTTGGGACCCATTAGCTTTTCCTATTTATGACATATTCAATGCCCGTGCCAAATTTCAAGTTTCTATGTGAGAAAATTACATTCCGTACGTAAAATTTGGACGCTAATTCTTTGGCGCATAGAATTGAATAATCGAGTTGGGACCCATTAGCGTTTCCTATTTATGACATAATCAATGCTCGTGCCAAATTTCAAGTTTCTATGACATTGGGAAGCGAGAAAATTAGATTCCGTACGTAAAATTTGGACGCTAATTCTTTGGCGCTTAGAATTGAATAATCAGGTTGGGACTCATTACCTTTTCCTATTTATGACATAATCATGGCTCGTGCCAAATTTCAAGTTTCTATGACATTGGGAAGTGAGAGAATTAGATTCCGTATTTAAAATTTGGACACTAATTCTTTGGCGCTTAGAATTGAATAATTGAGTTGGGACCCATTAACTTTTCCTATTTATGACATAATCAATGGTCGTGCCAAATTTCAAGTTTCTATGACATCGCGAAGTGAGAGAATTAGTGGCAGTGATGGAAATCAAACGATCTACTTGGGGGGGGGGGCGCAACTGTCGACGACGCTCGCACGCGCGCCATTTATCGTAGGATAGTTTTACTATGCCTATAATCTTCCCAGGAGTGTACTCAACAACTTCCCAAAGTTTCATGGCGATCGCATAAAGGACAAACAGACACGCACGCACGCACGCACGCATACAGACATACATTCAATTTTATATATATAGATGTGCCTCTTCATTTGCAATTTTCCCTGGTTACAGCTACCAAAATGGTCCTGCAGCCATGGCCATGCTTGTGTCCTGTATTGTTTTCCGTGTGTTTGGCCAGGTAATCAGAAGCACACACTAGTTGTGCCTGTGCAATGGCTCTTGCCTCGGCCCAGGCCCCTTTCTCCTCTGCAAGCTTGCGGACACAAGTGGCTCTCTGATGTCTAGCGCTACTTGCTATTTATGTGAAGGAAGGGCTCTGTATAGAGATGAGCGAACGTACTCGTCCAAGCTTGATACTCGTTCGAGTATTAGCGTGTTCGAGATGCTCGTTACTCGTGACGAGTACCACGCGATGTTCGAGTTACTTTCACTTTCATCTCTGAGACGTTAGCGCGCTTTTCTGGCCAATAGAAAGACAGGGAAGGCATTACAACTTTCCCCTGCGACGTTCAAGCCCTATACCACCTCCCTGCAGTGAGTGGCTGGCGAGATCAGGTGTCACCCGAGTATATAAATCGGCCCCTCCCGCGGCTCGCCACAGATTTATTCTGACAGAGATCAGGGACAGTGCTGCTGGTGCCGGAGCTGCTATAGGGAGAGCGTTAGGAGTATTTTAGGCTTCAAGAACCCCAACGGTCCTTCTTAGGGCCACATCTAACCGTGTGCAGTAGTGTGGAGGCTGCTTTTTGCAGTGTTGCACTTTTTTTTTTTTTTGTATATCGGCCGTGCCAGGCATTGCGCCCTGCAGTAATTATACATAGTCCAGGGCCAGTAGTGGTGGTGAGGCCGGGACAGAAGACATATATTTATTGAATATAGGCAGTGGGCCTTTCCAAAAACATTTTGGAAAAAAAATCTATTTGGGCTGACTGTGACTGTCCTCAGTGTACTGGGTCTGTGCTGGGTGTAGTTGTCCTCCTAATTCATACGCAGCCAGCTAAGTGTTACAGCAGGCTTGCGCAAAATTATTTCCTGGCTCTGTGTTGGCTGTTACATCACCGCTGTATTCCAGTCCACAGTGCAACAGTCTGCAGTTATTTTACATACTCCAGGGCCAGTAGTGGTGAGGCAGGGACAGAAGACATATTTAGTGTATATAGGCAGTGGGCCTTTCCAAAAACATTTGGGGAAAAAAATCTATTTGGGCTGCCTGTGACTGTCCTCAGTGTACTGGGTCTGTGCTGGGTGTAGTTGTCCTCCTAATTCATATGCAGCCAGCTAAGTGTTACAGCAGGCTTGCGCAAAATTATTTCCTGGCTCTGCTGTGCGTTCAGTAAGCGAAGTCAGCCTCCAACCACAGGCCAATAAGCGGCACATTTAATTACAGCGTTCTGTTTCTGCACTACTGGTAATACACCATGCTGAGGGGTAGGGGTAGGCCTAGAGGACGTGGACGCGGGCGAGGACGCGGAGGCCCAAGTCAGGGTGTGGGCACAGGCCGAGCCAGTGCGGTGGCCAGGGGTAAAGGCAGGGCCAGACCAAATAATCCACCAACTGTTTCCCAAAGCGCCCCCTCGCGCCATGCCACCCTGCAGAGGTCAAGGTGCTCTACGGTGTGGCAGTTTTTCACAGAGACGCCTGACGACCGACGAACAGTGGTGTGCAACCTTTGTCGCGCCAAGATCAGCTGGGGAGCCACCACCACCAGCATGCGCAGGCATATGATGGCAAAGCACCCCACAAGGTGGGACGAAGGCCGTTCACCGCCTCCGGTTTGCACCACTGGCTCTCCCCCTGTGCCCCAACCTGCCACTGAGATCCAACCCCCCTCTGAGGACACAGGCACTACCGTCTCTTGGCCTGCACCCACACCCTCACCTCCGCTGTCCTCGGCCCCATCCAGCAATGTCTCTCAGCGCAGCGTCCAGACGTCGCTAGCGCCACTGTTTGAGCGCAAGTACGCCGCCACGCACCCGCACGCTCAAGCGTTAAACGTGCACATTGCCAAATTGATCAGCCTGGAGATGCTGCCGTATAGGCTTGTGGAAACGGAGGCTTTCAAAAGCATGATGGCGGCGGCGGCCCCGCGCTACTCGGTTCCCAGTTGCCACTACTTTTCCCGATGTGTCGTCCCAGGCTTGCACGACCACGTCTCCCACAACATTGTACGCGCCCTCACCAACGCGGTTACTGCCAAGGTCCACTTAACAACGGACACGTGGACAAGCACAGGCGGGCAGGGCCACTATATCTCCCTGACGGCACATTGGGTGAATTTAGTGGAGGCTGGGACCGAGTCAGAGCCTGGGACCGCTCACGTCCTACCCACCCCCAGAATTGCGGGCCCAAGCTCGGTGCTGGTATCTGTGGCGGTGTATGCTACCTCCACTAAACCACCCTCCTCCTCCAATGCAACCTGCAGGGTCTGACAGAGCAGACCGACCGCTGGCTTGCGCCGCTGAGCCTCCAACCGGGCATGGTCGTGTGTGACAACGGCCGTAACCTGCAGCTCGGCAGCCTCACGCACGTGCCATGCCTGGCCCATGTCTTTAATTTGGTGGTTCAGCGCTTTCTGAAAAGCTACCCACACTTGTCATACCTGCTCGGAAAGGTGCGCCGGGTCAGCGCACATTTCCGCAACTCCAAGACGGACGCTGCCACCCTGCGGACCCTGCAACATCGGATTAATCTGCCAGTGCACCGACTGCTGTGCGACGTGCCCACACGGTGGAACTCTACGCTCCACATGTTGGCCAGGCTCTATGAGCAGCGTAGAGCTATAGTGGAATACCATCTCCAACATGGGCGGCGTAGTGGGAGTCAGCCTCCTCAATTCTTTACAGAAGAGTGGGCCTGGTTGGCAGACATCTGCCAGGTCCTTGGAAACTTTGAGGAGTCTACCCAGATGCTGAGCGGGGATGCTGCAATCATTAGCGTCACCATTCCTCTGCTATGCCTCTTGAGAAGTTCCCTGCAAAGCATAAAGGCAGACGCTTTGCACTCAGAAACGGAGGCGTGGGAAGACAGTATGTCGCTGGATAGTCAGAGCACCCTCATGTCTATATCTCAGCACGTTGAGGAGGAGGAGGAGGGGGAGGAGCATGAGGAGGAGGGGGAAGAGACAGCTTGGCCCACTGCTGAGGGTACACATGCTGCTTGCCTGTCATCCTTTCAGCGTGTATGGCCGGAGGAGGAAGAGGAGGAGGAGGATCCTGAAAGTGATCTTCCTAGTGAGGACAGCCATGTGTTGCGTACAGGTACCCTGGCACACATGGCTGAGTTCATGTTAGGAAGCCTTTCTCGTGACCCTCGCATTACACGCATTCTGGCCACTACGGATTACTGGGTGTACACACTGCTCGACCCACAGTATAAGGAGAACCTTTCCACTCTCATTCCCGAAGAGGAAAGGGGTTCGAGAATGATGCTATACCACAGGGCGCTGGTGGACAAACTGATGGTAAACTTCCCATCCGACAGCGCTAGTGGCAGAAGGCGCAGTTCCGAGGGCAAGGTAGCAGGGGAGGCGCAGAGATCAGGCAGCATGTAAAGCGCAGGCAGGGGAACATTCTCCAAGGCCTTTGCCAGCTTTATGGCTCCCCAGCAAGACTGTGTCACCGCTCCCCAGTCAAGGCTGAGTTGGCGGGAGCACTGTAAAAGGATGGTGAGGGAGTACGTAGCCGATCGCACGACCGTCCTCGGTGACGCCTCTGCCCCCTACAACTACTGGGTGTCGAAGCTGGACACGTGGCCTGAACTTGCGCTGTATGCCCTGGAGGTGCTTGCTTGTCCTGCGGCTAGCGTCTTGTCAGAGAGGGTGTTTAGTGCGGCTGGGGGAATCATCACGGATAAGCGTACCCGCCTGTCAACCGACAGTGCCGACAGGCTTACACTCATCAAGATGCACAAAGCCTGGATTTCCCCAGACTTCTCTTCTTCACCAGCGGACAGCAGCGATACCTAAGCAATACGTAGGCTGCACCCGCGGATGGAAGCATCGTTCTCTATCACCATCAAAAACGTGGACCTTTTAGCTTCATCAATCTGTGTATAATATTCCTCCTCCTCCTCCTCCTCCTGAAACCTCACGTAATCACGCCGAACGGGCAATTTTTCTTAGGCCCACAAGGCTCAGTCATATAATTTTTGTAAACAATTTTTATACGTTTCAATGCTCATTAAAGCGTTGAAACTTGCACCTGAACCAATTTTTATTTTAACTGGGCTGCCTCCAAGCCTAGTTACCAATTAAGCCACATTAACCAAAGCGATTAATGGGTTTCACCTGCCCTCTTGGTTGGGCATGGCCAATTTTTCTGAGGTACATTAGTACTGTTGGTACACCAATTTTTTGGGGCCCTCGCCTACAGTGTAATCCAATTAATTTTTTGCCCACCTGCATTACAGCTGACGCTACATCAGCTGTGCTGGGCACTGCAATGGGATATATTTATGTACCGCCGGTGGGTTCCAGGGAGCCACCCATGCTGTCGGTCCACACGAAGTTGTAACTACATGTGTCCACTTCTAATGAACCCCAGTCTGACTGGGGCATGCAGTGTGGGCTGAAGCCCACCTGCATTTAACATGACATTACCTCAGCTGTGATGGGCAATGCTATGGGATATATTTATGTGCCGCCGGTGGCTTCCTGGCACCCACCCATGCTGTCGGTCCACAGGGACTACACAATAGGGAGTTGTACCTGCCTGTGTCTATGAATTAAAAAGCCCGGTCAGGTTGGGGCATGCAGTGTGGGCCGAAGACCACCTGCATTTAATCGGACGTTACCTCAGCTGTGATGGGCACTGCAATGGGATACATTAATGTACAGCCGGTGGGTTCCAGGGAGCCACCCATGCTGTGGGTGCACACGGAAATCCCATTGCGGAGTTGTACCTGCCTGTGACTATTTATAAAAAACCGCGGTCTGACTGGGGCATGCAGACACCTTGGCAGAATGAATAGTGTGTGGCACATAGGTTCCCCATTGCTATGCCCACGTGTGCAGCTCCTGATGGCGGTGGCACAGGATTATATTTCTCATTGCTTCTGTACAGCATTGTGGGCTATCGCCCTGCCCCTTTTAAAGAGGGTCGCTGCCTAGCTGTGCCAACCCTCTGCAGTGTGTGCCTGCGGTTCCTCCTCATGGCAGACGCACTTATAAATAGACATGAGTGTGGCGTGTCATGAGGGCAGCTGAAGGCTGCGCAGGGACAATTTGGTGTGCGCTGTGGACACTGGGTCGTGCAGGGGGGGTTGGGCAGCATGTAACCCAGGAGAAGTGGCAGCGGAGTGTCATGCAGGCAGTGATTGTGCTTTGTTGGAGGTAGTGTGGTGCTTAGCTAAGGTATGCATTGCTAATGAGGGCTTTTCAGAAGTAAAAATTGTTGGGAGGGGGGGGGCACTCTTGCCGCTATTGTGGCTTAATAGTGGGACCTGGGAACTTGAGATGCAGCCCAACTTGTAGCCCCTCGCCTGCCCTATCCGTTGCTGTGTCGTTCCCATCACTTTCTTGAATTGCCCCGATTTTCACAAATGGAAACCTTAGCGAGCATCGGCGATATACAAAAATGCTCCAGTCGCCCATTGACTTCAATGGGGTTCGTTACTCGAAACGAACCCTCGAGCATCGCGATAATTTCGTCCCGAGTAACGAGCACCCGAGCATTTTGGTGCTCGCTCATCTCTAGCTCTGTACTGCCCATTCAACCAGGGAATGAGGAGCAGGACCTAGTGGAGACATACTGTAGGGGTGAGAAAAGAGTAAGGGCTTATTCACACGTCATATTTTTTTGTCTGTGTTTGCAACTGGCAGCACATGAACCCATCGACTTAAAATTTAAAAGCAATTGCAGCATGTACTGGTTTTATCCATGTAATGGACAACAGTTCAACATGCAATGTCCACTGTCAAACGGATATGTGTCCATGCACCGTCTAATGGAAGTTGTGCCCAGGAAAATGTGAATTTAACCTAAGCAAAATTTTGGGTCGCAGAACCAGCTCTTTGATTAGGGCTGCAATATTATGCACAGTCCATGGATAAGAGTGGTGCGGTTTTTGGAAGGAAGCGGCCATGTTTTTCTAATCTCACACTGTCCCTTTAAGACAGTAAATTACTATGAATCACAAAAGTGAGTGCATTAAAAGTGACCTGGAAGGAACAGTCTGTATTTACTCCCCCTTTCATCAGCCAGATCTACTTAAAGGGGATGTCTGAGTTGTATGTTTTCAGTAAAACCCCTGTAAAATGCATAACATAACAAATGCAATATAATTGCCTCTCCCCGCTGTGCCCTGAGCCCCTATTTGGTCCTTGTCTTTGCTTATTTACATGCTGCCGTCCCACCCCGTTTACAGGACATCACAGGCGCTGCAGCCAGTAACCAAGCTCATCCATCGAACTCTGAGCTCTACCATTGGCTACAGCATTTGTAACATCCCGTAAACAGGCTGGAGCAGCCTGCAAAGAGGATGTCTGGCAGGAGACCCGTAACTGCGGTTTGGGACACAGCAGGGAGAGGTGAGGATATGCCATTTGTTATGTTGTTGCATTTTACAGTGGTTTTACCAACAACATCCAACTCAGACAACCACTTTAAACACCTAAGTAGTAGAGATGAGCGAGCACCAAAATGCTCGGGTGCTCGTTACTCGAGTCGAACTTCCTGCGATGCTCGAGGATTCGTTTCGAGTAACGAACCCCATTGAAGTCAATGGGCGACCCGAGCATTTTTGTATGGGACCTATGCTCCGCTAAGGTTTTCATTTGTGAAAATCTGGGAAATTCAAGAAAGTGATGGGAACGACACAGAAACGGATAGGGCAGGCGAGGCGCTACATGTTGGGCTGCATCTCAAGTTCCCAGGTCCCACTATTAAGCCACAATAGCGGCAAGAGTGCCCCCCCCCCTCCCAACAATTTTTACTTCTGAAAAACCCTCATTAGCAAGGCATACCTTAGCTAAGCACCACACTACCTCCAACAAAGCACAATCACTGCCTACATGACACTCTGCTGCCACTTCTCCTGGGTAACATGCTGCCCAACTGCCCATTTCAGTAGTAGTAGCAGTCAAGACAGGCCCCAGTAACAATTCCGAAGCAGCAGTATAGGGGGAGAACAGTATTAGTTCCATTTCAGTAGTAGTAGCAGTCAGACAGGCCCCAGTAACAATTCCGAAGCAGCAGTATAGGGGGAGCACAGTACTAGTTCCATTTCAGTAGTAGTTGCAGTCTAGACAGGCCCCAGTAACATATCACTAGCAGCAGTATAGGGGGAGCACAGTATTAGTTCCATTTCAGTAGTAGTAGCAGTCAAGACAGGCCCCAGTAACAATTCCGAAGCAGCAGTATATGGGGAGCACAGTACTAGTTCCATTTCAGTAGTAGTAGCAGTCTAGACAGGCCCCAGTAACATATCACTAGCAGCAGTATAGGGGGAGCACAGTATTAGTTCCATTTCAGTAGTAGTAGCAGTCAAGACAGGCCCCAGTAACAATTCCGAAGCAGCAGTATATGGGGAGCACAGTACTAGTTCCATTTCAGTAGTAGTAGCAGTCTAGACAGGCCCCAGTAACATATCACTAGCAGCAGTATAGGGGGAGCACAGTATTCGTTCCATTTCAGTAGTAGTTGCAGTCTAGACAGGCCCCAGTAACATATCACTAGCAGCAGTATAGGGGGAGCACAGTATTAGTTCCATTTCAGTAGTAGTAGCAGTCTAGACAGGCCCCAGTAACATATCACTGCTCCCACTATACTGCTGCTACAGTATTAGTTCCATTTCAGTAGTAGTAGCAGTCTAGACAGGCCCCAGTAACATATCACTAGCAGCAGTATAGGGGGAGCACAGTCTTAGTTCCATTTCAGTAATAGTAGCAGTCAAGACAGGCCCCAGTAACAATTCCGAAGCAGCAGTATAGGGGGAGCACAGTATTAGTTCCATTTCAGTAGTAGTAGCAGTCAAGACAGGCCACAGTAACATTCCCGTTGCAGCAGTTTAGGGAGATAACAGTCTTTCACATTTCAGTAGTTGCCGTATAGACAAGGCCCCAGTTACATTTATGTAGCAAAAGTGTAGGCCAACCCCACACACCTTGCTGTACCATGAGTGCAGGCGAAGCCCATAAAAATTACTAGGATTACACTGTAGGCGAGGGCCCAAAAAAATTGGTGTACCAACAGTACTAATGTACCTCAGAAAAATTGCCCATGCCCAACCAAGAGGGCAGGTGAAACCCATTTATCGCTTTGGTTACTGTGGCTTAATTTGTAACTAGGCCTGGAGGCAGCCCAGTTAAAATAAAAATTGGTTCAGGTGCAAGTTTCAACGCTTTAATGAGAATTGAAACGTATAAACATTGTTTACAAAAGTAATATGACTGAGCCTTGTGGGCCTAAGAAAAATTGCCCGTTCCGTGTGATTACGTGAGGTTTCAGGATGTCAGGGTAATTTCTGCGTACAGCACCAATCAGGCCCACCCCAATGCCCCGCTGCCGGCGGTAAAGAAGAGACACCACACACGGAGGTCTGGTATAGTTCCTCACATGGGGACATGACTGCGCACTTTATTACAGATTACATGGGATCTTATACCCTTTGGTCTCATAACTAGGAATGGGTGATGGGCTCATTGGCTCAAATTCACCGCATAACCATATATGTAATGTCCGGATGTCCGGCCTGAGACAGTGAAAGTTATATACGTAGTTGAACAGTCGTTATCTTGATACGGCGCCTCTGGGAAAACAGCAGAGCACGCGGCCTTCGTGTTCGGCTCTGTATTATCTCTGAATTTCTGGACACATCTCTCTCTCTCAGCCTTGCAAACGTTTGGAATATCTGATGTAAGGCGACATATAAGTTTTTCTCATTTTAACTTTGAATAGAACTTGCATACAGGTATAAAAGCATAAAAAACATATGGCAATATATACATATACCCTCACAAACCCCCCTAAAAACTTATATGGAGATCAAGCACCAGACCTTGCACTCTTCCTCGGTCGCCTCTCTCTTGCGTCAGGGTTTCCCCACTGCCCGTAAGTCCCTACTCCTAGGAGGGGGGATCCCTACCTCACCTCAGAAGGAGGCCATGGATTCCCTGGGCTCATTTCCGGGCATCCATACCCTCTATCTGTACAAGTTAACACCCCACAGGGTGTGCCCTCGCTCGAACCTAAGGTCTTCTGCACTATCCCTAGGCAAATGGGAATTCCACTGACAATCCATCTTAGAAGATCGGGGTAGGCGCGGTACTAGTACATTTCTCCATTCTTCTGGTAACGTACGTGGTTGGCATTATCGGAACTGGCTCTTCATCTTTTTTCAAACAAGGGAAATTTTGGTGTCACATTATCCAGTCCCTTACTCATACTCTTTTTGATCAAAGGGATAATACACATACAGGAAGTTACATACCCCACCTCTTTCTGGTAAAATCATATCCAGGGCCACTCTATTTTGGAACGCCATGGATGCAGTGGGCCCTAACTGGTCAGCTAACCCTTGCAAAGCATCGCTGGTGTAGTTTACAAACCTCTGCTGATTGTAATAGATATAATTCATCCAATCTACATTATTATTAACAGTGACAATAGCAAATAAGGACTCAAAACCTGCTTTAACCTGATCTCTAGAATTAAATTCATCTGGCACCCCCCTTGGCACTCATATTGCATCTATGTGTACATGTGGATCAAAGTTACCACCTGGAGCGTCAACTTCCCTCTTAGCACGATGCAGTGTTGGATTCTCACCCTCAGTGTAGTCTTCATATTGCACATTTGATTGTATTAATTTGTTCTGAAACAGGGGGCTAGTGTACAGTAGTCAAAGGTGGGTGTTAGAGGAATTGTACCACATTATAGCATGTAAAGGATATGCAGGATCATGAGTTCTTTCAGTGCGAAGTGTGGATCCAAGTGGGCTTTCCTTCGAGCTTGACTGCAGTTGGGGTGGTGAGCAACATCTGGTAGGGACATTCAAACAGGGTTTCTCTCTCAAACTTTTTTACATAGACCCTATCAGATTGTGACACTCATCTGTAGGACCTGGGAGAAAAGCAGAGACTGCAGAATGCATTATTGACAATTCCTTGGAGAGGCCTATGACAAAATTAACAAGAAAATCATTCCCCAAACTCTGCTACTGAGGCATGTACCCTCTGGAGAAAAAGAAAATCTACTGGAAGACACTCAATTCAAGATTTGCCCGTTTTGCAGACGTGATGTATTGCATTATTTCACCTGTGAAGTGTGTACCTTTGTTTGACTCAATCACTTCCGATGCCCCATATCTGCAGATTACCTCATTCATGAGCTTCTGTGCGGTTACCTGCTTATTTACTTTGGTAACAGAGTAGGTCTCTCCAACCTGAAAAGAAATAAACAACAACAAGCACATATTCATGCTTCCCAACAAGTGGGAGCTGAGTGTAGCCAATTTGCAATCCCTGAAATGGGTAGAGTGGTCTAGGCAAGTGTGCAAATTTACTTCTGCCCTGTTGCTTACGGCAAAGATCATGCAAAATTGGATAAATGATGATGCAGCAGCTACAGAAAACCCAGGAGCCACCCGTCCTCGTTCAAGCGTTGACATCATTGCTGCTTTGAGAGGTGCGTCTTTCTGTGCATCAGCTGGGCCATCATGGGGCACAGGGACTGTGGTAGGCAAGTGCTGTTGGCTGTTCACCATACGCTGTCCCTTTTTAGTCCATTTTTCCTTTTCTTCCTTGCTGGCTTGTAACTGTAAAGTCTTTAGCATATCAAAGTTATTGTCAAAGTCCAAAGTTATTGTCAAAGTCCAAAGCTATTGTCAAAGTCCAAAGCTATTGTCAAAGTCCAAAGCTATTGTAAAAGTCCAAAGCTATTGTCAAAGTCCAAAGCTATTGTCAAAGTCCAAAGTTATTGTCAAAGTCCAAAGCTATTGTCAAAGTCCAAAGCTATTGTAAAAGTCCAAAGCTATTGTCAAAGTCCAAAGCTATTGTCAAAGTCCAAAGCTATTGTCAAAGTCCAAAGTTATTGTCAAAGTCCAAAGTTATTGTCAAAGTCCAAAGTTATTGTCAAAGTCCAAAGTTATTGTCAAAGTCCGAAGTTATTGTCAAAGTCCGAAGTTATTGTCAAAGTCCAAAGTTATTGTCAAAGTCCAAAGTTATTGTCAAAGTCCAAAGTTATTGTCAAAGTCCAAAGTTATTGTCAAAGTCCAAAGTTATTGTCAAAGTCCGAAGTTATTGTCAAAGCCCAAAGTTATTGTCAAAGTCCAAAGTTATTGTCAAAGTCCAAAGTTATTGTCAAAGTCCAAAGTTATTGTCAAAGTCCAAAGTTATTGTCAAAGTCCAAAGTTATTGTCAAAGCCCAAAGTTATTGTCAAAGCCCAAAGTTATTGTCAAAGCCCAAAGTTATTGTCAAAGCCCAAAGTTATTGTCAAAGCCCAAAGTTATTGTCAAAGCCCAAAGTTATTGTCAAAGCCCAAAGTTATTGTCAAAGCCCAAAGTTATTGTCAAAGCCCAAAGTTATTGTCAAAGCCCAAAGTTATTGTCAAAGCCCAAAGTTATTGTCAAAGTCCAAAGTTATTGTCAAAGTCCAAAGTTATTGTCAAAGTCCAAAGTTATTGTCAAAGTCCAAAGTTATTGTCAGATTCTTCTTTTCTTCCACAGCTTGAGGGCCGCTGCCTTTGCTGTGTGGTCTGTGATGGCATTGCCTCTTGTTTCTCCGGTGTAGGAATTGGTGTGAGCTTTCCACTTTGTTAGGTAGAAGTAGAGCCTCCGTGAGACTCTGCACCGCTGCACCATTCCTTATTGGCTGTCCTGCTGAGGTAAAAAACTGTCTGGCCTTCCATATTGGGCCGTAATCATGAGATATGCCAAATGCATACCGGGAGTCAGTGTAAATGTTTGCCGTCTTACCTTCTGCCACTCTACTCGCCTCAGTGAGGGCCTTTAGTTCCACTTCTTGTACTGCGACATGCGGAGGCAGAGCTTCTGCTTTTAGGACATCTTGTTGTGTGACCACTGCCTATCCAGTGTTGAGTCGTCAATCACCCTGGTACCATCTATAAAAAACAACTCAAAATATGCATTGTTAACAGGGGCTTTCAGTAACTTTTTAAAACTTAAATTTTCTTGTTGCATCAATGCCTGACAATCATGCTGATATTCTATTTCAAAAAGATCAGAATCTTGTTGCAAAAAAAATTTAAAAATGGCTGATTTGCAATACCTAGATCACCTATGCCTTCTCCTCCCCCCCTTTGAACCAGGGTACTCAATTGGAACAAGAGTATCCGGTTTCAAGGTAGTATAACATTGTAAAAAGATTTGATGGATGCAGATAAGGCCTGTAAGATGTTAGCACCAATAACAGAGACATGAGTTACATCAGGGCAGAATAATCTACAAACATCTATTAATATTTGAAATGTAATATCCTTTAAGCAAATTCATTATTAATCTGTTCCTGCCTGCAATGTCTTATCAAATTTGAGAGAAAAAAAACTTTTACTAGCTGCTCGAGATCCTCACCCCCTCTCTTGTGGACAGGAGGGATGAAACATTATGTCCTTTACATCATCTAGCTCCACCCCTTCGATACTGGTCGCTTGCATCTTTTTTCACAGCTTCATTTACGCTCCACAGTCTAAGCATCCACATCACAACCAAGTAAAGTCTTATGCATTGGGGCAGGTGGGGGGGGGGGGTGGACTTTTATCCCCAGTCAATACCTGCATCACACATTTTACATTCATCACAGCCTGAACATGGGTCATTAACTCTCATCCATCCATGCGCTCAAGTCTGCCCCGTCACCCCCCATTGAAGGTGTACCAGTACATACAGATGCACAGACAAAAAGTGTGACAAACAAACATACATCAGTTGAAAAACATTGAGGTGAGTGCTATAATGTTATAAAGTACATGATTCTATTGAGATGAGATTGTGAATGAGCTCTATTTTTGACAAATTATGTGGAAAAAATTTGCTGAGTGACTGAGACATTCTATCTTTCTTATGTACTGAAGCTATTATATGCTGTATTAAACGCTGAAGTATTTTAGTTTCTGTGACCCTGAGTTTGAGTCAAGTCTGAAAGCCCCCACCTTTGCAAAATAACTTCTTGGCCTTGGAAAGCTACACAGACTGCAGCTTCAAGTAAACAATCCTTCTCCTCTAAAAGCAAGCTCAGTTAACCATTTGCACACATATATATATATACATATATACACACATATATATCCACCTATATCTATCTAGTATTATACACCTTTTCCTCTCTCTTTGCCAACAAATCACATGCTTTGTAACTTTCCTCTCGACTTTGCTTGTTTCCCATACTTTTCTCCCTACCTAACTGCCAATGTAACCTTCAGTAGACACTCTCCCGACACCCTCTTGATCACTTACTGTACTTTCCAACATTTCACTTACGGATACTTTCTTAAACAAATAATGTGTACATACTTAACTTTCTCTGACTGTCTCTCTGCTTCTCACTTCAGCACTTTCTAGCAACCCTTGGTCTTTCAAGGTGCCCTTCTTGGTCCTAAAGACCTCCTCCCAGTCACCATACTGTAATCTACCGTGCGGGTCCTTGTTACACATTTTCATAAGTTTTCTTACATTTTACAGATTGGAACTCTTGTCTCTCCTACTGTCTCTCCGCCATCAATTGATCCGCACGGCGGCGGCCCATAAAGGGCTCCGTCTTCTTTAATAAGGTCTTACGCATATTAGAACAACAACAACAATAATAATAACACGCTCCATAGAGTGCATCCTTCTGACCCGAATTGTTAGCCCCTTATATATGGCAAAACAACCGAAGGCATCTTCTTCTATGGAACCAGTCCCATAGAGTGCATCCCTCTCCTCAGCTAAACCATCAACAACTAACTAAACCAAAACCGAGGGTCTCTTCTTCTATGAGACCTATCTCATAGAGTGCATCTCCTCCTCAGCTAAACCATTAACAACTAACTAAACTAAAACCGAGGGTTCCTTCGTCTATGGGACCTGTCTCACAGAGTGCATCCCTCTCAGCTAAACCATCAACAACTAAATAAACCAAAACAGAGGGTTCCTTCGTCTGTGAGACCAAATGAAAAGCAAAAGAAGAAAAAAAAATTCTGCAGATACAACAAACAACCTTCACTATCGTTAAAACGCTACGGACTTCAAAGTACAAATAGACTACAGACTAGTTCCTGGGTGAGCGATTGGTGCGCATATCCACGGTCAGTAGTCCGTGACGGCAAACCCGAGTTACCGTGTAGAACTCTTAACCCAACCCGTCCGGTCACAAAACACAGATAGTCCCTCCCGCTGCAAGACTCTCAGCGTAAAACACAACATAAATATATGCTGATCTTACCTGGAGTTCTGTGAGTTGATCAGGCTCGGTTTGCAGCAGGACGGCTTCCCCGTAGCGTGGATCCGGGTGGATTGCGCTTCACGGCTCCGGTTTTACCATTCCACTTTCGGGCGCCATTGTCAGGGTAATTTCTGCGTACAGCACCAATCAGGCCCACCCCAATGCCCCGCTGCCGGCGGTAAAGAAGAGACCCCACACACGGAGGTCTGGTATAGTTCCTCACACGGGGACATGACTGCGCACTTTATTACAGATTACATGGGATCTTATACCCTTTGGTCTCATAACTAGGAATGGGTGATGGGCTCATTGGCTCAAATTCACTGCATAACCATATATGTAAAGTCCGGATGTCCGGCCTGAGACAGTGAAAGTTATATACGTAGTTGAACAGTCGTTATCTTGATACGGCGCCTCTGGGAAAATAGCCAAGCACGCGGCCTTCGTGTTCGGCTCTGTATTATCTCTGAATTTCTGGACACATCTCTCTCTCAGCCTTGCAAACTTTTGGAATATCTGATGTAAGGCGACATATAAGTTTTTCTCATTTTAACTTTGAATAGAACTTGCATACAGGTATAAAAGCATAAAAAACATATGGCAATATATACATATACCCTCACAAGGAGGAGGAGCAGGAGGAGGAGGATGAATATAATACACAGATTGATGAAGCTAAAAGGTCCCCATTTTTTATGGTGATAGACAACGATGCTTCCATCCGCCGGTGCAGCCTACCTATTGTTTAGGTACCGCTGCTGTCCGCTGGTGGAGAAAAGAAGTCTGGGGAAATCCAGGCTTTGTTCATCTTTATGAGTGTAAGCCTGTCGGCGCTGACCTGGCGCACCTTTCCGAGCAGGTCTGACAAGTGTGGGTAGCTTTTCAGAAAGCGCTGAACCACCAAATTAAAGACGTGGGCCAGGCATGGCACTTGCGTGAGGCTGCAGAGCCGCCACCAGGTTACGGCCGTTGTCACACATGACCATGCCCAGTTGGAGGCTCAGCGGCGAAAGCCAGCGGTCGGTCTGCTCTGTCAGACCCTGCAGCAGTTCGTAGGCCGTGTGCCTCTTCTCTCCTAAGCTGAGTAGTTTCAGCACGGCCTGCTGACGCTTGCCCACCGCTGTGCTGCCACGCCGCGCGACACCGACTGCTGGCGACGTGCTGCTGCTGACACATCTTGATTGCGAGACAGAGGTTGCGTAGGAGAAGGAGGAGGGTGGTTTAGTGGAGGAAGGATACACCACCGCAGATACCAGCACCAAGCTGGGGCCCGCAATTCTGGGGGTGGGTAGGACGTGAGCGGTCCCAGGCTCTGACTCGGTCCCAGCCTCCACTAAATTCACCCAATGTGCTGTCAGGGAGCTATAGTGGCCCTGCCCGCCTGTGCTTGTCCACGTGTCCGTTGTTAAGTGGACCTTGGCAGTAACCGCGTTGGTGAGGGCGCGTACAATGTTGCGGGAGACGTGGTCGTGCAGGGCTGGGACGGCACATCGGGAAAAGTAGTGGCGACTGGGAACCGAGTAGCGCGGGGCCGCCGCCACCATCATGTTTTTGAAAGCCTCCGTTTCCACAAGCCTATACGGCAGCATCTCCAGGCTGATCAGTTTGGCTATGTGCACGTTTAACGCTTGAGCGTGCGGATGCGTGGCGGCGTACTTGCGCTTGCGCTAAAACAGCTGCGATGGCTGGACGCTGCGCTGAGAGACATTGCTGGATGGGGCCGAGGACAGCGGAGGTGAGGGTGTGGGTGCAGGCCGGGAGACGGTAATGCCTGTGTCCTGAGAGGGGGGGGTTGGATCTCAGTGGCAGGTTGGGGCACAGGGGGAGAGGCAGTGGTGCAAACCGGAGGCGGTGAACGGCCTTTGTCCCACCTTGTGGGGTGCTTGGCCATCATATGCCTGCGCATGCTGGTGGTGGTGAGGCTGGTGGTGGTGGCTCCACGGCTTATCTTGGTTCGACAAACCTTGCACACCACAGTTCGTCGGTCGTCTGCACTCTCAGTGAAAAATTGCCACACCTTTGAGCACCTCGGCCTCTGCAGGGTGGCATGGCACGAGGGGGCGCTTTGGGAAACAGTTGGTGGATTATTCGGTCTGGCCCTGCCTCTACCCCTGGTTACCGCACTGCCTCTTCCAACCTGCCCTGCTGCTGCACTTGCCTCCCCCTCTGAAGACCTGTCCTCAGTAGGCTTAGCAAACCAGGTGGGGTCAGTCACCTCATCGTCCAGCTGCTCTTCCTCCGAATCCTCTGTGCGCTCCTCCCTCAGACTTACTGCCCTTACTACTACCTCACTGATAGACAACTGTGTCTCATCGTCATCGTCCTCCTCACCCACTGAAAGCTCTTGAGACAGTTGCCGGAGGTACCCAGCCTCATCCCCCGGACCCCGGGAACTTTCCAAAGGTTGGGCATCGGTCATGACAAACTCCTCCGGTGGGAGAGGAACCATTGCTGCCCAATCTGGGCAGGGGCCCGAGAACAGTTCCTGGGAGTCTGCCTGCTCCTCAGAATGTGTCATTTTCATGGAGTGAGGAGGCTGGGAGGAAGGAGGAGCAGCAGCCAAAGGATTCAGAGTTGCAGCTGTGGATGGCGTAGAAGACTGGGTGGTCGATAGATTGCTGGATGCACTTTCTGCCATCCACGACAGGACCTGCTCACACTGGTCAGTTTCTAATAAAGGTCTACCGTGTGGACCCATTAATTGTGAGATGACTCTGGGGACCCCAGAAACTTGCCTCTCTCCTAATCCCACAGCAGTCGGCTACAATACACCTGGACCAGGAGCTCGGCCTGTGCCCACACCCTGACCTGGGCCTCCGCGTCCTCGCCCGCATCCACGTCCTCTAGGCCTACCCCTACCCCTCAGCATGGTGTATTATGAGTAGAGCAGAAACAGAACGCTGTAATTAAATGTGCCGCTTATTGGCCTGTGGATGGAGGCTGACTTCGCTTACGGAACGCACAGCAGAGCCAGAAAACAATTATGTGCAAGCCTGTAGTGAGACCTAGGTGCGTATGATTGAGCTACTGGAATACACAGCGAAGAACCAGTCAAGTGGCCAAAGGGCAGTGGTAGACCTTAAGTATTTTGCTTAAATTTTTTAAAATGGTGAGGTGAAAAACCAGACAGACACCGTATGCAGCGTATATATGTATACTCTTTCCCTCTGGCGGGATGACGGCAATCATGTAACGGACACAGCAGAGCCAGGAAACAATTATGCGCAAGCCTGCTGTAACGCTTAGCTGGGTAATAATGAGCGACTACTACCCCCAGCAGACACGCAGTAAACTGTACACGGTCACAGGCTTGCTGGGTATTATTGAGCGACTACTACCCCCAGCAGACACACAGTAAACTGAAGACGGTCACAGGCAGCCCAAATGCAGTATTTTTTCCCAATTTTGGGGAAAAAGCCCACTGCCTATATAGCCTGTATATGGATTTCCCTGTTGGAAGATGACTGTGGTTATTGAAAGCACAGTGCAGCCAGAAAAAATTATGCGCAAGGCTGCAGTACACGCAGTAAACTGAACACGGTCACAGGCAGCCGAAGGATTTTTTTTTCAAATTTTTTTGAAAAAGCCCACTGCCTATATAGCCAGTATATCTCTTTCCCTGTACGACTGTCCCTGCCTCACCAGTACTGCCCCTATACTGAGTAAAATGACTGCAGACTGAGGACGCTATGGTCTGCATGCGAGATTTAAAAAAAATAAAAATTTGCAAAACTGCTAAAAACAGCCTCAACAGTACTGCACACGGTCAGATGTGGCCCTAAGAAGGACCGTTGGGGTTCTTGAAGACGAAGATAACTGCCTAACACACTCCCAATAGCAGCTACAGCAGGACGGCACTTTCCCTAATGTCTCTCAGTGTGCATCTGTGGCGAGCTGCGGGCGGGGCAGATTTAAATACTCGGATGTCACCTGATCTCCCCAGCCACTCACTGCAGGGGGTTGGGATAGGGCTGGAACTTCACAGGAGGAAGTTGTAATGCCTTCCCTGTGCTTCTATTGGCCAGAAAACGGCGCAAAATTTTCTGGGAAGAAAATGGAAGTGACTCGAACACCGCGTGGTGCTCATCTTGAGTAACAAGCATCTCGAACACCCCAATACTTGAACGAGCATCAAGCTCGGACGAGTACGCTCGCTCATCTCTACTAAGTAGCAAAAAAAATATGATAATTGAGTATTTATCATGTTGCATTCTAGAATTTCAGATTGCAAAGCCTTCTTAAGTATAATATAATTTGTGCTGTTGTCAAAATTCTGAGAGAAACATGTAAAATGTCTTTCCAGCTTAAAGCAGATGTAAAGTATTTTGCATTTTCGCATTGAAATACAAGATATTAGAATAAATTAAATGGTGTTGAGGTGTTAACAGTGAAATCAATGGACTATTGAATAATTAGCACAATTGACCCAACTTTCTCCGCCTTGTAGGAAGAATTGCCCCAGGAACTTCCTCCATTCATAGCGAAGGGCATATCAAACATGTCAATGTTCATTGGCCAGAGAGGAAGTGCAGCTTTCGTGGCTTCAGATCACGATGCAACTTTCCTGCCAGAGACCAAGACTTGTCCGGACCCCTCTCTGCCAACCTATGATGAGGAGCTTGATTTCCTCCTCAGCTTGGAAGCTCCAGTTACAGAAAAGGCTGCCACCTATCCTGATGGGACCAGAGAGCCTGACCAGCTGCCACCCGGTGAGGAGCAAGGTAAGGGTTCAATGCACATTCAGTAATGCCCTTGAAATGCATTAATTGCTAAGTAACTAAATGCAGAATAATCTGTGTAAAGCACATCTCTGATACAGAGTCCTCATATATACATCACAGCAGTAACCAGTTTGTGTCCTTGTAGATATAAAAGACCTTGCCCACTCCTAATACCCTCCTGAGATTTGCTTGTCTGCCTTGTGCCCAGCTGAGATTTATATGTTCTTTTGTATTAAGGCAGCCAGTATGCTGCTTCTCCCATTAAACAAGACTGGATCTTAAAAGCTGCCAGATCCACTCCTGTTATATAGAAATCTCACGCTGCATCCCCACATGCATGATTGATGAGCTCCTTTCAGTGTGCATTATTCAGAGTGTAGTTGACTGCCACATTAACCACTAAAGTAGTGCCAAGACAATATGTGTAAAGCCGCTCTGTTTACCCAGGCTGGGAGCATCTCTCAGAGGGATGGGAGCCTGTGATATCACTGAATTGACTTCCTGAAACCCTTTGACATTTACTGGATCCCAATTTGTTTTCCACATTTATTCCTGGATACATTTTACTAGATATTATAAAAGTGTCAGTAAACAGTATTGTGACAATTACGGTGTGACTAAATGATGGTAAGGACTGTGCATGTGAGCGGTTATTACAGCCATTTCTCCAGGCTGATACTCGTCTGTCACGACGTCTCATGCAGATAGCAGCTGATGAGTCACACGTAAAAGCCAAAGAAAGAACCATCTGAAAGGTTTTATAGGTCCAGAGATGAGCACATTCCATTAACTCAACACTATTCCTTCATTGATTGATCTACCGGAGATCGCATCAGGTCATCCAGATTGCCGGAGGTCCGTGCTCCCTATATGTTCAGAGCCGCTCTCTGGAAAGTAGGAATGCACTTGTTTGTCTGGATATGAATTCTGTGTAAAACTGACAAAGTACTAGACTTCTTTTCTGCTTACAATTTTGTTTCAGCAACCTCTTCCGTAGAAGCTGAGTCTTGTGTAGCTGCTGAGGAGAAACCCAACGCTTTAACCTCTGAGGATCTGGAGGACTGGCTGGACAGTATGATCTCCTAGATGCTCCTTATTCCTGCAACAATGTGCCGAAGATAACAGAAAGATGTCTTGTTAAGGAGAATCCTGTTACTCTTGAGACTCTGTAAGGTTGGCCATGCATTAGAGATAACTAGCTATCTGAACAACGTCTTCGTGGTTGGGCTCTGAAGGTTGTCATTGAGGTGAAGGTTGACGTTCATCTACCTTTATGGTGCATGGATGGACAGATGTGCCAAATATATTAAAAGCTGTGTGCCTCTTGGTTTAGCCTATCTTACTCCAACAACCACTGTAATAGGACTGGCATATAAAACATTAGACTTAGTAAATGGGCCCTTGTGAGTTAAAGAGGTATCTCTGACTTATTCTGTGACCTGGGCTTCTGTGGATGGTGTACATGCCTGACCTTTTGTCATAAACAACTTTTAAAAGGGGTTGTGCCAGAATTACAAGTTTTTCCATATCCAAAGAATGCAACTGCCAAGGGCTAGGGGATAACTTGCTGATCGGTGCGGGTCACCAATCCTGTGAACGGGGTGTCCCATGTCCCTCTTCCTCACTGCAGGCTTACTGCACCCACTGCAGTGAGGAGGAGTATGAATGGAGCGACGGACGTGTAAGCGTGCTGCTGCTTCATGCATTTTCAGTGGGACTAATTAGATAGCCGAGCGACAAGCTCTCAAGTATTTCAGTCAGCCCCATTGAAATTAATGGAGCAACAACCGCAGATGCTCGGTCATCGCTCCACTTACCCAGATTGACATCACAGAAACTGAAGTGACCCCTGCAGTGACGAGAAGAGGGGGTCATGAGATCCACGTTCTCAGGATTGGTTGGGTTCTCAGTGGTGATACCCCCATCGATCAGCAAGCTTTCCCCTATCCCATAGCTAGGAGATAACTTGTAATTCTGGAAAACCCCTTTAATTTCAATTATGCCAAAATAAAGCTGATGGATAAATGGTCGAAATCTGTCATTATGGATGACAAAAATCACTAATGCCTCGCCAGCCTACAGCTCTCCTGCCTGCAATTGAATGTTGTATGTACAATCTACAGCCTGTCTTTACAAAACAAGGTGATGCCTGATCCGTTGCTTTCTATAAAATACACAGTTCATAGAAAATGGTATTTTTGTGTGTTTTTTTGGATCTCTGTATTTAGACATGCAGTATGAATACAGCGCTTATTCTTGGTCTTCCAAAAAATTGTCCTGCATTTTGTATCTGCACAGTAAGACAAACAGCTCAGCTCGTTTATCATTTATTTATTGCGATGGGCACTTTATTGTATTTGAAGAAAAATGCATAAAGTTAGCAGCTTCACTACAGCACTTACCAATGACCAGAAAGCAGTGCTTTTAAATTTTGGCATAAGATTTCCATTTAAGAGAATATAATTTAAGATACATTCCAGTTTCTTCAAATAACAGCAAACTGTCATTGAAAGAAAAACTAAATAGCAACTGAATGCAGTTTCTCATTTCTTACAGTAAGACAAAGAACAGCACAACTTTTGTGTATTTCGTCAATCTAATACTAACATGGAAAAAATATCTTGCATAGCTACGTCTACAGACGGTTAAGGCACTTCATCGATTAAGTTCAGGGTCGAAAAAGTGTTAAGAAGTAACTTTTCCCCTACTAACTTTTACCTTCAACTGCCTGAAGTTTCACAAAATAAAGCTAAATACTATCGCCTCTCATAGACTAGACTATCTGACATAAGTAAACGTAAAGCTCCGAGCACCAGATGTACCCAGAAGCTCACCTGTAATACCAAAGATGGTTTCAGACGGTTTTTGTCCAGTTGATTTCTTTCAGGCTCCAGAGCACAAACATTCTCCAAAACAGATGCAGCAAACTTTGACTTGGCGTCTGTGACTAGCATCAGATTTGTGACATAATCAAAAGCCTCAATATCAAAGTGGAAAAAAAAAAAGGAAGAAAACGGCATGCTTCTCTAGACACAAAGTCTCATTCTACAGAAATAAATGCGTCTGCTGGGATTTGTGGGGTCAAACTCTGAATTTCACTGCTGCAGAGAGAACTGAGCAGTTGCTGTGAAGATAATTATTGTGCACTGGATGTGTATCAGTTTTAGCCCTTTAATTTTCGGGCAGCCAGATGAGTGGCATTTCAGTTAAAAGATATCTGCCCATTAGTGTGAAAATCAAGAGATGCTAGGATGGGTGCAATCAGGCTGAATACCGTTGGTTGAGTTGTAAACTTTCTCAATATTAGGTCCTATCTGGTAGATTCTAAATAAATACGTTTTATTTTTATTACACTTTTTAGTAACTCAACAAATGCACTTTGGCTAATTGAGCGTGACAGATCATCAGTTTATTGATGTACTGTGGTGGTTATTATTAGTACTTTTTTTTTTTTGTTCTAGAAATCTGGTATTTCATTGCACATTTGCTATAAACCTGTATTTGTCGTATGAGTCGTTGGTTTTAAGAAAATGACATGAATCCAAATGAGTAGAATAGAGGTCTTGGTTGGGCAGAACTGGTCTTGTAGTAAATGTGTCCCTTTGGGTGAGTTTTGTTCCAGGTTCACTACATGCCCAGTGGATCTGGCCGATAAGTTAATGCCAGGTTATTATCCAAGCTGGTCTTCATATTGCTTGCGGAAACAGTCACCAGCTGGGAAGAAATCCCAACACCTCTCTTGATACATCTTCCAAACGTAAGATTCCTACAAGAGACGTAAGTAGAAAATTATACACGAAATTACATATATTGTGGATCACAGAACATTAATGGGTCAGAATCGCAATCTTTTCTCCTTAAGGAGAGAACCTAGAAGGTGAGTGAGGAGACTCATAAGGCCATTCATGCTCCCTTTGGGTAATATGCAAATAAGGAAGACGGAACAACAACATTAATGTACACATTCTAGAAACTATATAGTTCAGCTAATGTTCTCATCTGTTATGCTGCACTGATAACATGTATCCAAGTCTATGCACTACATATAAGTGAGGTTACAGAAATGATACAGTGACACGGCCCTTCTATATAGGACTGTGTTTAATGGCTTCAACTTCTCCGATGATGTTCGGAAAGGATTGACTTTACTTTCCAGAAGTGTTGAGCCACAGGCATAAAAAATCTACATGCAGGGTTGCCAATTGTCCAGAAATTCTTGTACAGTTTGTAAAATTAAGGCTTTTTTCCCAGTGTCTTTGAATAAAATTGGATACATCCCTCATTTTTTTTTTTTTTTTAGGCTGGTGGTACTTAGCAGATTATCATGACTGTAATTATCATCTGTAGCCTGTGGCTGTTCCCTTATGGTAACTGATTGTACACGTGTTGAAATGATACAATGTCTATTATCACATGTAATTTAACCAAACTAAAAAAAACTCTCAGGATTGTAGATGCAAAACTGCTTTTGTTTTCTGGATGCTGTCATACAGCAAAGTGAAAGCCTGATGGTCATAAAATCATGTACCCATAAAAAGATAGGGCAAAGGTCACATAATTTAATGAGTTGTAATTTGAGGGCTTCCGCCTATTAACTCCACGCATTAGCACACAGCAGTCTTACCTTAGGCAGGCGTAAAGAGACCAAAACACTCCTACCTGTGTTATCCACCTCCTTTTACTACATATTATGTATGAAGAGCATGGATGTTGTCTTGCTGCTCTAACTTTAATGTGAGCTCTATCCCTTGGGCCTGGCACATTTTATATATTTTATAATTAGCAGGAAAGCAACTGTACCTCCGTCCAATTAAGCATACGGAGGGTATTCTTTATCACGGATTCCACATGCATCCGTTACATCGGCCCCAGTGATCGCTGGACATCTAATCGATTGTCACTGGGCATACAGTTTATTTTGTGGTTATTTTCACTTTTTGAAATAATAGTATTTGTCAAATTGCTGAGTTAGCAAATTGTAGCGCAGTGTGTGCGGCTATAACACAGGTTTACTACTTTTGGATAAAACTGGAAAGGCCAACTGTGGGTGATCTGTATTCTGAGCGGGGTTTGAAGAAAAATGCTGTGCTGCATAAATGTCAATGTATATACCACCAAAAAGCTACTGTATGCTGTAAGTAAATGAGCTTTCCTTTTTATCTTCACAGTTCAATGCTCTATGCAGGTGACCTGAAAAGTCATTCTCATAACTGGGTTAATACTTAAAACTAGGTGGTCTGCATTTACCCTTTGAATATATGAAGCGGTGTCTTCCCTAGAGGCTAACTCTCTTCGCATACAGAAGAGCTACAGTAGAAATAGAGATTATAAATCATTTATTGTACTTGGTCCAAGTGAAAACCATTAGAAGTTACTCACTCGCCTTTACACTAAAGGGACTGTTTGGATACTTATATACAATCATGGGCCTCTTCTTCAGGGTAGTCACCCCTTTTCTTCTAACACTAACAGCAACACCTATTGGTTATGTCTTGCAAACAGAGCAGATTAGAGCGGCGCTGGGCTTTCCAACAGCCGGTCAAATTCCATATTTCAGTTCAGGTTCCGGTGAAGAAGCTTTGTTAGCTCTGCATTAGATCGTATACAAATCCACCAGCCATATCCCAAAATATTGGTACTAGTTATCCATATTTACAAGTGTTACCTTACCAGTTGAGGCCATGGAGACTGCTGTGAGAAGTTGGAGTTCTCTTTCTCTATCTTGCACTTTTGCTAATAGCGCCTACTTCTAGTAGCACTAATTCTAATAGGCTTATGAGCAGAAAAAGGTAACTAGTCAAACGGGTGTAGTGCTTCGATATGTAGGATGTTGTCGCTCACATTTACTACAAAGTCTTATTGCAGGAGCTAAAGAACATCTAATCTTAGGTAACGCTCATGGATCCTTCATGATGAACTTTAGTGTAGGAACAACATACTCTGTATGTCCCTTCCTGAGATAAAGCCATTTGAGTATACCTAAGCATCAATTTCATACAGTACTTAGTGTGATGACATCCAGGTATGGTTTCATATCATTTCATGCCTCTTTCAGCTCATCCTCCCTTTCTAGTTCAGTGTGTCATAAAAAACAGAAAAGGAGGTTCAGCAGCTGAACCACCATCAGGCACTTAGGCGAGCACACTGCCAGCCTCCTCACCTTATTACCTCTCCCAGTCTTCACACTACATGGTTTGGTCATAGCGTCTAGCTGTACATCTGGCCTAAATAGGCAAGTGATTAATATATGCAATTAAATGGATTGCATGCAACTTTCTTGAAAAGAATGCCATAAAACACCAACCTGGCCAGTGTGCTCCGTCTCATCCTTATTAATGATATACATGAGGAAGAACCTGTAACAAGAGACAACCACATACATTAGTATGAGGAGATGGCCACTACTGGTAATTACTGCTAATGAGCATTCGTAGCAGATAACCCAAGCATTGTGTGAGCGGTTTACCATGAATTAAAGGGGTTTTGTCATTTAAAAAAAATTAAATCAATACTCACCTATTCCTCCCCAGGCAGCCTTCTAACTGCATCTTCTCCCCGCTGAGCTTCTCCAGTCCCACGGGTCACCTCACCGCATGTGTTTTTTCTTCTTCTAGCAGGTCAGTGAAAGTAGGTTACATCACAAGTGACGTAATGTTCACTGCATAGGAAGGAATGCCGATCTACTACTGAGACTGCACATGAGTGCTGTCTCACTGCGAGAGTTCATATACGCAGTCTCTGCAATAGCTCGACACTCAGTGCTAGGCTGTGAAAGGTACATTTCTAGTGAAGCGTCCATTCTCTGCAGGGCAATGTATGTTACATCACTGGAAAATGAAGAATCAGCCGGCTGGAGGTGAGGTGAGCCGGGGACTACAGGAGAGGATCGTCGGGGAGAAGATGCAGTAAGCAGACTGATGGGGGAAGAGTAGGTGAGTATATAATTTTTGTTTTCTAATGACAGAACCCCTTTAAAGCAAATCCTATTTATTAAACTGATTACTTAAGTTACTGACAGATATTTGGTCCTTTGAGTTGTAGCGGGAAGATAAAGACTGTGGCACTTTTTTTTATTTGATGTAAGGACACTTGGTAAAGTATAAAATGCTTGTAGGAAGCCAGCAGCTAATGTTAATGCTCCAGCAAGCTGACTGTTAGGATCAGGGAGATCTTATAAGCAATCACTCCTGTAGGTGAGAAGATGGGGAATAGAGGAGCAGTTGCCGGAAACACATAGAGCTGATATGTTGGCAGCAGATGACAGGAGTGATGACAGCTCATGCCCCTCCGAGAGAGTTTGGGGCTACTAACACTTCACGGATGTATCTAGCAGCAGTAAAAAGTAAAAAAAAATAAGTAAAATCCATGAGACATTTGTAGATATCCTGTAGGAATTAACATCTGACACCTGTGGCCAAACTGCGTCTCTTTGAAAAGGTCAGTGTGGGTGAAATCCTGCGGCTTTGTCTTGGTCTACACAAGAAATGCTTAGAGGACATTTACATTTTCTCATCTGCGATCTGCACCTGACATCATCTCCTCCTCTCTCTCACTTCATCCTTTTGTATGATGGGGAATACTATAGTTTACTATTGTCAAACTAAAGTTGTCGTCGTCCTAAAGCAGAGCATTGTGGGAAACCGAGTCACCTTATCCTTTGCACGGTGTATGTTGGTGCCTCTGCTCAGATGTGTACGATAATAATGTACTTTTTTCTTTTATTCACTTCATGCATTTTCTGTTTTCATTGGAAATAACAGCAAACTTTGCAGTTTTATTCCTCATTGTTTTTTTGGGGTTTTTTTTTGGGTGGAAAGACTAAGGGGCAGACTTATGAAACTGTCTAAAAGAAAAATTGTCTAAATTGCCCATATCAGCTAGTGGAAAATATTAGGGTGGCTCAGCTTGTTTGGCCAGGCAATAAAAAAAATCAACCTGATTTTCACCAAATCATTTTTTTTTCTTCAACTGCGGCGGCGCACTCCTCTATGGGAGCCCCAGCCGCAGCCGGAAAGCGTGCAGCCAGGCCGCTTCAAAACCCGCGGCTAAGTGCCATGGGTGAATCCCGGCGGTAATCTCACGTTTTTTTCTCTGCGGCCAAACTTCTAGATTTCCACCTAGAATCCCCCCAGTGAAAACCCACACCGAGGGTTTGGTTTTTGCAGGACGTCTGAGTTTCTATTGGTGTGCTTTTGGAGCGCACGTGATTTTTTTGATCACTTTTCATAAAATTGTTTCTTGGAGATGGGGTGACCAAAAAGTGCAATTCTAACACGTATTTTTTTTTCTGACCATGTTCACTATGCAGGATAAATACTGTGTTACTTCATTCATAAAACTCCAATCTATCAAATATGTTTTTGTTTTATTTTAAAATAATTTTAGAGAGAGAAATTTTTTTACTAATTATAAATATGAGGCAAAGAGTTTTTTTAAAACTTTAACGGATTCCTCTTTTCTTAGTCCCCATAGGGACATGAATTTGTGATCGCTTGATCACTCCTGCAGTATGATGTAATACCGTAGTGTTACATTATACTGTGATCTGACAGGCACCCCGCATTCTCATCATGGGGGGAGCCATTCAGGACCCCCAAACACAAGCAGGGCATTAAGATGTTGCTGATATAATTGATGGTGAAGGTGATATTTAAAGGTTTAATAGCCACGATCAGTGTAAGCGCTGATCGCGATAGTTGACAGTGGGTGTCAACCATGAGAAACAGCCCACACCCACATTATATAGAGCTGCAAACCTTGCATGCCCAGGATGTAACTATATAGCCTGGAGCATTAGATGATTAAAACAAGCAGCACACTTTGTCGTCTTTGGTGCAATTTTTGATCTAGGAGACCCGAATAAGGGTGGTCGTTTGTTGTCAGTGATAACCGCGTGCTGTGATTGACCCCCCCTACACCACTATACGCTATTTTGTCCAATTTTTGGGAAGAGCGCAGTGTTCCCCAGATGGGTGGCTATACTCCCACGCAATTTGCAGGGCTTTTGCAGGGCAAAATAGCGAGAGACTTTTATTCCCATTGGAATAAATTGGAGTCTGAATGGGTTCTACTGATTCCCGATTATTTTGGTAAAAATCGGCCCAATATCAACACAAATAGATTATTCCCCTAGACGCTTATCACTACTAGATAGGCAAGAAAATCGGTGCAGACAGTACACACAGTGAGTCTCGTCTGCAAAGCACAGGCATAGAAATGCTGATTGCGACTGCCACCTGTACTCATCAATTCAAGTGACATGAAGTACTAGTTGTTAGTATTATTTATAGTAACAGTATTTCTGGTAGTGCAATGCGCCACTTATAATATATAGTGTATGACATCACATGTAACTCACTGAAGGACCTGTGATGACAGTTGGAGTTGGTAAAAATATTGAAGGACCTGTGATGATGTCACTGTCATGTGATCAGGGGCAGAGCATGTAACTCTTGCTGAAGGACCTTTGATGACGTCACCGTCGTGTGATCAGTGGCGGAGAATGTAACTCAGTCACTAACGGACAAGTGGTCCTTAGTACCTTGATGATGAGTCCAGGTGTTATCTGCAGTCAGCAGAGCTCTGCCTGTGTTTTGCAGCAGAAAAATACTGTGGTGTACTAGCACCTCTAAGGGTAAAAGAATAGCGCCCCATAATCATAGTCATTTGACATGAAAAAAACTGAGCCCAATTACCATACTGTATACTTACAGATAGTTTGCCAGGTTGTGTTCTTGTAAAGTATGCGTTTCAAAGCCGTGCGGTGTTGTGTCAAAGTAATCATTTCCAATCCCACAGATGAAACATTTTGTCTGGATAGAGAAGAGGAGTACATGAAGAGAGACAAGAACATCGCAGCGTTGTCTATACAAGACACATACTGTGCTAATCTTGCTTCATATTTTGGGCTAAGAGTTTGGCCATACCTCCATATCTTCTCGGACTTGCTCTTGCTGATCTCTCAGTTCCCCAAAAGCATCAATGATCAAACCTGTGGCAGAATAGGAAAAAAGTTGTAATATTTCATATCCACTATATTATAACTTTGATGGTAGTTGTGGTTTTATTGTAAATCACATTCTGCATTAAGGTTTCTCGGATATCAGTTAACATGTTATGTAGTTGCTGGCCTACCTATAGAGATACCAGCATTACTGTATATTGATGAATAGACAGAGGCGCTGCCGGTGCATCTTATAGCTGAATTACTGAGGTGCAGTGTGTCCTTAAACTTACCTTGAATTATGGCAAGGAGAATGACAATAACAAAGAAGAAGAAGGTGATGTCGAACACAATACGATACATCTCATAAGGGTCACCAGCAGGGTCCTCAATCTCATCTCCAATACCACCTCCAGCTCTCACCCCCACGTACATGTGGAATAGATAGCACTAGAAGAGGACCACACTCTAATTAGTCTGGTATCCAACATCATTAAGCACAAAGCACCCAACTGGGAAGGATTACACAAAGTCATCTTCTAAAGGGTAATGTTATACAAGTGATCTGTCATAAATGCATCTTAATTGCAGTTAATCGCTAATGCACAAAGTAATGAACTAAGAGTCAACAGTGTTGCTCTTTATAGAAACACTAGTTCAGAGTCTACAATCAAAGTGCTAGCTTCTAGTCTAGATGGTACATAATTTAATAACGCTGTCCCCTAGTAATAAGTAGTATATGAGTTTACTATGACCATTGACTACCAACATTTTAAAATATAATACATTTGGAAATTAGTTGATGCAGAATCCTTAATCTATCTTGATCACGGTAGGAGCCCCGTTTTTCTGATTCTGAACTCCAAATCTGCATAGAGATAGATTTCAAGATAACATTCCGGCTTCCTGAAGCGACCACTAGAGGGAGCTTACTGCATACTCTAATACATTGTAAGCAGCTGCCTTTAGAACTTACAGCATAATATTTTAGTATTGTGTTCAGTCTAAATGTTATTTGTAACCCTGGATGTGCAGATGATCTGGAGCAAAACAAGGTTGTGACTGCTATAAAGATATACTGTATTAAGATGTATAAATTTCAACAGGATGTTAAAAGTGAATTGTCTCCATTAAGATATAGATAGACATATAGGAACTAAAGTGCGACAGGAGACCTTCAAGTTTGGATTATGGAATGAATAGGATATTAGTGTTTTTCTTTGAGTTATTCTGAGTTGTATTGTGCGGTTTTCTATTCCCATTTTATTATTTGCCGTCTGCACATACCGTCATCATGTCATCACACTTCATATCCGGATCATCTTCATCCTCACTTTTGTTATAAAATTTCCGGAAAAAATTGAATGCCACAACCGTGTAAAGATAGACCACAACCGCCAGGAGACCAACTGTTAACACCAACTGAGAGAAGGAAAAGACATTTGTTATTTTTTTTTTGTTACTTTGTTTTTCTTTTAAAGTTTCATTTTCAAAAGCCTTCCTTCTATTAGTCAGAGCCAGGCCTACATCTGTACTGGAAGACAGCAGAAAGCACTTAAATCAGTGAATGCATTACAATTACGCCGAGGTTTCCCCAAAGGATAAAAGCTGATTGTGGGGATGCCCAAAAAAGGGACTTTCATGGTCAGCTTGATTCTGACCTGCAAACTGTAAAGGGCTTGTTTAACTCTAACAACCCTTTGTTGCACCATACATTTGTGTGCAGTTCACCAGCTCCATATAAAGGATGTACAGTAGTGTTCAAAAATAGTAATGAGTTTGAAAAAGCAAATAAAGCACAAAATCCTTATAACAAATTTCATTTCCATAAATGCAAATACACTGGAAATAGTAGACCTTCAATTCCAGATCAAAACAATAACAAAAATATGTATCCAGTTTGTGTTAATACTTTACGGAAAGCAAAGAAAAATGAATTTGTGGCTGTTCAGAAAAAAAAAGCAGTGCAGGAATTTTCTATAAAAACTCAAAAATGTGATGTATAAACTGAAAAAATGTTTAAGATTTCACTTTACTTTGAATGATTGAACTAATTGTTTCTGAGAACTGCTTGACGTCTGTGTGGCACCTCTGAACAGGTATTCCAGTCTGCGATGATTGTACTAACTTCCAAAGTTCTTCCGCATTTTTTGGTTTTGCCTCATAAACAGCATTTTTTTAATGTTACCTCATAAATTCTCTATGGGATTGCGATTAGGGGCTTGGGCTCATCACTCCATTACCTCAGTCCTGTTTGTCTTTAACCAAGATGTTGTGTGCTTACTGGTGTGTTTTGGGCCATTGTCGTGCCCATTTCAAGGACCTTTCTTCTTTGGTATAGGGCAACATGATCTCCTCCAAGTATTCTGATACATTCACACTGATCCCTCATATGCAATACATAGGCCCAACACCATAGAATGAGAAAACTCCCCATACCATGCTTTACTGTGTACACAGTGCACTGTGGCTCCAGTTCAGTGCTCGGAGGTCATCTGACATACTGTCAGCAGCCACTAGGCCCAAAAAGAACAATTTTGCATCCATCAGTCCACAAAATATTGTGCTATTTTACTTTGGGCCACTCAATGTGTTCATTTGCAAATTTTAACCTATTCAGGACATGTCTTTTTTCAACAAGGGACTTTGCAGGGAGTTTTTGCTGCTAACTTGACTTGTCTTCTTTTTTTTTTGATTAAAGGTATTTTTTTATTAAACTTTTTCCACCTTTTACATATCTTTATCGCATTTTTGTATACAACTGGTTTCCCCTCCTCCCCCCTCTCTCCCAGCCCCTTCCCCTGAGGTCTCTCTCTCAACACTTAGTCTTTTGGATGACCTGTCCTTGTGTGTTCACAGTCCTTCATCATAAACAATGGTATCAGTTCCTGTAACAAACGATTATTCTTTAGTCTTCATGTTGCTTGTCTTCTTTCTGTTTTCTTTTTGGTTCAGGGATAATTGTTTTTGCTGCTTACAAGGGGCAGCCATATACCTTTTGCCTGTTGTCCGGTCTCTCTCTCTCCAATCCCTCCTATCCTATCCTACCCTGTTAATCCTTTCCATTTTATTTTACCGCATAACAAACTTGTAAATAACTCTGTCTTATTTAATAAACTTTATATATACCAATTACGTGCTTTAGTATGTCTTTTTTATTTCTACACATTAAGTCCCCAGTTTACAGGTGCTACCCCACACGGCTCACCATCCCACTCCCTATATGCCTGGTTCATCATTATTTGTTTGGCTCTGGGCATGTATCCATCTCAGCCATATATCCTGATATTTTTGGCTGGTCTTGCGTTTAGTGTATATACTCCTTTCCCACGGTAAAATTTGGTTGACCTTGTTTTTGAATTCTCCCAGCGTGGGTGGTTCTTCATCTAACCATCGCTGAGCTATTGTTTTTCTAGCTATGTACAGTAATCTGGATACCGCCAGTTTTTCATGGTCGTCTAATGCTAGGTCTTGTGTATATCCCAGAATGCACACATATGGTGTAAAGTCCATACGCATGCTAAATGCCGCGTTTATTGCGTTTCTTATTTCCACCCAATATCTGTGTAACTTCGGACATCTCCATAGCATGTGGATTAGGTCCGCCGTGTGGGTTTTGCACCTTAAACATACCGGAGAGGTTCTTACTCCTATATTGTACAAGAAGGCCGGGGTGCGGTACTCTCTGTGTATTAAGAATATTTGCGAAACTCTGTGTGACTCGCTCAGAGATAGTTTGGGTGTCATTTGTAGGATTTCCTCCCAGTGCGACTCCTCAATGGGCCCTATGTCTGCTTCCCATTTTGCTTTTGTTGATATCGGGTTGCGTGCATTAACCGTGTCCTGTATGTGGGAGTATAGTACAGATATTTTTCCCGCTGTGGTGGTGGCATTGCCTATTATGTCCGCTACTATATTTGTTGTCACTATTATTTCCACCGAGTTCTTTTCCGCTTGTATAGCGTGTCTAAGCTGTAGATATTTGTAGAAGTCGCTATTGGGGATGTCATAGTTCTGTCTTAGCTGCTCAAAGGTTTTCAGCTCTCCCCCCTCCAGTATCTGGACCATTCTCCTAACTCCCTTGTCTTTCCATCTGTGAAAACCTTGTAGTTTGCTGATTTCTGATAGGTATGGGTTGTTCCATATGGGGGTATATGTGTGCAGCTTTTTATACCGAGCATGTTTCTGGTCTTCCACCATACTTTATGTGTCAGTAATCGCGTGGAAGCATTTTGACCATTTTTTTAAACGCTCCACGTTCCAGTGTTTCAAGTAGATGCGACCTGGTAAAGAGATTTTTAAGGATTCTGAAACTGGCGTCTTGTGTCTCCTCTGTCTCCCAGCCCCTGAGGTGTTGCAGCTGGGAAGCCATGAAGTACGAGAATGGGTTGGGCAAGGCTAGTCCGCCCTTTTCCTTTGGATTGTATAGTAATTCCAGTTTTATCCTAGGTGCCCCCCCCCCCATATGAATTCTCTAAACAATCCCTTGGCCTTGTGGAAGAATTTTTGTGTTATCCAGTGTGGGGAATTGTGTATTAGATATAACAGTTGTGGCATCCATATCATTTTTATAAGGTTCACTCTTCCTATAATTGTCATGGGTAGTTTGCGCCATATGTGAAGTTTTTGTTTCCATTTTTCCATAAGTGGTTCTAGATTTATTTTCCCGTACTCACTAATCTTTTTCGTAATTTTAACTCCCAGATATTTAATTATTGGGGTGCATTTCAGGGTTATTTCTCTATTAACGATTTGCGTTTCTGGGGTATCTATTGGTAGTATTTCGGGTTTAGTCCAATTGATGGTGAGTCCCGAGAAGGCTCCAAATTCTTTTATTACTTACATCGTAATTTCCAGGGATTTTTCACCGTCCCCTAAAAATAATAGCATGTCATCCGCATACAAGGCGATTTTCTCCTCCATATTTCCTCTTCGGAATCCCACTATTCCCTGATGTGTTCAGATTTTGCACGCTAGGGGCTCTATTGCTAGTGCAAACAGGAGTGGCAATAGTGGGCACCCCTGCCTTGTCCCTCTATGTAGTGGGAATGCCTCTGAGGACCCCCCGTTGATGGACACATCCGCCTCCACTCTAGCATATAGAAGTTTTACCCTTCTCACAAATATTGGGCCACATCCCATTTTTTCTAATACCTTCCACAGGTATTGCCACTTGACGCAATCAAACGCCTTGGCCGCATCTAATGAGCATATGATTCTACCTCCGGTGTTGTCTACGGGTATTTGTAGGTTTAGGAATACCCTACGGATATTTGTTGCCGTTGACCTTGCTGGTATGAACCCGCTCTGGTCCGGGTGCACCAGGGTGGGTGCCACTCTTGATAACCGATTGGCTAGGACTTTAGCTATTATTTTATCGTCTGCGTTTAATAACGATATTGGCCTATACGAGTCCATCAACAGAGGGTCCTTTTCCGGTTTTAATAGAATTATTATTTTTGCCTTTCGCATTGTCCGTGGTAATTCCCCTTCCTGTTCCGCCTCCGCCATTGTCTCTAGAAGTTGTGGTAATAGAATGTCTGCATATTGTTTGTAAAATTCTATTGGGAAACCGTCCTCCCCTGGGGCCTTGTTGTTTTGCATATCTTTTACCGCCTCTTGCATCTCCTCCAGATCTATTGGTGCATCTAGGTACTCTCTCTGTTCCTCCGTCAGTCTGTGTTGTTATATCCGCCAAGTATTCCTCAATTTGTTCTATCGTTTTATCCAGTCTCGAGGAGTACAGGGAGGAGTAAAACTCCCGCACGGTCTCTCTTATGGATGTTGCATCCCTGACAATTTCGCCTTGTGTGTCTTTTAGTTTAATAATATACGTGGGGCTAGTTTGTGCTCGGGCTATAACTGCCAGCATATGTCCCGTTCTTTCTCCCTCTTCGTAATATGTCTGTTTCCGGAACCCATTTTTGGTAGCTGCTGTGTCTAGTGAATATTTGTTAAGGGCCTCTTGGGCTTGTTTCCATATATTGAGTGTTGTTGTAGTATTCTCTTTTATATAGTTTTCTTCCGTTTCTTTTAATTTTTCCTGTAGTTTTTGTCCTCTTTCTCTATGTCCCTTCTTTGCCTGGGTGATTTGTTGTATATATACCCCCCTCATATATGCCTTCATGGCCTCCCAGCAGACTGTCATACTTGTGGTATCTTTGTTTAGATCAAAATATTCCTCTAGTGTTGTTTTCACGTGTTCCTTGTTTAATATATTTAGCCAATGTGGGTTCAAATTCCATCTCTTTTGGGGGTGGCTGTCAGTGTTACTGTGCTGTAGGTCCAAACGTAATATGGAATGATCAGATATAACTCTTGGTAGATATTCTATTGAGATTATATCCCTGTATATCTGAATATTCCCCACTGCTAGGTCTATTCTAGACAAACATTGATGTGTAGCCGAGTAGCAGGAGTATTGTTTATTTGTGGGGTACCGTGTTCTCCATATATCTATCAATGATATTTCGTTTATTAGTTTGCCTAGCGATGTCAAGTCCCTTTCCTCGTTTACATTTCCTGCCCATAGTCTGTCTTGTATAGGGTTGATAACTGAATTATAGTCTCCTATTATAAGGACTGGGATGTCCGGTTTATCTGTTATGAATCCTATTACTTGCCGCATTATCGTGTTGTTATATGGTGGCGGGACGTATACTGAAGCTATAATGCATGTATAGTTGTAGATTCTACAGTGTAGGCATATGAAGCGGCCTTCTGGATCGATTTTTCGTGAGAGGCATTTAAACGGTATATTTCTGTGTACCACTGTGCTGACCCCCCCTGGAATACCTCGTGTGTGTGGAGTGGAAGCTCTGTCCCATCCCCCCTACTTTAAGTGTGTCTGTGTTTTCCTTTGATAGATGTGTCTCCTGCATACATATGATAGCCGGACCTTGCTCCTTGATGACTTGTAATATTGCTGATCGTTTTGTCTGGTCACTCATACCTCTCACATTCCACGAGACAATCCTGACCTTACTACTCATTTTTCTTATTTTCTACAATCCTCAGGGTTATTTTCTGAGCGTTACCACTCCTTTTTGTTTTTGTGAGTGAGTCGCACTGGGAGGGTCCATATCTCTGTATTTGTGTCTCACCCGCGTCACTCCATGTATATGTGCATGTACTACTGTCTGCTTTCAGCAATGGGCCTCTCCAGCGAGATTTTGGCCTAGTCCCCCGCATCCACCAATACATACATTTATCCGCCTTTACTGTGCACATTTTCGTTATTTGCAATATACTTTTCATTTGTACAATTACATTAACATTTCTTCCCCTTATCCCTCCCTGAACCATTTTTCTGTCATATAACCTTATCCCTTCTAACTGTAACTTTTCCCAAATATACGAGAGAGAGACCAAACAACAAACACCCCCAACATGTAACTCACTGATCCGTTGTCTTCCCATCGGATCGGGGTACCAGTCCTCCATTCTCCTGCACGATGCATCCTGTCGTCCTAGGAGCTCCTTTCAGAAATTTTCGGTTCCCTTTGTATGAACGTTTCTTTGGGTGTAGCCTCTTCATGTTGACTTGCGCGGCGATCTTCCCCTCCGGATTTGTTCTTCATTGTGATCTATCCAGGCACTTGCTTCTTTTGGATTTTCAAAGAAGTGTGTCGTACCCAGCGCCGCCACTCTCAACTTGGCTGGATACAGCATTCCATAGGGCACTTGCAGGTTTCGCAGCCGTCTTTTTATTTCTATAAATGTTGCGCGCTTCTTTTGTATTTCGGTAGAAAAGTCTGGGGAAAAAGGAAACTTTCGCGCCATTAAATTGAATCTCACCCTTTTCGCGGGCCTTTTGGAGTTTGATGTCCCGGTCTCTGTAGTGCAGTATTTTGATGAGTATCGGTCTAGCGGGAGCCCCCGGAGGGAGGGGTCGTGTAGGTACACGGTGGGCTCTTTCGATTGCGAACATCGTAGTTAAGGTGTTTCTTCCGAACAGCTCGGGCAGCCACGTTTCAAAGAATTCTGCTGGATTTCTTCCTTCCGCTTTTTCTGGGAGGCCCACAATCCGCACATTATTTCTTCTTGACCTATTTTCTAGGTCGTCTACTTTTTTCTGTAGATATTGTATGTCATGCAGGTTTTTTTCCACATCCCGTTGCATCGGCTGTATTGCGTCTTCTACGTCGCTTATACGTTGTTCGGTTTCTGTCAGACGCTCTGATATTTTCCGCATATCTTGCCGTAGCAGGTTTACATTACTTTGCATCGCCCCCATCTGCGTGTTAAGATTGCTTAGTGATACGTTGCATTTGGTAATTTCACTGAAGATTTCTTTCAGCGTAGGTTCTTTGGCACTCCTTTCATCTTCTTGTCTTTGGTCTTTTTTGGCAGCTTCATCTGTACAGCTTTCTGGTGTGCTTGCGTAATTTGCGCTGTGCGTGCAATTATCTGGGTTACTTGCACTATTTATGTTGTCTCACACTATGGTCGGCTGCGTTGGCGTTATTTGCGCCATCTGTTTTGCGGTTGGGGCTGCCTGTATTACTTCTGGCTTCTTGCCTGTTGTTAACAGAGCCTTGCACAGTGTGTGGGCTACTTTGTCTGTCTTTATCTTTGCTGTGCTTGTCGGGGTCTGTTGATATGCTTGCCTTGTCTGCCCCTTCCTTGTTTCTCTCCCTTTCTGTAGATATTGTGTATATGGCTTCTTCCTCCCCTCCTGTTCCCGCCATTTGTGTGTTTCTCTGTGGGCTCCCCTGCATCTCCCCTCCGCTGCTTAGGGCTTATGGGTTCCTCTTTTCTGCATACCTCGCCAGTTTGCGTGCTGTGTCTGCACTACTTGTGCTGGGGCGCGGTATGAGCGTTCTCGGCTCCCTCCCGCCGGCGCCATCTTGTTTCTGCCGGCCGCCGACTTCTTCTCCTTTTCCTCTCTCCTTGCTGCGCACCATCTTCTCCTCTGATGTCCGTTTCACCTCCGGTGCTTTCCGCTGTGTCTCCGCTCCTGGTATATCGGCTATTCGCCGGTTCTGGGTCCCGTTTGCAGGATGTATTTGCCGGTTCCTGCGGGAGCTACTCTGAAACACGGCCGTCTACATCGCCGGCTAGGCTCCGCCCCCGACTTAATTGTCTTCTGATTGTAGCAGTACTCACTGGTAAGTTCAGATCTTCTTTGATCTTTCCGGAGGTGATCATTGGCATTTTGGCTATTCTTTGATCCATTGGAACAGTTGTCCCCTGCCTCCTTCTGCGTGTTTCAGGTTTGGGCTGCCACTTCAAGGAATTTCAGATCATTTTAGCTGAGCAGCCTATTATTCACTGCACTTTTTTAAATATACTTTTCCCTGTCCAATCAACTTTTTAAGCAGAGTACTTTTTTTTCTGACTATAAGATGCACATTGTATCTCCAGGTTATGGAGATACAATCTCTGTGCATCTTATCTTGTGAATACACCTTTAAAATAGTTGTGTATCTTTTCCAGGGAGGTGGGGAGTACAGGAGAGGTTTTATGGCTGGTTGATCATCTTCTGAGAGTGTTCATCTCTCTATCACTGTGTGTGTCTTGTCAGGTCAGCTGTAGTTCGGATGAGGGCAGCGTGGAAGTTGGGGAGGAGGATATGCATGAGGATGGATCCCTTTGTGCTCTTATTAATTGGAGTCTTCAGGGAGAGTTGTGTTGCCTTGCTGCTGTCAGATTGATGGCCAAGGAAAGAGTGTTAGAAGAGGTGTCTCTGCACTGAAAATCTGTCACTTCATCTATCTGTCCTGGTTTCCAGCAACGAACGTCATCTTTTAATCCCACTTCTGATATTTCCAGCACCATGTGGCCCCAGGAGCAGAGAATAGGCTCTGCTCTGTCAACCTACAGCAAGTCCCACATTTTTCTCTCTTTTGGCTCCAAAACATTTCCTGATTGGCCAGCCGGCCTGCGTACATAACCATAGGAAGCAGCTACAATAGTACAAGTCCTCCTGATAATATAGTGCTGCTGCCCCATAACAGACAGGTAGGGTATATAAGAGTGAACCAGTGTAATATTCAAGGTACAAATACCCCTCTTCCCATCCCCTCATTAATATTTACATATATTCTGCATTATAGTAAAGACCACCATGTCCCCCTAACAGTGTGTCTGCTGCAGATATTAAAAATATTTCAAACCAAATAGTGTGCAATAATGTTTTTCTTGCTTTCTTCCAACTAAAACTTAAGTGCATCCTTATGGTCCAGTGCATCTTATAGTCCGACAAATACAGCATGTCCGTCATCACAACAATGAAATTACCTATTTTCACCAGTATTTTAGTTTCAATGATTTTTATTGGTTGCGAAGACAGGTGTATTACATTGTAACTGTTTTTCAGCATACATATTGTTCATACAAAGGTACATTGCATTACATCTTAACTCTCTTTACCTTCCTGTTCCACAACTGTTTTTAAATAACAGGAGGGTAGGGAAGGAGGGTAGGGAGGGAGGGAGGGAGGGAGGGAGGGAGGCAAGGGAGAACTTGGGGCAAGGGGGAGAGAGGGAGGGAGAGAGAGAGAGGAGGAGTTTGGGTGCATTCCACTTCTCATCGTTCTAAACTTTTAGTCATTAAAGAGCCCTTATAGGGGAGAGGGTAGTTTCTTTGGTCCCTGTATCCTTTTTGTCTTTAATGCGGCTCCCATGGAATTGTTTTTTTTTAATTGCTTCAATCCAGGGTTGCCATGTTTCTTTAAACTTAGCCATTCTGTTTTGTTTTGTTGCAAAGATTTTTTCAAGTTTGCTATGTTCTATTAGTATTTTAGTGAGGTTGTTTGGGGAAGGAGGTTTGGAGGTTTTCCAGTTTCTGACAATCAATAACTTAACGCATAGTAACATGTGTGTTATGAATTTTCTGCAGTAAGGTGGGAGTTTATCTACTTCCAATAACAGGATTGCTGTTTGGGGTTTTAGTTTGATTTTGATTCCCCATAGTTTTTGAGCAATCGTGGGTATCGCGTACCATAAGGGGCGTAGGGCGGGATAGTCCCAGAATATATGCGTGAGAGATCCTTTTTCTTCACATCCTCTCCAGCATTTCCCCGAGTTCCCTGGAAACATCTGGGCCAGTCTCAGGGGGAAGTAGTACCACCTTGTTAATGTTTTCTGGTGGACTTCTAGTAGTTTAGCACTTAAGGTACATTTAAATGCCCAGTTGCAAATTTTTGTCCAATGGTCTAGATCGTAAGATATTTTAAGTTCTTTTTCCCAGTTTAATATATGCAATTTTTTTTTGTTTGTTCGGGTCCTCTTTCGCTTCTCCGTTATATATTTCGTACCATTGTTTCAGCTTATTTTTTGGGAGGTTCTGTGCGAGTAGTAAGTTGTGCAGGTGTGTCGGTAATGAGAGTGAAAGGTTTTTGTTATTTGTTAAGTAGCTTTTTATTTGCATATATTGAAGTAGATCTGAGTCGGTGAGTTTCGTGTTTTCGCAGAGTTTTTTGAACGGTGTCAATTTAGCGTCTTTCAAAATGTCTGATAGACAGTTGATTCCCTTTTGTTTCCAGGCCCTTAATGATGTGTTGGGAATGAGTATCTCCAGGGCCTCAATCGGTGTTGGTATATGTTTCCTAGGGGTGTGCTCTTTGGTGGTTTCTAGGGCGGTTAGCCAAGTTTCCATTGAGATTTTAATTGATGGATAGTTTGGAGCCTTTACATTTGGGTCGATTGCTGCTGCCAGCAGCATTGTGCGCAGGTCTTTCCCCTTGCTCAAATGTTTTTCTATAGCTGGCCAGCTGGAGTCTTGGGGTGTGCACCAAGCTCTTAGTTGTTGCGTAATTGTGGCTCTGTAATACGCTTCTATGTTGGGAACCCCCATTCCACCCCTTCCTCTGGAGGAATAGAGTATTGAGGCCGCCATTCTCGGCCTTTTTTTTCCCAAATAAATGATAGCATCTGTTTTTTTAATGCTTTTAAGAGGCTCTGGGGGATGGGTATAATCATTGTTCTGAATATGTATAGAATTTTTGGCAGGGCCATCATCTTATATAGCACTATCCTTCCCAGCCACGTAGGCTCTGTTTTGTCGTATTCATCTAATTTTTTTTGAAGGGAGTTAATTAGAGGGGTAAGGTTTATCAATGGCATCTTACTTAAAGGGGTTGTGAGTGTAAGGCCTAGGTACGGCACCTCCTCTGATTCCCATGAAAATGGGAATTCTGTTTGTATGAATTCCTTCGTACTTTTTAAAATATTTATTCCCATTATTTGGGATTTGTGGGCGTTAATTTTATAGTACGATACCCGGCCAAACTCGTCAATGTTTTTTGAGATTGCTCTCAAAGAAGAAATTGGGTGGGTCATTATTAACGCCACATCATCGGCAAATAGTCCGATCTTATGTTGGCGGTGAGAGACGGGGATTCCTTTAATCTCTGGATCCATTCTGATTCTTTCGGCAAAGGGTTTGATTGTTAGTACAAACAGTGTTATCCTGGACTTAATATGCTTTTGTTTGATTTTTCTGGCCATATAGCTGCTGAATTTATTGTTGTCTGTGTAGTAAGTGGTGTTATATGCTTTAATGTGTCTTTCGTGGTCCAACATTAGATGGTCTCTTATGTTTTGTCTAGCTTTCAGTAGGTTTTTATGTCTCTCTTCTGTCGAGTTTTGTTGTATGGCTAGTTCTAGGTCTCTTGATATTGTGTGAAGATCTGATAATTTTTTGGCTTTTTCTTTTTTATATCTAGATCCCTGCTGAATCATCAGTCCCCTTATTACTGTTTTGTGTGCGGACCAAAGTGTGAAAGGACTAATGTCAGGTGTGTCATTCATTGCAAAATACTCTTTTATAGCGGAACATATTTGGTTCTTATAGGGGTCAGCTCTCATCAAGTAGCTATTGTTTCTCCATATTTTGGGGAGAAATTCGGATTTTGAAAGTCCCAGGGTCAGAAATACAGGGGCGTGATCCGACCAAGACGTAGTTCCTATTGTAACCGTCTTTGTCCTTGGTAATAGAAATCAGTTAGGAACATATCTATTGTCGTGAAGATCTTATGTCTCATGGAATAGAAGGTGTATTCCCTCGAGTTCCCATTTACACATCTAAAGATGTCATAAAGTTCTTCTTTTATGGTCCATGGGGTTAGAGTGGGCGATTTAGATTTCCCCTTACTGTTAGTATCCAGTTCTTTGTCGGAGATTAAATTAAAATCACCACACAATAAGAGCTGGCCCCTTTGACATTTCCTAACTCTACGCATTAATTTGTTAAGGAAGTTCAGCTTATAGGCGTTTGGTGCGTAAATGTTGACCAAAGTCATCAAATATCCATTTATCTCACATATCAAAATTATATATCTGCCTTTTTCATCTATTACCGACTTATGCATTTTAAGTTGGATCGAGTCCTTGAACGCTATGAGGACTCCTGCTTTTTTTTTTTGTCTGTGTTAGACATGAATATTTCTGGGAACTTAGAATGGGAAAATTTAGGATGTTTCCCTTTTATAAAGTGAGTCTCTTGTAGACACAAGATGTCCGTATGTGTGTCTAATGCGTCTTTCCAAAGGGTGGCCCTTTTGTAGGGGGAGTTAAGCCCCTTAACGTTGAGGGACATCAGTTTTGTGGCCATTGTGTGGTGTTTTTACCTTGCTTTGTAGATTCGGGTATATTTACCGTCTTCTCATTCCCTCTGACAAGATGGCGAAGGGATTTCCTCTCAGATGCGTCTTCTTTTTTCTTTTGTGATGCTGCTTGTGTTGAAGTGGTTTCTTATGTGCTCCTCCATATTAGGGGGGGGTGGGAAGGGAATTGGGAAGAACCTAGATAAGTGGGAAAAAACAAACTTATAACAGTTAGTGTTTCGGCTGCCCTCTTTGGACGCATCGGCGTCCGCATGAGGGAGAATTTCCTTCTTGGGGGGAAAACTGTCCAGCCGTTGTGCGACCCGGCTAAGTTGGCGAGATCCTTGAAGAAGAGTGTAACTTGTAAAAGAAGATGGATGAAGAACCTTGATTTCAACTTTTTGAGGAAGAAAGGATGTCAGCTGTTAGGTTCAGCGGTTAGGTACTTTATTCCACTCAGTATTGAGGTGCGTAGGTTGGTTTTGGTTTTCTGTTGTAAGCCCCCATTTTTGCAGCAGTTGCTGGCCTTCTTCTGGCTTTTGGATAATGAGGGTCCTCTCGTTTCTTGTTATGATTAGTTTAGGTGGAAAGCCCCATTTGTATGGTATATTGTTCTCACGTAGTGTTTGTGTGATATTTCAGAATTTTCTCCTCATTTGTAAGGTAGCTTGAGAGAGATCTGTGAATAGCTTTATTTGTTCGTACGGCGCTGGAAGCTTCGGGTTCTTTCTTGCTGCATTTAATAGGGCTTCTTTCACACGGAAAAAATGGATTCTTATTATCACATCCCTAGGCAGATGGTTGGGAACCGATTTTGGGCGAGGAAGTCTGTGCGCCCTGTCGATAATTCTTTCTTCGTCTGTGGTGTTTGGTAGCGTAGTTTTTATTAATTTTTGAACATATTCTTTGAGTTCATGTTGCGTCACTGTTTCTGTTATTCCCCGGAGTTTTAAGTTATTTCGCCGGTTCCTGTCCTCCATATCCGCTACTTTGCTTTTGAGTGCTTCTACTTCTTCCTCGACGCTGTAGTGTGCGTCGATAAGGTCGTTATGGGAGGATGTGAACTCGGCAAACTTATTCTCTATATGGTCCACTCTTGTGCCTAGCTCTGCCAGAGAGGAGTTAAGTGTGGCTGAGACAGATTGTAGGTCTTTTTGTAGGGACTCCCTCAGAGCCATCACCATTTGCTTAATGAAGATCTCTGATGCTGCTTGCTCTGTGCAGCTCATGCTCTGAACAGGATCTTCAGTATCATCTGTATTTTGCCCTGGGTTAGGGAAATGTGTTTTGCTGCCCAGGGTTGTTAACTTGTGGAGTGTTGTGAGCAGTCAGCTCTACTATGTCCTGCTGATGCTGCCTCTGTAGCGCGGGAATCTTGCTCAGCGCAGGTATGTCGGGCGCCATCTTGTTAACCTCTGTTTGTGTCCCCGGAGCTTTTTTAGGGGATCCCTGATGAGGGGAAGCGGTGGGAGAACTCCTACCTTTGCTGCCCTGAAGGGTATTTCCCCTGGCTGTCGCTCCTACCGAGGTCTGCTGCTCCCGTCCGCCGGCGCCTCTCTCCTCTCCTTCTCCTTCATGTGAGCGTGCCGAGAAGAACGAGCTTAGCTGCTGCGGTCCCGTTTTTGCTCTTCTCCTTGCTGCCATGCCTGCTGTGTTCTCCAGTGAGCTTGTTTGCAAAGGCTCACTCTTCTGTATGCTTTAAGTTGCTTTTAAACAGCCGGGTCTCACGGAGCTCAGGGAGATGCGACTGCTCCGGTCTCCATCCAGGCCACGCCCCCCCATTTTCACCAGTATTTTAAAAGGAAATGCACTAACTAACATATGCAACATTTGCCACCCTCATACTTTAACCCATTAAGGTCTAGGCACAGTAACTTTTTGCCGCCTGGTCCTAGGCTTAAAGCAACGCCGATAATAAAATTACCGCGCCATTTTAAGCCTCCTGCTCTGCAATCAATCAGACGGAGAAAGCGGTAGGAGGCGTTTTTAACCCTTTCCGCCTTCGGCTTCCCCCAAGTACGTACTGAAAGTGGAAGGGAGTCTTCCACTCCGGGAGGCGGGGAGTCATGTGACCGCCTGGGTTCCCCTGCTACAGCAGAGCTGGAGGGTCATACTAGACCCTGGGCAGCTCTGCCAGTGACTGATGTCACTACAGAAGTTGCTTTCCCCTGTAACTGGGGCTCCTATGGATGCCCCAGCTACAGTGGGAAACTGTCAAAAAAAACCAAAAAAAAACCGAATGTCCCCCAGAGGTCTTATGATGTCATCGGGGACATAGATAGTAAAAAACATGATTACATAAGTAAATAAAAATTACAGAATACAACAATATATACATAAGAAAGAGAAGAACACAAAGCCAACTCCAACCAAAACAGTCGCCATATGCGCCCTGTAAACCAAAACCATACATACTATATATCAAAATGTCTGAAACAAATAGAGGAACCCAATCCCATACTTTAATTTAGCATAAATACACTAAATAAAAAATATCTATAAAGGTTAAAAAAATCATTTTTTTAGCATTTCACCCCTAATAAAACCCCCCAAAAAACCTGAAAAGATTGGCAGTGAAAAAGATATTTTTAAAATTGTCCTATATTTCACAGGAAAAAATGCAGTAAAAATAATTTTAGTAACTGAAAGAAACTAAAATAGGGCAGTAAAACCGCCACATGGGTAAAATCCCTAAAAAGTGTCTGGTTCATAATGTACAAAACAGCCTGGTCCTTAAGAGGTTAAATAAGGGACAAAATTGACACCAGTTATTTCACCGCATTAATTACTTCACCAATTTAACTCTTCACTCGTAATATTTTGAAAACTCCTATTTTAAGTAATGATTCAAATACTTAGGGAAAAAAACAGGCCCAACAATTAAGCTGTAGATGTCACTTGTTCTACTACACACATAAGTAAATTACTTGCTATGTAGAAATCTTACTTCTACCAAAACCAGTCATTTATCAGGTTAATGATACTGGACTGCTATTTTTGAACACTACTGTAAAGCAGGTGCACAAATAATAGAAGCAAAACACAAGTTCAGCACACATGGGTAGTAAAATCACAGCTTTATTATAGATCCGGCAAGTTAACTGTCACATCTGGCCCATCCCCCTTTTAACAGTATATATCCTGCTCCGGACCCCTCTCTATGAGCCAGGGAACTGCTGAAAAAAAAGTTGCTCTCCCTCTGGGGAACTCAAAACAATTCTGTATCCCATTCTAAAGGACTGGGCATAATGTCATTTATTGGACACTGCACATGAAGAGTGAGGCACTTGCATCCTTAAAAGTTGTTTGGAGATGGAACAACCCCTTTAATTCTGCATAGATTCTTGGGTAAGAAAATCAAAAGGCATATTCATTATTACACTCAGGATTACTCCCAGAGTAACCTGTGACCTCAGAGAGAATCATGTGACCTGTTGGTGTCTAGAGTGCTTGTGTTTCAGCAGATGCAATGATGAACAACCTGAGTGATGATCCCTCCCGAGCTACCTGTAGTTACACCTGAATTTCTACAAGAGTTAGGCTGAGTTAATCCTTCCACCCCTGCTAATAGATTCAGTGTAGTAATAATATGTAAAATCTAAACATTGCATATCCACATTACATAGTCATACTAGAACCGTCCGTTGTTAAAAAAAAAAAAGCAATTCCCTAAATTCACAATCAAATACAATTCATTCTCTTACAACTGTGGGAATTCTATACAAATATGCAACCTGCTGTGTTTTTAGATAATTGTATTAATTGAACCCTGACATTCAGAATCCAGCTTTGTTCTTATAAACTGTAGTGCAAGACTGGTGGGGGTCGTTTAGGGAAAAAGATGACCGTTATTCCCTTGGTGGTTCCCAAAAATAATTATATTAGAGAATTTCTATTTCTCGGTAATATCCTGTAGAATTAATGAAAAGCAAGCTGACATTTAAAGGGAAATGTATCTAGCGCGCTGCCACTTTAAGCGGATGTCAGGAATATGCAGGGCTCCTTTATCCAGCAGGTAAGAATTAATAGTGCATGCTGTGAGTGTTTAAAGCAGCTGCTTGTTTTCAATAATTCATGAGAGAGCTACAACAAACATCAGTGACAGCCGCGGCCAGAAGAGAAGGGGAGAGAGGGGCTCCTAGTATTCCGGGAGGGAGGGCAGCTAAAATTCGGGGAGCTAAATGTTCTCTGCTAATGTTACAAGCTTGGTGGAATCGATCTGACTGCTTTAGCAAGTCTTGTAATTTCTGCATTCCTTCCTCTAATAGCTGCGCTCTCGCAGGACCATAGTACTGCACAAGTTGCGATAATGACTGACTGATCTGATGCCATTATCACAAATACTTTACAAACAGCTGACGCGTTTTACGACTATCCATTTACAACTGGCCTGTATAGTCTAGCCCTGTAGACAAACTTGGCTGGTTTAAGTGCTCATGCCGGAGTTTGAGCTGTGAAATGAGCAACACTTAATTCGGCTGTCTGCAGCCAGGCAGCGCTCTCTCTGGCATGAGTAATGTGAGTGTATTAGTGGATTCAATGAGTCATACACCATGCATGCCACTGCTGTAAACCAGGCCATGCTGCAGTCCTGGCTTTCATCTTTTTTTAATCGCACGCTCTATTTTAGAAACACTGCAATCAAGTCGTAATCTGTTTCATAATAAAAGATGAATTGCTCATCTCCCATTTATTAAAAGCTGAAGGCCACACAGACGCACGGCAGGCTTACTTGTTTTCCATTGTGAGTGACTGATGATAGAATTGTCCTCAGTGTCTTGAAGCCCATTGCAATGTCCAGGAGGTGAGCAGCAAAGAAAAAGTTGTTGTAATGTCCAAGAATCGACATGGTTGTGTACCAGGCGAGGTAAAGGAAGGACTGTACAAGAAAAAAGCAAGGTTTAGGTTATCTTATAATGTAGATCTACCCCACCATACAGTAGAAGGAAGATACATACGTTGTCTGTAAAGACCACTCCAAGCTTCCAGATGTGATACTTCATATCGATAGAACTCAACCTGCACATAACAAACAATATGTTACTGAGATATAATGGTTTTCTTGGAACGTTATGCTTTATAAAAAAATAATAAAAATGTGGCGATATTATTGTTATCTTAAAACCACTTTAGATGCTCTGTACATGGGTTATGGTGTCAAACAAATGGCTGAATGTAATATTTTTATATCTGACCCTTTGAGTGTAAGACCTCATATACACAGTGTGCATGGACCTTGTACAGCGGTACACAAAGTCCTACTTTGGACTTGTTAACACTCTATATGCTGCGTGCCGCCTCCATGGGGAACCATATTCAACCCTAGACGAAATGATTGTATGGCTGACTGCTGTCTCTTGTATATGGCAAGCTTAGACCTCATGCGCATGACTGGATTGTAGGGCACCCTTGGAGCCTTTAATGTACCTCCCAATGCCTCCAGCTTTATACCGAAGCTTTTTATCTGTATACAAATCTAATTGAAATAGAAATGCTCCATCACATGCCATATTATGGAGTATGGCTCACATGACATTGCTATAGCTTGGTAGTATGGAGTTCTGCGGTTTGCAAGAGGGCTTAAGATATGTCCACCTAGGGCAGCAGCCAAGTGGATGAGATTTTATGCTATGGGGAAAAAAAAAACTATTACATATTTAAAATTCAGAGCATGTCAATTTATGGATGTGGATTTTCACTGCAGAATGCAACCCTTTCACTGAGTGGGGTAAAACCACAGCAAATTTGCATATGTTAAGATTTGGCAAGAATTTTGCCATGGAATTGCAATAAAATCCAGAGTGGAAAATCCATTCATGTGTGGCTGTAATCTTTGTGTGCAAGATTAAAGGGGATGGCGCTCAAAGGAACCACAAACCTTAGTTTTAATATTTTTTGCCTGGTGGAAACTTTTTGGCTCTTTACTGTGCCGCATCCATCCAATCCCGGATGCATAGTTGGCTGCTAGGTTCATCGCGAAACAAACTGCAGATCTGCTTATTGGCTGCCTTCTTTTTGGGATGTGTTGCTAAGATATTATTATTTTGTGTAGTGTTCCATGGTGTAACGATTGGGGGGATGCACTGGATATTTGGGTTTTGCCATTTTGGCACAGACTGGAGAGCTTGAGCCAGATGTTCCATTCTCTGGACTTCTGGTTTCTGTGCTGGATTGCTTGGAAGTGTGGAGTAAGCAGTAAATGGAATTGGAAGGGAACCACGTTTTTATATAAATAGAGGGCAACATTATTTTCTCCTGATATATTGGGGCAGATTTACTAATACTATCAAATAGTTAGACAATGCAAACTTAGGCTAGACAGTCTTTAAATGCGCCAGATTTACAGGTATTCATAATTAGGAGTTTTCCTTGATGTCTGTAATCATTATGATCACTGCAGGGGACGGGAGAAAATAAAAGGCCGCTCACTTCAACAGATGAAAAGTTCACTTTTAAATGATATGGAGATTTCTTTCTCGAATGTCACCTCAAGGTCAACATTATGCAAACCGTTTAAATGTGTCTGATCCCAAGGCTAATGACTATATGTAAATTAGAGGCATATGTACATTGTGAGCTGGATGGACTCTGACAGCAGCCAATATGTATGAGGAGCTATACTCACTTTGAACTAACGAGTAATAAAGACTTGTTTATCAAATAAGGTGCAGCATCAACAAACACCACAATGTAATAAAAAGAAGCTGCGGCACTTCTTATTAAGACTGTATACTACACAACTTACCAAGACACCAGTGAACCCTCTTCTATTTTGGTCTTTTCCACCGGGCTGAAGTCCAAAGCATTTTTGTCAAGTCCCAGGAGTTCAGCAATCCTGTCAGCTCCATATAAGTCTCCATATTTATTGATAACCTAAGTCATAAAAGAGATCATATAAATCCCCTCAGAGAACACCACCAATGAGTTTTGTGTATGCAGAGATCAACCTGGATAGATGGCTTTGGTTTAAAGCCAAATGAGTGTGGATATATTTACAACTAACCTTTCCCAGTGAAGGTCATTTCGTCCCACAGACCACAAGCACTGCAATTAGCCAAACCAGTTAGGAGTGGGACTATATATAGTGCTCCATGCAAGGGGGCCTACCCTCCTCACTAATTAACCGCAAGGTATGGAACAAAGCCCTGCTTGGTTTTCAGCTCTGAAGGGTTCCCTTAAAGGGGTTGTCTCACGAAAGCAAGTGGGGTTCAGCACTTCTGTATGGCCATATTAATGCACTTTGTAATATACATCGTGCATTAAATATGAGCCATACAGAAGTTATTCACTTACCTGCTCCGTTGCTAGTGTCCCCGTCTCCATGGCTCCGTCTAATTTCGCTTTCTTCTGGCGTTTTTAGACGCGCTTGCGCTGTGCGGTCTTCTTCCTAGTGAATGGGGCCGCTCATGCTGGAGAGCTGGTCATCGTAGCTCCGCCCCATCACATGTGCCGATTCCAGCCAATCAGGAGGCTGGAACGGCAATGGACCGCACAGAGCCCACGGTGCACCATGGGAGAAGACCCGCGGTGCATCGTGGGTGAAGATCCCGGCGGCCATCTTGGTGAAGGAAGAAGTAGGAAGAAGGAAGACGTCGCAGAGCGGGGATTCGGGTAAGTAATATATATATATATTTTTTTTAACACATCCCTTGGGGTTGTCCTGCGCCGAACGGGGGGGCCTATGGAAAAAAAAAAACCGTTTCGGCGCGAGACAACCCCTTTAATGGGTCATTTTTGACAGGACGACTGTGGGGCACTTAAAGGGGTTGTTAAAATGACTTCCCCGTGGCGGAAACATAAAGAGCCGATATTTCTCCCTGCCCTAACTCATCCTCCGCGGGAGGCGCCATGTCTCCCTAGTGACGTAATACCTTAGCCATCTCTAATGCCTTAGCAATGGTTTATAGGACATTACAAGCTGACCGCAGCCTGTAAACAATATGTCGCAAGGAGTCCCAGAGTCGCCGCTGGGGCACAAGCAGGATCGAGGAGAGGCGAATCTCAGCTCATGCTTACGTGGAAGTTGTTTTAACATAAAAGTATTAACTCGGACAACTCCTTTCAAGGCATTATTCAAGTTATTTTTTATATAGTTTTTGTGCGCGAAACTAGCTAAAATGAATACACTTCTTGTGCTGCTGTACCGCTGCTCCAGCCCCACAGCATCTGACAGGTGATCTCTCCAGGTGAGAAGACCCAGTGATCTCTATAAATCTATCACGCAGACTTCTAATGTAGAAGCCTGGGATGTCAGAGATGATGTTCCTATCCAGCCTCCCAAGTGACTGCTGCCGCTGAAGTGAACAGAAGACCAAAGTAGCGGTGGTGGAGCAGCAGCAAAAGGTAAGTATGTATGGTTTTTTTTGTTTCTTTTTACACAATTTGTCCGCCGCTACTAGCAGCGATATTTAATTTGGAAAACCCCTTTAAATCCTCGACAGTCGTGCCAAAGATGATCTTTCAGTGAATGGAGACGGAGTGCACCGAAATCATTCCAGCCTCCTATCTTCATTCACAGTAAGCAGGCGGTCGTCCGTAGATGAACAGTTGCCTGTTTACACGGGCCGATTGTCGTTTGATTTTTATGCCTAGCAAAGCTGAATGACAAACAATAAGCAAATGAATTCTCATTCATCATGCAGTCGCTGGCAGCATTTACACTGAATGAAATCATTCAGTTTTGCACGATCAAGCGAGAACCTGAATGATATAATTGTTCAGTGTAAAAGGGCCCTAAGGTAGACTTGGGGGGTGTCATCTTTAGCCGGAGATTTTCTACGAAGCTTAAGGTAATGTGGTCTTCCCTTCACTTAAAATCAGAGCAATTAAGGAATTCCCAGACTCTTCAATTTAGTCACATCTTTGAATTGTTTCCCTCTTTAGGGCAGGTTCAATCCCTGACACAATGCGGTGTGTAGAGAGGTAAATATTGGTTGTTCTTTCACACCGATGACTGAACAAGAGCATAAAACAAGGAATCCGGAGAGAGGAACAATTAAAAAGTAATATATTTCAGTCACCATTTCAAAACTGAAGCTTTAAGTCAGATGAAAGCTTATTAGGGATGCCGGCGTGCATTATTAGCTTAAAACACAGTACACAGAAAGACTCCAGGGATTTACAGAAGAGCAGTTACAACAAAAATGACACTATGCAAAGCAAACATGCGGCTAAATTACAAAGGGAGAGAGTGGAAGTGAAGATCTTCATGCTGACGCTCAGTAGATAGCTCTAATTGCAGATATTAATTTCAGTCACTCAGAGAAAACATTTCATTTACACAAGAGAATTCACATTTAAAACTGGAAGATGATCTGTAGTAAAGGCTTTTTGAACAAAGAAAATCGACAGAAATATTTAAGGCACACAACTGGTTAGGCTCTGTTCATACTAAAGTCATGGCTTCCATTTATATGACAGCTCTCTACTAATCCTGATGGATCACATTGATGTATATTGGCAGTTTCTGTGGACGACTTACCCCAGACTGCACTATTCTGGTCATGAAAATAAGGGTGAATTTACCCTTATAGGGACACTGAGCCTCATTGCAACCAGCCTCTAGCACAGATGAGATAAGGAAAGATCGGGTCTGATGGGCAGTCCATTATTATTGTATACAGGTTCTTTTTTTTTATAGGAGGCCTATAATGTCCAATCATGCTAAGATGGCTCAGGAATAAAGCATCCATCATAGATTTGGCTTTACAGCAGATATGTCACCCACAAATGTCTAATAGCCAAGCAAACTTGTCACTGTACTCTGGTGACAGATGTGCTTTTTTATGCAGATCATCCTATAGTATGAGCAATTGGTTAAATACTGTGGTGATATAAATCTTATTATTCTCTCTAATATATTATAAGCATACTAGCCAAATGTCTCTTAGAAATGTCCATGGAGCTTTCAAAAGAGAGGAGAAATCCCTGAAGAGTTAGCAAGTTTCCAGGGCAGAGGATGAGCACACGGTCCCTGCTTGCAGCATGGTGGACAGCATGTACATCCTCCTTCCTGCTCCACTGTGTCTACACTCAGGTTCTGAAGCGCCGGACACAAAGCTATAGCAAGGAAGATGCAAACCCTGATGGTTGGGCGCCTTGCTGTATGAAAGATCAGGGAAAACTGTGAGGAAGCAGATAATTAAAGTCATATATTAACCAGTGCAGTCAAAAAATAGGGAAGGCGGGCATAACATAAATGAGGGCCAGAAATGGGGCTTATGCCTGCTTCACACTCGTGATAGGCAATCTTCCGATGCAAGAGTGAATTCAATGAATGGCTAAGAGCTGCCTGTTATTGGCTGAGCACTGTGACCAATCACAGACAGTGCTCAGCCAATCACAGAAAGCGGTGTGACCAATCACAGCCAGTCAAGACAGAAGACGACTGCCGTGAACGGAGAGAAGAGCCGGACAGCTTGTCGAGGTGAGAAAATAAAATAAAAAAAAAAAAAAAAAATTTCTTTAAATTATTTAACAGCGTGGGATGATTTTCAGGGAAGGGCTTATATTTCAACCCCTCCCCCAAAAATCATTGCTCCAGGACATGCCTTCATTCCATTGCTTTCAATGGAGCAGCAGCACCGGCTCCATTGAATGCAATGGAATAGCATCGTGGACCTCTGCCACAGCTGTGGCAGAGGATTCCTTCATCCTCTGCCATAGCTGCGGCAGAGGTTGGCGATGCTATCCTATTGCTTTCAATGGGGCTGGCGCTACTGCCATCGGCCCCACTGAAAACAACGAGCAATAGTGCAGATTTTTCTTAGCACTGCGAGAGTTGAGTTAAGACATCGCAAATGAGAATGAAACTATTAAAAATCACTGCTTTCATTATCATGCGTTTTCACTCACACTCACATCGCAAGAATGCCTATCGCCAGTGTAAAGCCGGCCTTAATACTATGGGGCTTTTTAGTGTGTGGGGGGAAAGGAAGTGCAAATGGGGGCATTTAAATTGGGGCGACAAATAGGGGCTTTTTAGTGGAGGTGGTGAGACAAATGGGGGTTTATTACGGTGAGGCCACAAAGTGGGGAAATTATTACTTGTAGGGATTTGGATATAGTGTCAAGATGGGGAGAGTGTGTAGAGACATATCATAGGTGGAGAAGTTATTATGACCATTTGGGCTTGGATATAGAAGAAAGGGGAAAATGGACAAGTTTAATCAGAGAAGACCTGTGGTCACTGGAGGTAACTGCATTGTAATCACTATCACAGTGTAAACCTGACTATTATTATCTGGTGACTGCATTATTTAGGGCTCATGTCCACGGGCAAAATATGATTTAAGATCCGCAGCGGATCTCCCGCATGCGGATCCGCATCTCATAGGGATGCATTGACCACCCGCGGGTAGATAAATACCCGCGGATCGTCAATAAAAGGGATTTTAAAAAAAATGGAGCATGGAAAAATCCGGACCATGCTCCATTTTCGTACGGGTCTCCCGCGGGGACGGCTCCCGCGGGCTTCTATTGAAGCCTATGGAAGCCGTCCGGATCCGCGGGAGACCTAAAATAGGAATTTAAAGTATTTACCATCCGTAGCGGACCGGGAAGGTCTCCTCTTCCTCACGGCCGCATCTTCCTTGCTTCGGCTCGGCGGATGTGCCCGGCGCATGCGCGCGGCACGTCGACGACGTGCCGGCGACGTGCCGGCGGCGTCAGGAATTCATCCGCCGGCCGAAAAAGAAGATCCGGCCGTGAGGAACAGCTGACCTTCCCCGCCCGCGCCGGATAGGTAAATGCTTTTAAATTGCTATTTTCGGCGCTCATGTCCGCGGGGCAGGAGGGACCCGCTGCAGATTCTACATGGAGAATCTGCAGCGGATCTTATTTTCCCCGTGGACATGAGGCCTTAGATGTATACCAGAACTGAGCCATTGTATCTAAAGTTGTTGTGTGCTTTCTCTGATATATTTGTGTGTTTATAGGTTTCTTTTTTTTCTAGGGAGGGGGCAAAGCATATGCCCCTGATTTTAGGACTCTAGCAACATCTCCGTCTATCACTATGAAAATGTTATCCAATCTGCCAGCATCATGATATGAGAGAGGAGGATCAACGGAGCAGATTAATGGGAAAGTTAGATTTGTGGGAAAATATTTAGTATAGCTTGGAACTTCTTGATAGAAATCCCTGCTCTTTCTCTGCTTAGGAGTCTAGTGGGCAGTCCTAATCCATGATGGACAGGCCTCTTTGTAGGAGTGTGCATACAATGAGCGCTATAAATCACTGCTAGGACTGGGCACTTAAACCTGGAAAGAGCAAGGATTTACATCAATAAGTTCTACTAAATCTTTTCCCAAAAATTTACAATATATATCAATCTGTTCAATTCCTCCTGCTCCATAACATGATGCTGGCAGATCTGACTGCATGTTGAATGTAACAGGTTCCTTTACGAGACCCAGTAATGCATCCAAGAGCTATGGCAGATCCAAGGTCGGCGGCTATGAAGACTTAAGCAGGGAGCAACTGTAGTTTTGTGAACTTTTAGTTACACCCCTGAATGCAAACTAAAGAAAACATCGCAGCTGGCCAAACCAGCGATCTGTAAGTGAGTCAGACGCTGTCACAGCAATCAGCTGTTTTCTTACAGCGGTGCTCTGTCTGACAGGAATACAGCTGATTGCTGTGACAAATTTCTAGCAGACATACTGATCGCTGTAGGACTGTGGCGTGTAAAATAGGCAGTGTAGCCTGCATTGTGCCGCTCTCTCGATTCTACTGGAAACTAATTACTAAAAGCTGGCAGGGATGAATACAAGCAGTAATGTTAATATCTTATTTCAATGCAAATGGCCTGAAATACCAGATTTTCCATAGATACCATATGACTTGGTAGACACTGCTGTCCACATTCACCATCTACAATCCCCATCTTAATAAGAACGACACATTAACCAGCATTCAAGTATGTTCACACTTTCCAGCGTAGTTCTGCTCAAAGGTTGTAAGCAGCATTTTATACAGCAAATTCACCTAATGCTCAATTGGGAGTTACCATCTCTGCCATAGGACTTAATATCCATGGAAACTTAGCTACTGGATGTTTCACTCTGATTAAAATGTGGAATTGCTCAGACAACTGAAAGAAAATAAGCCTGCATGCCTGAGATCCAGCATCTAAGCCCCGACACAATGCTTCTGGTGCGAGGGTTAATGTATCACCGCTCAGAGTAACATTATGCAGTATTTAGAGGAGTGACAGCATACAAAAGGTAACTAACAATACAAAGGAATGATGTTAGCGCAGCAGCAATCCAACTCTTCCCATGCTTGATATTATACTAGACACCTATAAAAATATAATGATGCAAAATACGGGTACTCATGCAAGTGCACTCGGGATTAACAGCTTACCTTCCTTTTGACAAATTTATCCCAGTAATTATTAGGAAAAGACCTGCAAACAGATTAATAAAATGTCACATTAGTCAGGCCACCTGCAGCTCAGCATTACGATGAAGTGATAAAATACATCCACGTGATGTATATGTAAATGACAGACGTCTCCGTGACAGCCGCAGGTCCCAGGAGAGCTGCACGGCTGTCAGTCATTACAGTGCAATATCCAAGTGCTGCAGGGAAATGTGGCAGCAGCAAAAACCGCACATAGAACTCCAAATGTTCACCAATCTACAGATCATCTTCATGGTCGCAGCTTTCCTGTACGGAAATTTGGCAGGTGACCCCGCTGTGCAGCAGAAAATAAAGTGAGCAAGTTTTCTGTGGATCAGTTTGTGAGACTCCACATTAAAATGGGAAAATCAAGCAATCCGTGGTAGACAAGCTAGGGACAGTATTTCACTGCCAACCTTGCAGGGTTTTCGTGTGTAAGAATTCTGTTGCACCATGCTAATGGAAGGGTCAGAATTTGGTGCAAGCAGCATGAATTGATGAGCCCTTCCTGTTAGCTGTTCAGAACATGTCAGTAATTTGTGGCAAATGCAAGAAGTGACGCATGACGAACAGCTGTTGTTCTTAAGGCCAGAGCAGGTCCAATGCACTACTAAATGCGCGTCTCTAAGGTTGTTTTCACACAGTTGCCCATTGCGAGATGCACAAATCTCACACAAATATGAACCCCATTCTTTTGAATGGGGTCATACATATGAGCAATTTTTTTTCCAGCAAATAGCGGCACATCCTATCGTAGGGCGATGTGATGTAAGGGCACGTCCATTGTTTTCAATAGAGCTAGAGGCAGCAGGGCACCACATGCTATGTGCACGCAGTGCGCTGCGATGTTTCCCTTTTTGAAACAATGGAGGATTGCTACTTCCCCGAAAGGGATGCAAGGCGATTTTAAGATGAAATCGCAAGGTGGTGACTCACAGCCCGATATCGCACTCGCCCGCTTGAAGTTAGCCTAATAAAGTGGCCATTCAGTGTGAGTCATACACATTTTCATTCAGTTGCTGAGATTTCTATTATCTTTACATCCACATTCTCAATTCCTGAAAATGGCTTTGTCTCATATCTTCCCTTCTCTGCAGATTGTCCTCTGAGGTGAAGGGCTACAGAACATATTAAAGATTTATTCCTACCATGAAGAATTCCTAATTTCCCATCACATTACTGCATATTCCTCTCTGGTGGCTCACCTCTGTAACAATCACACACTAGCAGCTGCAGAGAGAATGTGTGTTGTGTTCCTCCAATAGTCACTGACCAAGCCAGAAAATTGTCTGTTTACTATGCTGACATTTTATCTTGTGTTTGTCAAATATGGGGATCCTTCACAAATGAACAGAAGTTGACTTTTTTTTTTTTTTTGGCTAAGGAGGTTGCACCAGAATCATCTTTTATCCCTAATATAGGATATCTATTCTGGAACAACTCTTTTAAAGCTCTGTTCAGAAATGCAACACATCCTATTATTGTAAATGGGACTGTCGAGTGCCATTCGTGTCTGTCTAAGCCAGGGATGGATCGTTCATATGACAAAGTGCTGTAAGGTTCACAGAATATAATTGTGCTTTCTTAATATGGCAACTTTTTTACCCTGGGGGAACTAAACTAAAGACCCTTCTCAGGAAGCCTCTGCTCCTATGGCCCCCTGTACACGGGCGGGACTTCCCGCATAATTTCCGCCCGTGGCCGCTGCCATAGGATTGCATTAGAAAACGCAATCCTAGGCAGATGGGCGTGATTTGTCCGCGTGAAATCACACACGGAAAACAAATTGCAGCATGTCCTATTTCACAGAAATGTCAGTTGTGACTGGCCAGCTCCTCTCTGCGCAAGCGCCGTCTGTCCAGCAGCCGGAACACATCAGAGAGAAGAGGAGACGCCGGGAGCGGGTGAGCCGCAGGGTTGTGCAGGGGCACGGGACGGCATCCCGCTGTGAGAATTTTCGCTGCAGGATCCAACCCAGCCATCTGCAGGCAGCCGTATCTCAGAGAAACGTACTGTAGGGCAGGTCAATGCAACTTTTTTCTAGCCAAGACTTTTTAAAACTCTGGTTAGGACATACTAGGCGTTCTTTATAGGCCATAATGACTAATTATTTGATTCTGCTGTTTGTTGGGTAGAGGCCTGAAATGTTGAAAAGAGTGCATAGACGTGCTACTAATGAAATAACTTCTGATTGCTGTGCTTTGGGACACATCAGTACAACATCCGCTAATAGTCAGTATATCCTGCCGTAATTTAAAATATTTCCATGGTATTGGGTTAGACAAGCGGTAAGAGACTCTCCACAGCTTGAAGGTTTTTTTCTTTTCTGAGATTCCAACTTGGATTTCTGATGGCTCTATGTAGCACTCTATTGCTATACATCTCTTAATGCTACATGAAATATACATTTCAGCTGATGTAGCAGCATGCAATCTGTTCTTTAACTTAAAAGGGGCATTAGGGTTGTGAAGCAAATTTTCAAAAATTCCAGATATGAAAAGTGTTTCCGCCATGTTTATGCACAGCTGGTGAGGAGTATAAATCGTGCAGCCATTACTTTCTCATCCTGTCTCTCTTTCTGATGTTTCCCTCCATCGCTATTTTCCAAGAGGGCCGCCGCGTCCCTGCTGTCATTCAGCTTTAAGCTACATTTCACACAGTTCCTTACTCTGCACTTTCTACCTATGCATATCCCCACTAAGCGCTGCCCTGCTACTGGTCAGCTATCCGGGCCAGAGATTGATTAGCATTCATTTGACAGCAATTTTGCGTAAGTGGAATACCTCTTTATATCTACCTGCACTTAACGTAAAGATGCTTTGCTGATCTCATACTATGCTGTTGTTAGCCGTTTAGTCATTCATTACCCTAAAGGCGAGCTCCCTCCATGTTTTTCAGTTATCATACTATGAGCGCTGAATTAACCTTCCGTCAGTCATAGTATCAAAGCCCACCACTTCGGGCGCAATGTGCATGACAGGCACATGTTTTAATAAAGACAATTAAAACCTGAATTGTTAATTCAATCTGAAACTAATCAACCACATTTTGAGGGATTTTTCAAGAGGAAAAATCCAAATAAAAAAACGAATTAACTAATTGTAAGTAAGGACTCCTGCACACTGCAGAGTTGGGTTCCGCCCATGGAATACCACAGAGGAATCCGGTCCAGGAAGCAGTAGCGTCCACGCAACCCTGTTGCTTTCTCGCCGTCGGACATGCACTGTACAGTTTTGTTTATTTTTCACTCTTTCCGCGTCATCGCCTAGCGATGAGGCAGGATCTCCGACCTTTCTGCAATGTCATTGCGGAAGGGCGGCAGATCTGACTGTTTCCATTGATGTCAATGGCAGCCGTCCATGCGGAATCTGTGAAAAAATGGAGCATGCTGCGATTTTTCCTCCGCTTGCGGAAACCGCAATTGTAGCGGAAGAATTGATTTTGCATTGCATGCTATGGGCGCTATTTGCTGCTGATCCGCGGTGCGGACACCTGCCTGTTGATTCTGCAGCAAATATCTAGCCATGGGCAGGAGCCCTAAATCTGAAACTCAATACCAAATACCATTGTCATGTAAAAAAAAAAATTTAAGTTAAGAAAACGGTCAGAACAAAACTCAAATAACTTCTCTTGGGAAAGACAGAGAGCAAACTGATGAACAGAAACCGCAAGTAAAAAGGGACAACTATTAGACGCAACATTCACCAACACTGCCTAGCGTGGGAAAACTAAACTAAAATGGGAGCGCTGTGCCTGACAGATTGGTTGTGCCTGACCGAACGTTACAGACATAGCTCTGCCACACCTGTAACTCCAACATAGACTAGATTAATTGAATAGAAGCTGGATTACTTACGGCGTATTTATAACAAGACGATCCCATTGCCCTTTAATGTCATCATCAGAGGGTTGCTCTGTGATATACAGACCATCAAACTCTACATTACGAGCAATTTCCTTCTCCCGTTTAAATACCACCAGAGGAACCTTTGGGGAGAAAGAGAAGGATGAGTATGATTAACATCTAGGTAACTGCATTATCAATTCACACCTTCTACAGGAAACAGATAGGAATGAATGGCCACATCCTTCACCATAGTGACCTCCCAGCACGACGTGTACAAGAGATTCTGTTCTGTGCGTTCCGTTCTCACATTCTCTGGAGGAACAAACAGGTTTTGATTGCAAACAAATCCCCATGTATGTGCTGGTGTTCACACATTAATAATCCACTCTGTCCTTCAGATATAAAGAAGAAAACTTTCTCTCTAGGGATTATATGTGTTGAAAGCGCAAAATGTCAACAATAACGAGCAATATTAAGCTGCAGGTGTTGTTATCTCACCCTTATATGACCCAGTTCTCATCCAGTCCTATCAGAGTATATATGGTAATTACACTTCTTATCTTTGATAAATGGACCATGAAATACAATGATAAAGAGTGTAACAAACACTACATTGTGCTTTGCATATCAATCATGCAGTACACCCTCCAAAGCAATTATAGTTTAAAGTGCCAGGAGTCCTATGTGGGATAATTGTGGTAAAGAAAAAGCACAGTCACAGTATACGGTATTATTGTATCTTGTCACCACCCGAAAGTACTGGTGGAGACAAGATTGACAGGGGGTTGACGCTCCCTGTTAATGATTGCCCAGCAGCTGGCTCCTCTTCCTCAGGCTCGCAGGTCCTAGCAGTGAGTGAGAAAGTTTGTGGCCTGCGCGTCGGGAAAGAGAATTAGCACCTGGAATCATTGTCGCTGGTCACAGCTGCAGCAGTAGAGGAGGCAGGGGAGCAGTTGCAGACACTGGGCTCGCTTCCGGCGACTGTCCTCTCCCACCTCCGCTCCCCGCTGTCACTACCCCCTTTACTAGGCACGCTGTGGCCGGCTGTCGTCTCGCACTTGTGCTTCCCACTGAAACTGGGACCTTTCGCAGGACTGCTCCTGTGGGCTGTCCTCTCGCACCTCCGGTCCCCGCTGTCACTCTCCCCTGCCGCCGGCTGTTCTCTCCCACCAGCGATCTTCTTAGCAGCCCCACTGTCAGTCTGCCCTGGTGCTGCCGCTGGCATACACAGGTGGGGGCTAAGGAGGGAGCGCACCACAGGGAGGCTTCTGTGAAGGGGTGTAGCTGAGCTCTGCTACATCAGTGTTCCCCTGTCACAGCAGCATAGGCATTGATTTTGGGCTGCCCTCCAGGGTTAGGGTTACTTTTCCTGATAGGCTTAGATTATTCGCTGTACATGCTTCCATGAAGCATGTACAGCGAATAATCTAAGCCTAACAGGAAAAATTACCCTAACCCTGCAGGGCAGCCACAACTCAATACAGACGCTGCTAGGACCTTCAGGAACTCAGCCAATCAGGAGCTAGGGGCATGACAAGGGCATTCCTGCATCCAAGACCTGTCAAATCCCCAGCTTCCTGGTAGTGACAAGATACAATAATAGCACAGTATATTGCTGGACACCAGTGGAGCCAACATAACATAGGTGCTCTATAGGCACAGAGGAAATAGAAAGCGGGGATGAGGAGAAAACATGGACTTTTCCTATACCTGTAGATAGTGAGCAAGGGACCATGTTAATGATCACCCTACTCACAATTACTGGTGGACTGTGAGCCATATTAGTAAAGCATTTGTTGGGACAATATGGCTAGAGCAGCATGATGTTGGCCACGCACCCAATGATTCCACTGTAGCTGTGCAACATCGCAACATATTAGAAGCCAATGAGGTTATGTTGCAGCTCGCAAGTTTTTGCAATTCACAGGTCACAAGCAACTTCCAATCTGCAACATGACCAGATTGGCTTCTATTGTGTTGCAATTTTGCAGAGCTAGATTATTATCTTGGCTGCACAACCTGTGTCATAGTCAGCCCAATAGAGAGGAGCATCATAATCCCCTCGTTTAACAAATTAGCAGACCACAGCAGTCACCACAGTGGGGGAGATTTATATACCTAAATGCACCAGAATTCTCAACCAGTGTAGGTCTTGTGCTAGATTTATGGGTTTTAGATATTTTTTGCGCCTCACTAGGCAGTTCTTAAAGTTTAAAAAAGGGAGCGTGGCTTAGAGAGATCTTTAAATGTCACAGAATTTTGGTCTAAAGTAAGCGAATCAAGAGCTGGTGTAAGAAAAAGGTGTGACATATCTCGGAGGTTGCGTGAAATCTATTACAGTGTGTGCTACTTGGGCCACTGTGATAAACTTGACATATCTTTTGCCTGCCTCCTCCAGTTTAGGGTATGTTCACATTGTAGAATCTGACACAGATTTTTCCTTTTGGATTCTGCCTCTAAAACTGCAGCAGAAATCCATAACCAAGCCTCATAATTCTGCCACGGATTCACATATGGATTTAGCCCTGTCAATGGCGGTTTCTGTGCGGATTAGTGTGAAGTGGTGACATATTGTTCTTGCACTACAGCCGTCACACGTCAGTATCTTTCCATGGGAAGCTTGACATATCTGCCATTTTACTTTCATATTAAACTATTCTAACTATTATAAAGCATATGGTATTTTATCATGGTGCAAATTGGACCGTAGGCGGCATTACTGACATTTGCTTGTTAATAAGTGGTGCATGGATTGCAACTGAATGCTGCCAGTTAAGACTCTCCAGTGGATACAAATCGGGAATATGTCAGTTTTTGAATCGGGGTAAACACCAGCAATACTGGAAATCGATGTTATAGTCTCAAGGTTATTCCAAGGTTATTTCAATGTTCCTAGATCATTTAACTAGCAGATAATAAAGCTATAGGTCAATGCAAAGGATAATCCTCTACACCTAACCATACATTGAAGGCTGACTGTTCAGAGAATAGGTCACTGTATATATACAGAGTCCAATATTCTGTAGTGTGACAAGATTTCGGTCATCCAATCTGAATGCTGCATACCTTAAGACAGTAGTATCCAATAACACAAAGGAAAGAGATAATGGTGTGAATAATAGCCAAGATCCGCAGTGTTGGAGCCATGTAACCGGTGTTTTCCTGCAGGACAAAATAAACAGCCCCTTCTTCTGCCTCTTCCTCATCTTCTTGGTAGGTGTTCCATATGTTGGACTCATTATCAGAATCTTCAGTTGAGGGTTCCTCTGTGACCTAGGAAAACATATGATGTATCATAAGAAAACTTGTAAATTGGTATTGGATAGGCATAAGCGCATTATTAAACTAGCCATACTGCGGTCCTCTTATAGAAGTGCTGTATATCAAGGCTAAAGCAATATTCACATGGTTTACATTGCCAACATGCTAACGAGACAAATTAAGCTTTTCTTATGCTAACATTTCCCGAGACATTTATCTATTTCTTATGATTTCCAGACAAGGTCTGTACAAATTTCAGTACACAGAAACTACAAATACATTTTGTCTTTTCACTGTTTAACCTTCCTACCACATAGACGGCAGCAGAGCAACATAATGAGCAGCTTGTGGGCTGAGTGAGGCACAAGAAAGCATAGTGGAGCTACAGTATGATACTGACGATGAAAGCTTGTCTTGAGAAGAGACACTGAGAGTCTGTCTTCAAAGAAAGTCTTCCTCATAAGAGGACAATAGAGCCGGTAATGTAAAAAAAGAGATCCGATTCGTAAAGTACTTTTACTAAAGACCACTCTATGATAAAGAACAAAACATGGTCTCCTACAGAAAAGCATTACCTTGTAGAACAATAGAATAAAGTTAATGGCGAATGCCACAAACAGAGCGAGGAATCGTAGATTGTAGAAGTTTCTGGCCAGGTAATTCTGAAAAGAGACAGAAGAAAAAGATGAAAGCGCTTCCAACACATCTCGGATCTATATTTAGTTATAAAGAGTTCTGCGTCTTTCATTGTCGTCTCTCTTGAGAGATCTGATCATTTTCCCACTTCTGGTCATTTGATTTGAACCTTTAAATGATTATCAAATATTAAAAAAAAATCATTTTTATCTTCATCTCGACTAAGTAACCTTGTTCTTCTCTCGAGAGACACAGTAAGGTAATTTTAAAACCAGATGGATCATTTCTGAAACACTGTGACACTGTACAAGTAGGGCAAGCAGAGTGTAGCTACAGTACTCCTTCATGGTCGTCGTTATCTGATGTAGCAAGTTCATCATGCATGGAGTGTAAAGAAAAAATGGGTCGCTATGCCTATATCTTTTCGGATTGCCCCAGGCTCAGCCTTTAAACCTTTCCTTTTTCTCCAGCTATTTAATTCACGCCCACTTAGTTTTCCTTAAATATAATGTATCACCTTATTTTTTTTTTACTATTAAAGGGATTCTGCCATGAAGTTCATGTTGCCCGAACCACGAGTCGCATGAATCCGGGGACTAGGATGCCTGTTGCTACATGGGTGTATTATTCGGTGTTTCAAAATAAATACACTTTGAAGTTTGACTCAGAGCTGAGCTGCGAATCATGGAAGTCAAACATACCAGCCTTTCCCTGCCTGCTGCATGATGACTGACAGCTCTCTCCCTACACAGAAAAAGGGAGAAAGCTGTCAATCTACATGATGTGGGCGGGGAGAGGCTAGTGCAGTCCACCTCTGTGACTCACAATTGAGCTCTGAGTCAAACTTCAAAGTGTATATATATTCTGATACGCTATGGCATTTCAGAATAAAACGCCTACAGGAGCAACAGGCATCCCGGTACCAGGTTCCTGCTGCCTGTGGTTCGGACACCATAAACCTCATGACAGAATACCTTTTAATCTACTGTAAAATATTTCTTTTTATTTCCTAATCTAGTTTTGTTGTCTGATTATAAATTGTTTTATTCTATTTTCTGTACAGGATTTGTTTTTCAGCAGCCACATGGACATAATAAAACCTCATTCAGAAAATGACTCATTGACTTTTTCCACAAAAGAAAAATAGAAATTCTGGCTCTACTTTTTTAAATTATTTTTCGGGCGTTCACCAAGCAAGAAAAATAACAAAATATTTTCATTGTCTGGGTCGTTACAAACGAAGTAATATCTATTATAAGTCGCTTCTTTAAAAAAAATCTGTATTTTACACATTTAAAAAGGGTTTTTGTGGGGAAAATATATGTTTTAATGTTTAATCGTTTCTTTGTTAAATTGAATTTACTGTACTTTTTTATGCTATTTCTTAGTCCCTCAAGAGGACTTGGAGATGCAATTGTTTAATCACTAGGATAGTACACTGCATTACTTATGTAGTGCATTCGACTAAGCCTCGACAGCTGCCTATTAGACTTTACGAGAGGCAGGGTCTAATAAGCTGAATTACATGACAGGCATGGAGTAATTTGTCAGGTTTCCAGTTGCCATGCAGTCGCACTGTAGGGTGCTATGGGGTCACAGAAGGAGCCTCCTCCCCCTGTCAACTACTTATATGCTGAAGTTGCTATTGATTGTGTCATGTAAAGAGTTAAGCTGCCTGAGGTTTCTCTATCCTTGGTGGTTAGAGCAGGAGCCAGGCTGTCAGTCAGGGCTGCCAATCAACCGTCTTAAAAAGATGTATGTGCAGGTTTAAAGCCCATCAGTGAAGTCAGTAAAAAGGCATATTGGCCATCACTAAGGGGTTACTAATAGTGATGAGCGAACGTACTCGTCCGAGCTTGATGGTCGGGCGAATATTAGGGTGTTCGGGATGCTAGTTACTCTTAACGAGCACCACGCGGTGTTCGGGTTACTTTCACTTTCCTCTGTGAGACGTTAGCGCGCTTTTCTGGCCAATTGAAAGACAGGGAAGGCATTACAACTTCCCCCTGTGACGTTCAAGCCCTATACCACCCCCCTGCTGTGAGTGGCTGGGGAGATCAGATGTCACCCGAGTATAAAAGTCGGCCCCTCCCGCGGCTCGCCTCAGATGCCTTGTGAGTTAGCTGAGGGAAAGTGCTGCTGCTGGTGCTGCTGTAGGGAGAGTGTTAGGAGTGAGTGTAGGCTTCAAGAACCCCAACGGTCCTTCTCAGGGCCACATCTATCCGTGTGCAGTACTGTGGAGGGTGCTGTTAGCAGTGTTGCGCATTTTTTTTTTTCAAAATCGGCTGTCTGCAGAGCATTGCGCCCTGCAGTAATAGTCCAGGGACAGAAGTGGTGGTTAGGCAGGGAGAGTGTTAGGAGTGAGTGTAGGCTTCAAGAACCCCAACGGTCCTTCTTAGGGCCACATTTAACCGTGTGCAGTACTGTGCAGGCTGCTGTTAGCAGTGTTGCATTTTTTTTTTTTCAAAATCGGCTGTGCAGAGCATTGCGCCCTGCAGTAATACTACAGGGACAGAATTGTGTAGGCAGGGCCAGAAGACATATATTATTGATTGAATATAGTCAGTGGGCCTTCCCTTTAAAAAAAAAAGGGAAAAATTCTATTTGTCCTCCAGGCTTGCGCCAATTTATTTCCTGCCTGGGAAAAATCAGCGCTCTGCTGCACTTCATATAACACTGCATTCCTGTGGAACACATTTCTTATCTGATTGAATATAGTCAGTGGGCCTTCCCTTTAAAAAAAAAAGGGAAAAATTCTATTTGTCCTCCAGGCTTGCGCCAATTTATTTCCTGCCTGGGAAATCACTGGTAATACAGCATGCTGAGGGGTAGGGGTAGGCCTAGAGGACGTGGACGCGGCCGAGGACGCCTAGGCCCAAGTGAGGGTGTGGGCACAGGCCGAGCTCCTGATCCAGGTGTATCGCAGCCGACTGCTGCGCGATTAGGAGAGAGGCACGTTTCTGGCGTCCCCACATTCATCGTCCAATTAATGGGTCCACGCGGGAGACCTTTATTAGAAAATGAGCAGTGTGAGCAGGTCCTGTCGTGGATGGCAGAAAGTGCTTCGAGCAAGCTATCATCCACCCACAGTTCTGCGCCGTCCAGTGCTGCAAATCCGAATCCTCTGGCTGCTGCTCCTCCTTCCTCCCAGCCTCCTCACTCCACTACAATGACACATGCTCAGGAGCGGGAAGACTCCCAGGAACTGTTCTCGGGCCCCTGCTCAGATTGGGCAGCAGTGGTTCCTCTCCCACCAGAGGAGTTTATCGTCACTGATGCCCAACCATTGGAAAGTTCCCGGGGTCCGGGGGATGAGGCTGGGGACTTCCGGCAACTGTCTCAAGACCTTTCAGTGGGTGAGGAGGACGATGACGATGAGACACAGTTGTCTTGCAGTGAGGTAGTAGTAAGGGCAGTAAGTGCGATGGAGGAGCGCACAGAGGATTCGGAGGAAGAGCAGCAGGACGATGAGGTGACTGACCCCACCTGGTGTGCAACGCCTACTCAGGACAGGTCTTCAGAGGGGGAGGCAAGGGCAGCAGCAGGGCAGGTTGCAAGAGGCAGTGCGGTGGCCAGGGGTAGAGGCAGGGCCAGACCGAATAATCCACCAAGTGTTTCCCAAAGCGCACCCTCGCGCCATGCCACCCTGCAGAGGCCGAGGTGCTCTAAGGTCTGGCAGTTTTTCACAGAGACGCCTGACGACCGACGAACACTGGTGTGCAACCTTTGTCGCGCCAAGATCAGCCGGGGAGCCACCACCAACAGCCTCACCACCACCAGCATGCGCAGACATATGATGGCCAAGCACCCCACAAGGTGGGACGAAGGCCGTTCACCGCCTCCGGTTTGCACCGCTGCCTCTCCCCCTGTGCCCCAACCTGCCACTGAGATCCAACCCCCCTCTGAGGACACAGGCACTACCGTCTCCTGGCCTGCACCCACACCCTCACCTCCGGTGTCCTCGGCCCCATCCAGCAATGTCTCGCACCGCACCACCGTCGCTAGCGCAAGTCTTTGAGCGAAAGCGCAAGTACGCCGCCACGCACCCGCACGCTCAAGCGTTAACCGTCCACATAGCGAAATTTATCAGCCTGGAGATGCTGCCATATAGGGTTGTGGAAACGGAGTCCTTCAAAAGTATGATGGCGGCGGCGGCCCCGCGCTACTCAGTTCCCAGTCGCCACTACTTTTCCCCATGTGCCATCCCAGCCCTGCACGACCACGTCTCCCGCAACATTGTACGCGCCCTCACCAATGCGGTTAGTGGCAAGGTCTACTTAACAACGGACACGTGGACAAGCACAGGCGGGCGGGGCCACTACATCTCCCTGACGGCACATTGGGTGAATTTAGTGGAGGCTGGGACAGAGTCAGAGCCTGGGACCGCTCACGTCCTACCCACCCCCAGAATTGCGGGCCCCAGCTCGGTGGTGGTATGTTCGGCGGTGTATGCTTCCTCCACTAAAGCACCCTCCTCCTCCTCCTCAACCTCTGTCTCGCAATCTAGATGTGTCAGCAGCAGCAGGACGTCGCCAGCAGTCGGTGTCGCGCGGCGTGGCAGCACAGCGGTGGGCAAGCGTCAGCAGGCCGTGCTGAAACTACTCAGCTTAGGAGATAAGAGGCACACGGCCCACGAACTGCTGCGGGGTCTAACAGAGCAGACCGACCGTTGGCTTGCGCCGCTGAGCCTCCAACCGGGCATGGTCGTGTGTGACAACGGCCGTAACCTGGTGGCGGCTCTGCAGCTCGGCAGCCTCACGCACGTGCCATGCCTGGCCCACGTCTTTAATTTGGTGGTTCAGCGCTTTCTGAAAAGCTACCCACGCTTGTCAGACCTGCTCGTAAAGGTGCGCCGGCTCTGCGCACATTTCCGCAAGTCCCACACGGACGCTGCCACCCTGCGCACCCTGCAACATCGGTTTAATCTGCCAGTGCACCAACTGCTGTGCGACGTGCCCACACGGTGGAACTCTACGCTCCACATGTTGGCCAGGCTCTATGAGCAGCGTAGAGCTATAGTGGAATACCAACTCCAACATGGGCGACGCAGTGGGAGTCAGCCTCCTCAATTATTTTCAGAAGAGTGGGCCTGGTTGGCAGACATCTGCCAGGTCCTTGGAAAGTTTGAGGAGTCTACCCAGGTGGTGAGCGGCGATGCTGCAATCATTAGCGTCACCATTCCTCTGCTATGCCTCTTGAGAAGTTCCCTGCAAAGCATAAAGGCAAATGCTTTGCGCTCGGAAACGGAGGCGGGGGAAGACAGTATGTCGCTGGATAGTCAGAGCACCCTCCTGTCTATATCTCAGCGCGTTGAGGAGGAGGAGCATGAGGAGGATGAGGAGGAGGGGGAAGAGACAGCTTGGCCCACTGCTGACGGTACCCATGCTGCTTGCCTGTCATCGTTTCAGCGTGTATGGCCTGAGGAGGAGGAGGCGGAGGAGGAGGAGGATCCTGAAAGTGATCTTCCTAGTGAAGACAGCCATGTGTTGTGTACAGGTACCCTGGCACACATGGCTGACTTCATGTTAGGATGCCTTTCTCGTGACCCTCGTGTTGCACGCATTCTGGCCACTACGGATTACTGGGTGTACACACTGCTCGACCCACGGTATAAGGAGAACCTTTCCACTCTCATTCCCGAAGAGGAAAGGGGTTCGAGAGTGTTGCTTTACCACAGGACCCTGGCGGACAAGCTGATGGTAAAATTCCCATCCGACAGCGCTAGTGGCAGAAGGCGCAGTTCCGAGGGCCAGGTAGCAGGGGAGGTGCGGAGATCGAGCAGCATGTTCAGCACAGGCAGTGCAACACTCTTTAAGGCCCTTGACAGCTTTATGGCTCCCCACCAAGACTGTGTCACCGCTCCCCAGTCAAGGCTGAGTCGGCGGGAGCACTGTAAAAGGATGGTGAGGGAGTACATAGCCGAACGCACGACCGTCCTCCGTGACGCCTCTGCCACCTACAACTACTGGGTGTCGAAGCTGGACACGTGGCCTGAACTCGCGCTGTATGCCCTGAAGGTGCTTGCTTGTCCTGCGGCTAGCGTCTTGTCAGAGAGGGTGTTTAGTGCGGCTGGGGGAATCATCACAGATAAGCGTACACGCCTGTCAACCGACAGTGCCGACAGGCTTACACTCATCAAGATGAACAAAGCCTGGATTTCCCCAGACTTCTCTTCTCCACCAGCGGACAGCAGCGATACCTAAGCAATACGTAGGCTGCACCCGCGGATGGAAGCATCGTTCTGTTTCACCATCCAAAACGGTGACATTTCTGCTTCATCAATCTGTGTATAATATTCCTCCTCCTCCTGAAACCTCACGTAATCACGCCGAACAGGCAATTTTTCTTTGGGCCACAAGGCTCACTCATATAATTTTTCCAAACAATTTTTATACGTTTCAATGCTCTTACAAGCGATGAAACTTTAACTTGAACCAATTTTTCGTTAAACTGGGCTGCCTCCAGGCCTAGTTACCACTTAAGCCACATTAACCAAAGCGATTAATGGGTTTCACCTGCCATCTTGGGCATGGCCAATTTTTTCTGAGGTACATTAGTACTGTTGCTACACCAATTTTTTTGGGCCCCCCTCACCTACAGTGTAATCATTGTAATTTCTATGTTCTTCGCCTGCACTCATGGTACAGAAAGGTGTGTGTGGCCTACACTTTTGCTACATAAATGTAACTGGGGCCTTGTCTATACTGCAGCTACTGAAATGTGAAAGAGACTGTTATCTCCCTAAACTGCTGCAATGGGAATTGTTACTGGGGCTTGTCTTGAGTGCTACTATTACTGAAATGGAACTAAGACTGCGCTCCTCCTATACTGCTGCTTCGGAATTGTTACTGGGGCCTGTCTTGAGTGCTACTATTACTGAAATGGAACTAAGACTGCGCTCCCCCTATACTGCTGCTAGTGATATGTTAGTGGGGCCTGTCCCTAATACTACCGCTGAAATGTGAATAATTCTGGGCTGTGCCTATACCGCAGCTAATGGTATGTCACTGGGGTGTGGAAACAGAGGCTTCACAAAGACATGATGGCGGCGAGGCCATTTCCCACCAACGTTGTTACTGTTAAGGTGCATATAACCACGGACACGTGGAGAGGACACATAGTGCCTCCAAAACATCCCCCTCCTCCTCCAACAATGAAAACATTCTTGGCAAATACCTTTGCATTGGTCCGTCTGGTGGCAGTCCAAGAATTTCACCTTTAACGACACTACAAGAGAGCACCGCCACCATCCCCCCGCCACGGCCCACTTAATCATGGCCACATTCCGAAAACCAACTACATAAAACCGCGCTACTAGGTCCGCAGTCACCACCACATTACCACCAACGAGGTTACTGTTAAGGTACATATTACCAGTCTGACTGGGGCATGCACTGTGGGCTGAAGCCCACCTGTATTGTATCTGACGTTAGCTCTGCTGAGTAGGGCACTGCAATGGGATATTTTTATGTACCGCCGATGGGTTCCAGGGAGCCACCCATGCTGTAGGTGCACACGGAGTTTAACCTACATCTGTCCACTTGTAAAGAACCCCAGTCTGACTGGGGCATGCAGTGTGGGCCGAAGCCCACCTGCATTAAGCACGACATTACTACCTCAGCTGTGTTGGGCAATGCAATGGGATATATTAATGTACCGCTGGTGGCTTCCTGGCACCCACCCATGCTGTGGGTCCACAGGGAGTTGTAACTACATGTGTCCACTTCTAAAGAACCCCAGTCTGACTGGGGCATGCAGTGTGGGCCGAAGCCCACCTGCATTAAGCACGACATTACTACCTCAGCTGTGTTGGGCAATGCAATGGGATATATTAATGTACCGCCGGTGGCTTCCTGGCACCCACCCATGCTGTGGGTCCACAGGGAGTTGTAACTACATGTGTCCACTTCTAAAGAACCCCAGTCTGACTGGGGCATGCAGTGTGGGCCGAAGCCCACCTGCATTAAGCACAACATTACTACCTCAGCTGTGTTGGGCAATGCAATGGGATATATTAATGTACCGCCGGTGGCTTCCTGGCACCCACCCATGCTGTGGGTCCACAGGGAGTTGTAACTACATGTGTCCACTTGTAAAGAACCCCAGTCTGACTGGGGCATGCAGTGTGGGCCGAAGCCCACCTGCATTAAGCACGACATTACTACCTCAGCTGTGTTGGGCAATGCAATGGGATATTTTTATGTACCGCCGGTGGGTTCCAGGGAGCCACCCATGCTGTAGGTGCACACGGAGTTTAACCTACATCTGTCCACTTGTAAAGAACCCCAGTCTGACTGGGGCATGCAGTGTGGGCCGAAGCCCACCTGCATTAAGCACAACATTACTACCTCAGCTGTGCTGGGCAATGCAATGGGATATATTAATGTACCGCCGGTGGCTTCCTGGCACCCACCCATGCTGTGGGTCCACAGGGAGTTGTAAATGCATGTGTCCACTTCTAAAGAACCCCAGTCAGACTGGGGCATGCAGTGTGGGCCGAAGCCCACCTGCATTAACCACGACATTACCTCAGCTGTGATGGGCAATGCAATGGGATACATTTATGTACAGCGGGTGGGTTCCAGGGAGCCACCCATGCTGTGGGTGCACACGGAATTCCCATTGCGGAGTTGTACCTGCCTGTGACTATTTATAAAAAACCGCGGTCTGACTGGGGCGTGCAGACACCTTGACAGAATGAATAGTGTGTGGCACATAGGTTCCCCATTGCTATGCCCACGTGTGCAGCTCCAGATGGAGGTGGCACAGGATTGGATTTCTGATTGCTTCTGTACAGCATTGTGGACTATCAGCCCGCCCCTTTTATGGGGGGGTCGCTGCCTAGCCATGCCAACCCTCTGCAGTGTGTGCCTGCTTTTCCTGTGGCCTGTGGCAGACGCACTTATAAATAGACATGAGGGTGGCGTGGCATGAGGGCAGCTGAAGGCTGGGCAGGGACAGTTTGGTGTGCGCTGTGGACACTGGGTCGTGGGGGGGGGGGTTTGGGCAGCATGTAACACAGGAGAAGTGGCAGCGGAGTGTCATGCAGGCAGTGATTGTGCTTTGTTGGAGGTAGTGTGGTGCTTAGCTAAGGTATGCCATGCTAATGAGGGCTTTTCAGAAGTAAAAGTTGTTGGGAGGGGGGGGGCACCCACTCTTGCCGCTATTGTGGCTTAATAGTGGGACCTGTGAACTTGAGATGCAGCCCAACATGTAGCCCCTCGCCTGCCCTATCCGTTGCTGTGTCGTTCCCATCACTTTCTTGAATTGCCCAGATTTTCACACATGAAAACCTTAGCGAGCATCGGCGAAATACAAAAATGCTCGGGTCACCCATTGACATCAATGGGGTTCGTTACTCGAAACGAACCCTCGAGCATCGCGAAAAGTTCGTCTCGAGTAACGAGCACCCGAGCATTTTGGTGCTCGCTCATCTCTAGTTTGGGTTCTTCTGTCCATTAGTAGAAATGTGTCCAAAGAAAGGAAAAGAAAGTGTACTATCAATGAACAGCTTTGAGCTTTATTCCTCATAACTCATATATGTCATTACTCAAGTGTCAGCTGACTGATTATTAGATGAACAGTATTGGAGTTTTATCAATACTATTGCAACAGAAAAGGAGAGTAGTTACCTCTTGGAGCCAATCAGATTCCAGCCCTCGTCTTTTAAAAGATCCATTGAAAAAAGCAATCTGACTGGCAGAAAGTTTTTTTTGTTTTTTTTTTACTTTGCACAAATCTCTATATCTATCATTAAAAGCAAGCTCATCTCTTACCAGCATTTTGGTCTGATAAATCTCTAGTCCTGCCAGGAAATTTGCCATAAATGCTTCAGGCTCCTCTTTTTTCTGGCCTCGTCTCTTCTTCCTCCTTAGCCCCTCTTTACTTTCCAAGAATTCAGACTGCTCCTCTGCTTTAGCTTTGTCCTTTTTCTCGCCATCTTCCATGCTAAAAATGATCAATGACTGCCTTTAGTAAATGGCCGACAACTTTCTTGGTCATAAAGTCGATCATTACCTCATTATCCACGTGTGGGCACTATTCATGTGTAAGGATTAGGATCTGTCACATATCATTTCATTGCAGTTTTCAATTATTTTTTTAGGTCATTGTGACTTAGTGCAGAGTAGACCAAAGTTTTACTGGGAAACCATCAGCAAGCTGATGTTGACATCATATTATTTGATCATGGTGGGAACCATTGAGTGTTTTTTTTTCAAACGTGTATACGTGTGAGCCACTAGAGGCCCTTTTACAAGGACCAACTTCCTCTGGAAGATGAGCACCAATCAAGGAGATCTGTTTGAGTCTACTTGGCCTTACACAGGCTGATTCAGCCTCTATGAGGGACAAATGTTTGTTCTAATAATGGTTCATCCCATATAGATAATCATTGCTGATGGCAGCACACCCCCTGTGCACAAAAGATGCGATCAGACGCAGAACAAAGGTTTGCTTGTTTGTCGCCTGATCAGATACAGCATTACATGGGCTGTCAGTTGGCAAGGAGTGTTCATATGAACTTTTGTGTCCAATTTTATGCTTATTGGGGGACACCCTTGTTTTCGTATCTCCCATAGAATTGTATTAGGTGGTAGCCAACATGCATTACAGCAGTCCTAATGCCTCAACCTAGATGAAGATCTAACATCCTGTGGAAAGGTAATAAATATTAGGAAGATACAGTGAAAAAAGCTAAAGCTCTAGTGCACCCTATAGTTGGTGAGGTACTAAGAGTTGAGGATGTCAGTGATGCAAATAAGGAATGAAGCTATATTGAAAACCAGAAGGCAATGCATTTCAACGTGTGATATCTCCTTATCAGACAATGAATAGAGTATCTGAATGTTGCTCAATTCATCACAATCCGATGCACAAGGTGATAATAACCATTGGTGGGCCATGTCCAGAGTATGCGGCTGTTCTTTCCAATATATAGCCATATACCCTCCCTACTGGCCATCAATAGTTGTCATTTACGTGGTACATTGGATTGTAATGAACTAAGCAACATTCACAACATTCAGATACTGTGTCCATCTGTCTGATGAAGAGGTGTCCCAACTCGAAACATTACCTGCTGGTTTCCAAAATAGTGTAATTCTTAAATTACGTCACTGGCATCCTTGGCTCTCTCAGTACCTCCCCAAGTATAGATTGCACTGGAGCTCTAGCTTCTTTTACCATACCTATCTATGCACGGTGATGCTACCCAACCATTGGTCGACCAGCATTACTGAGCCAACAGCACCTATCTCCACATCTTCAACCCCGAAGCACCATACATCTGTTCTCTATTCCTGATCATCACCCCTCTCCTGGTGCCCATCTTTTTTTTTTTATTATGAGTTCCTGCATATTGTTAGGGAGAATAATCCTATTATGGGCTAATACATTGAATAAACAGTCAACTCGCACAACGGGGCACCATAATGCACTCATAGAACTAAGCAAACATATGTAATAATAAAACATACCATCCATCAAAATCAATGGACTGCAAAGCCAATGTTCATTAAAGGTGGAAATTAATATGTTTTCTAAATATGCTAGAATAGCTGCGCCTTGTGAGGCAAAATTAAATTTAACCACCAGAAGACAAATTAATAGGCAACAATGTTCTAGAGGAATGCGTGATGAACAACAGTGCTGTACAAACAATTTAGTTGGATGAAGTTTTATATTTAGACTAGCTGATATACCCGGCTTTGCCCGAGTTAATTTGGTACTGGTGTTTATCTGGTGTTCACACGGAAAAGCTTATGAAGTCGTGGTTACTTTAGAGATACTGAGGAAAAAAAATATGTTCACCATTTTGCATAGTTCTCTGCGTTACCCAGGAAATACCACGGGGGGGCAACCATGCGACGTTTCCTTTATAAAAAATGACATCAGGAAGTGAGAGAATTAGATTACATACGTAAAATTTGGAAACTAATTCTTTTGCGCTTAGAATTGAATAATCGAGTTGGGACCCATTAGCTTTTCCTATTTATGACATAATCAATGCTCGTGCCAAATTTCCCGTTTCTATGACACCGGAAAGTGAAAAAATTACATTCCGCACGTAAAATTTTGACGCTAATTCTTTTGCGCTAGAATTGAATAATCGAGTTGGGACCCATTAGCGTTTCCTATTTATGACATAATCAATGCTCGTGGCAAATTTCCCGTTTCTATGACACCGGAAAGTGAAGAAATTACATTCCGCACGTAAAATTTGGACACTAATTCTTTTGCGCATAGAATTGAATAATGGAGTTGGGACCCATTAGCTTTTCCTATTTATGACATAATCAATGCTCGTGCCAAATTTCCCGTTTCTATGACACCGGAAAGTGAAAAAATTACATTCCGCACGTAAAATTTCGACGCCAATTCTTTTGCGCATAGAATTGAATAATCGAGTTGGGACCTATGAACTTTTCCTATTTATGACATAATCAATGCTCGTGCCAAATTTCCCATTTCTATGACACCGGAAAGTGAGAAAATTAGATTGCGCACGTAAAATTTGGACGCTAATTCTTTTGCGCATAGAATTGAATAATGGAGTTGGGACCCATTAGCTTTTCCTATTTATGACATAATCAATGCTCGTGCCAAATTTCCTGTTTCTATGACACCGGAAAGGGAAGAAATTACATTCCGTACGTAAAATTTTGACGCCAATTCTTTTGCGCTAGAATTGAATAATCGAGTTGGGACCCATTAGCTTTTCCTATGTATGACATAATCAATGCTCGTGCAAAATTGCCCGTTTCTATGACACCAGAAAGTGAAAAGATTACAATCCGCACGTAAAATTTGGACGCTAATTCTTTTGCGCATAAAATTGAATAATCAAGTTGGGACCCATTAGCTTTTCCTATTTATGACATAATCAATGCTCGTGCCGAATTTCCCGTTTCTATGACACCGAAAAGTGAGAAAATTACATTCCGCACGTAAAATTTGAACGCTAATTCTTTTGCGCATAGAATTGAATAATGGAGTTGGGACCCATTAGCTTTTCTTATTAATGACATAATCAATGCTCGTGCCTAATTTCCTGTTTCTATGACACCGGAAAGTGAAAAAAATTACATTCCGCACGTAAAATTTCAACACCAATTCTTTTGCGCTAGAATTGAATAATCGAGTTGGGACCCATTAGCTTTTCCTATTTATGACATAATCAATGCTCATGCCAAATTTCCCATTTCTATGACACCGAAAAGTGAGAAAATTACATTCCGCACGTAAAATTTGAACGCTAATTCTTTTGCGCATAGAATTGAATAATGGAGTTGGGACCCATTAGCTTTTCCTATTAATGACATAATCAATGCTCGTGCCAAATTTCCCGTTTCTATGACACCGGAAAGTGAAAAAATTACATTCCGCACGTAAAATTTCGACGCCAATTCTTTTGCGCATAGAATTGAATAATCGAGTTGGGACCTATGAACTTTTCCTATTTATGACATAATCAATGCTCGTGCCAAATTTCCCGTTTCTATGACACCGGAAAGTGAGAAAATTAGATTCCGCACGTAAAATTTGGACGCTAATTCTTTTGCGCATAGAATTGAATAATGGAGTTGGGACCCATTAGCTTTTCCTATGTATGACATAATCAATGCTCGTGCCAAATTTCCTGCTTCTATGACACCGGAAAGGGAAGAAATTACATTCCATACGTAAAATTTTGACGCCAATTCTTTTGCGCTAGAATTGAATAATCGAGTTGGGACCCATTAGCTTTTCCTATTTATGACATAATCAATGCTCGTGCCAAATTTCCCGTTTCTATGACACCGGAAAGTGAAAAAAGTACATTCCGCACGTAAAATTTTGACGCCAATTCTTTTGCGCTAGAATTGAATAATCGAGTTGGGACCCATTAGCTTTTCCTATTTATGACATAATCAATGCTCGTGCCAAATTTCCCGTTTCTATGACACCGGAAAGTGAAAAAAGTACATTCCGCACGTAAAATTTTGACACCAATTCTTTTGCGCTAGAATTGAATAATCGAGTTGGGACCCATTAGCTTTTCCTATTTATGACATAATCAATGCTCGTGCCAAATTTCCCGTTTCTATGACAACGGAAAGTGAAAAAATTACATTCCGTACGTAAAATTTGGACGCTAATTCTTTTGCGCATAGAATTGAATAATGGAGTTGGGACCCATTAGCTTTTCCTATTAATGACATAATCAATGCTCGTGCCAAATTTCCCGTTTCTATGACACCGGAAAGTGAAAAAATTACATTCCGCACGTAAAATTTCGACGCTAATTCTTTTGCGCATAGAATTGAATAATGGAGTTGGGACCCATTAGCTTTTCCAATTTATGACATAATCAATGCTCGTGCCAAATTTCCCGTTTCTATGACACCGGAAAGTGAAAAAATTACATTCCGCACGTAAAATTTCGACGCCAATTCTTTTGCGCTAGAATTTAATAATCGAGTTGGGACTAGAGATGAGCGAACGTGTTCTTCCGAGCTTGATATTCGTGCGAATATTAGGGTGTTCGGTATGTTCGTTATCCGTAACGAACACCATGCGGTGTCCGGGTTACTTAAACTTTCTTCCCTGAGACGTTAGCGCTTTTTTTTGGCCAATATAAAGACAGGGAAGGCATTACAACTTCCCCCTGCAACGTTTAAGCCCTATACCACCCCCCTGCTGTGAGTGGCTGGGGAGATAAGGTGTCCGCCTGATATGAAAGTCTGCCCCTCCCGCGGTTCGCTCTGGATGCATTCTATATGCGCTCAATGGGGCCAGCGGCAGCAGCGCTGACCCCATTGAGAACATATAGAAGACAAATCCTTCTTCTCTGGCACAGCTGTAACAGCTGTAGCAGAGAAGAACGATGTTTGCCCATTGAATTCAATGGAGCGGCAATACAGCATGTTCCACTGAATGCAATGGGCTGCCGGCGATCGCAGGATGAATGGTCGGAAAGGGGTTAAATATATAACCCCTTTCCTGCAATTCATCCAGAAATGTGTTACACTAAAAATATATACCGGCGTATAAGGCGACGGGGCGTATAAGACGACCCCCCAACTGTCACCTTATACGCCGGTAATACAGTGGAGCAAAGAATAAAAATCATTACTTACGTTTTTAGATGATCTGCGGCGCTCCTGCAGGCTGTCACTCCTTCCTGGTCCACGGCAGAGTATTGCTTTCTCCACGAAAGACTTTAAATCCCTGCCTCCAGAAGCACACGTGCCTTCAGCCAATCACAGCCAATGACAATGATGTCATTGAATGGCTGTGATTGGCTGTGTTTCTGGAGGCGGGGATTTCAAGGCTTGAAATCCCCGCCTCCAGAAACACAGCCAATCACAGCCATTCAATGACATCATGGTCATTGGCTGTGATTGGCTGAAGGCACGTGTCTTTCTGGAGGCAGGGATTTAAAGCCTTTCATAGAGAAAGCTTGTCTGCCGTGGATTAGGAGGGAGTGACAGCCTGCAGGAGCGCCGCAGATCATCTAAAAACGTAAGTAATGCTTTTTATTCTTTGCTCCACTGTATTGCCGGCGTATAAGGTGACAGTTGGGGGGTCGTCTTATACGCCCCGTCGCCTTATACGCCGGTATATATTTTTAGTGTAACACATTTCTGGATGAATTGCAGGAAAGGGGTTATATATTTAACCCCATTCCGACCATTCATCCTGCGATCGCGGGCAGCCCATTGCATTCAGTGGAACATGCTGTATTGCCGCTCCATTGAATTCAATGGGCAAACATCGTTCTTCTCTGCTACAGCTGTTACAGCTGTGCCAGAGGAGGACGATCTTTATGCTGACAGTGGGGGGGGGGGGCACTCTTGCCGCTATTGTGGCTTAATAGTGGGACCTGTGAACTTGAGATGCAGCCCACCATGTAGCCCCTCGCCTGCCCTATCCGTCACTGTGTCATTCCCATCACTTTCTTGAATTGCCCAGATTTTCACACATGAAAACCTTAGCGAGCATCGGCGAAATACAAAAATGCTCTGGTCGCCCATTGACTTCAATGGGGTTCGTTGTTCGAAACGAACCCTCGAGCATCGCGGGAAGTTCGTTCCGAATAACGAACACCCGAACATTTTGGTGTTCGCTCATCTCTAGTTGGGACCCATTAGCTTTTCCTATGTATGACATAATCAATGCTCGTGCCAAATTTCCCGTTTCTATGACACCGGAAAGTGAAAAAATTACATTCCGCACGTAAAATTTGGACGCTAATTCTTTTGCGCATAAAATTGAATAATGGAGTTGGGACCCATTAGCTTTTCCTATTTATGACATAATCAATGCTCGTGCCAAATTTCCCGTTTCTATGACACCGGAAAGTGAAAAAATTACCTTCCTCACGTAAAATTTCGACGCCAATTCTTTTGCGCTAGAATTGAATAATCGAGTTGGAACCCATTAGCTTTTCCTATTTATGGCATAATCAATGCTCGTGCCAAATTTCCCGTTTCTATGACACCAGAAAGTGAAAAAATTACCTTCTGCACGTAAAATTTGGACGCTAATTCTTTTGCGCATAGAATTAAATAATGGAGTTGGGACCCATTAGCTTTTCCTGTTTATGACATAATCAATGCTCGTGCCAAATTTCCTGTTTCTATGACACCGGAAAGGGAAGAAATTACATTCCGCACGTAAAATTTGGACGCTAATTCTTTTGCGCATAGAATTGAATAATGGAGTTGGGACCCATTAGCTTTTCCTATTTATGACATAATCAATGCTCGTGCCAAATTTCCTGTTTCTATGACACCGGAAAGTGAAACAATTACATTCCGCACGTAAAATTTCGACGCCAATTCTTTTGCGCTCGAATTGAATAATCGAGTTGGGACCCATTCGCTTTTCCTATTTATTACATAATCAATGCTCGTGCCAAATTTCCCGTTTCTATGACACCGGAAAGTGAAAAAATTACATTCCGCACGTAAAATTTGGACGCTAATTCTTTTGCGCATAAAATTGAATAATGGAGTTGGGACCCATTAGCTTTTCCTATTTATGACATAATCAATGCTCGTGCCAAATTTCCCGTTTCTATGACACCGGAAAGTGAAAAAACTACCTTACGCACGTAAAATTTCGACGCCAATTCTTTTGCGCTAGAATTGAATAATCGAGTTGGAACCCATTAGCTTTTCCTATTTATGACATAATCAATGCTCGTGCCAAATTTCCCGTTTCTATGACACCAGAAAGTGAAAAAATTACCTTCTGCACGTAAAATTTGGACGCTAATTCTTTAGCGCATAGAATTAAATAATGGAGTTGGGACCCATTAGCTTTTCCTGTTTATGACATAATCAATGCTCGTGCCAAATTTCCTGTTTCTATGACACCGGAAAGGGAAGAAATTACATTCCGCACGTAAAATTTGGACGCTAATTCTTTTGCGCATAGAATTGAATAATGGAGTTGGGACCCATTAGCTTTTCCTATTTATGACATAATCAATGCTCGTGCCAAATTTCCTGTTTCTATGACACCGGAAAGTGAAACAATTACATTCCGCACGTAAAATTTCGACGCCAATTCTTTTGCGCTCGAATTGAATAATCGAGTTGGGACCCATTCGCTTTTCCTATTTATTACATAATCAATGCTCGTGCCAAATTCCACGTTTCTATGACACCGGAAAGTGAGAAAATTACATTCCGCACGTAAAATTTGGACGCTAATTCTTTTGCGCATAGAATTGAATAATCGAGTTGGGACCCATTAGCTTTTCCTATTTATGACATAATCAATGCTCGTGCCAAATTTCACGTTTCTATGACACCGGAAAGTGAAAAAATTACATTCCGCACGTAAAATTTCGACGCCAATTCTTTTGCGCTAGAATTTAATAATCGAGTTGGGACCCATTAGCTTTTCCTATGTATGACATAATCAATGCTCGTGCCAAATTTCCCGTTTCTATGACACCGGAAAGTGAAAAAATTACATTCCGCACGTAAAATTTGGACGCTAATTCTTTTGCGCATAAAATTGAATAATGGAGTTGGGACCCATTAGCTTTTCCTATTTATGACATAATCAATGCTCGTGCCAAATTTCCCGTTTCTATGACACCGGAAAGTGAAAAAATTACCTTCCGCACGTAAAATTTCGACGCCAATTCTTTTGCGCTAGAATTGAATAATCGAGTTGGAACCCATTAGCTTTTCCTATTTATGACATAATCAATGCTCGTGCCAAATTTCCCGTTTCTATGACACCAGAAAGTGAAAAAATTACCTTCTGCACGTAAAATTTGGACGCTAATTCTTTTGCGCATAGAATTGAATAATGGAGTTGGGACCCATTCGCTTTTCCTATTTATGACATAATCAATGCTCGTGCCAAATTTCACGTTTCTATGACACCGGAAAGTTAGAAAATTACATTCCGCACGTAAAATTTGGACGCTAATTCTTTTGCGCATAGAATTGAATAATCGAGTTGGGACCCATTAGCTTTTCCTATTTATGACATAATCAATGCTCGTGCCAAATTTCCCGTTTCTATGACACCGGAAAGTGAAAAAATTACATTCCGTACGTAAAATTTCGACGCCAATTCTTTTGCGCTAGAATTGAATAATCGAGTTGGGACCTATGAACTTTTCCTATTTATGACATAATCAATGCTCGTGCCAAATTTCACGTTTCTATGACACCGGAAAGTGAAAAAATTACATTCCGCACGTAAAATTTGGACGCTAATTCTTTTGCCCATAAAATTGAATAATGGAGTTGGGACCCATTAGCTTTTCCTATTTATGACATAATCAATGCTCGTGCAAAATTTCCTGTTTCTATGACACCGGAAAGTGAAAAAATTACCTTCTGCACGTAAAATTTGGACGCTAATTCTTTTGCGCATAGAATTAAATAATGGAGTTGGGACCCATTATCTTTTCCTGTTTATGACATAATCAATGCTCGTGCCAAATTTCCTGTTTCTATGACAGCGGAAAGGGAAGAAATTACATTCCGTACGTAAAATTTGGACGCTAATTCTTTTGCGCATAGAATTGAATAATGGAGTTGGGACCCATTAGCTTTTCCTATTTATGACATAATCAATGCTCGTGCCAAATTTCCTGTTTCTATGACACCGGAAAGTGAAACAATTACATTCCGCACGTAAAATTTCGACGCCAATTCTTTTGCGCTCGAATTGAATAATCGAGTTGGGACCCATTCGCTTTTCCTATTTATTACATAATCAATGCTCGTGCCAAATTCCACGTTTCTATGACACCGGAAAGTGAGAAAATTACATTCCGCACGTAAACTTTTGACGCTAATTCTTTTGCGCATAGAATTGAATAATGGAGTTGGGACCCATTAGCTTTTCCTATTTATGACATAATCAATGCTCGTGCCAAATTTCCCGTTTCTATGACACCGGAAAGTGAAAAAATTACATTCCGCACGTAAAATTTCGACGCCAATTCTTTTGCGCTAGAATTTAATAATCGAGTTGGGACCCATTAGCTTTTCCTATGTATGACATAATCAATGCTCGTGCCAAATTTCCCGTTTCTATGACACCGGAAAGTGAAAAAATTACCTTCCGCACGTAAAATTTGGACGCTAATTCTTTTGCGCATAAAATTGAATAATGGAGTTGGGACCCATTAGCTTTTCCTATTTATGACATAATCAATGCTCGTGCCAAATTTCCCGTTTCTATGACACCGGAAAGTGAAAAAATTACCTTCCGCACGTAAAATTTCGACGCCAATTCTTTTGCGCTAGAATTGAATAATCGAGTTGGAACCCATTAGCTTTTCCTATTTATGACATAATCAATGCTCGTGCCAAATTTCCCGTTTCTATGACACCAGAAAGTGAAAAAATTACCTTCTGCACGTAAAATTTGGACGCTAATTCTTTTGCGCATAGAATTGAATAATGGAGTTGGGACCCATTCGCTTTTCCTATTTATGACATAATCAATGCTCGTGCCAAATTTCACGTTTCTATGACACCGGAAAGTTAGAAAATTACATTCCGCACGTAAAATTTGGACGCTAATTCTTTTGCACATAGAATTGAATAATCGAGTTGGGACCCATTAGCTTTTCCTATTTATGACATAATCAATGCTCGTGCCAAATTTCCCGTTTCTATGACACCGGAAAGTGAAAAAATTACATTCCGTACGTAAAATTTCGACGCCAATTCTTTTGCGCTAGAATTGAATAATCGAGTTGGGACCTATGAACTTTTCCTATTTATGACATAATCAATGCTCGTGCCAAATTTCACGTTTCTATGACACCGGAAAGTGAAAAAATTACATTCCGCACGTAAAATTTGGACGCTAATTCTTTTGCCCATAAAATTGAATAATGGAGTTGGGACCCATTAGCTTTTCCTATTTATGACATAATCAATGCTCGTGCAAAATTTCCTGTTTCTATGACACCGGAAAGTGAAAAAATTACCTTCTGCACGTAAAATTTGGACGCTAATTCTTTTGCGCATAGAATTAAATAATGGAGTTGGGACCCATTATCTTTTCCTGTTTATGACATAATCAATGCTCGTGCCAAATTTCCTGTTTCTATGACAGCGGAAAGGGAAGAAATTACATTCCGTACGTAAAATTTGGACGCTAATTCTTTTGCGCATAGAATTGAATAATGGAGTTGGGACCCATTAGCTTTTCCTATTTATGACATAATCAATGCTCGTGCCAAATTTCCTGTTTCTATGACACCGGAAAGTGAAAAAATTACATTCCGCACGTAAAATTTCGACGCCAATTCTTTTGCGCTCAAATTGAATAATCGAGTTGGGACCCATTCGCTTTTCCTATTTATGACATAATCAATGCTCGTGTCAAATTTCCCGTTTCTATGACACCGGAAAGTGAGAAAATTACATTCCGCTCGTAAAATTTGGACGCTAATTCTTTTGCGCATAGAATTGAACAATCGAGTTGGGACCCATTAACTTTTGCTATTTATGACATAATCAATGCTCGTGCCAAATTTCCCGTTTCTATGACATTGGGAAGTGAGTGATTTAGATTATGTACGTTAAATTTCGACGCCAATTCTTTTGCGCTAGAATTGAATAATCGAGTTGGGAACCAATTTCTTTTCCTATTTTGGAGATAATTTCTGCTGCGCCAAATTTCATGTTTCTACGACATTGAGAAGTTGGAGAACTTTTGGCAAGTCAGTCAGTGAGTCAGTGAGGGCTTTCAGCTTTATATATATATATATACACATTACATGACTATTTTTGATTTCACTAAAGCCAGTTTCACACAGTGTATTGTAACATATACTTAACATGGAGGTGTTACAGATGAAATTGCATTCAGATTTCATTAGTATTTATTTATCTATATCTGTCTCTGTATTTGCTTGTATTGGTTTTACTTTCTACTGGGCAAAAAAAGATCAGTTTTTACCCAAAAGAAAATAATACCAGTGAAAGGAAATCTGGAGGCAAATATGGATCAAATACGGATGTAATAAAGATGCATCCGTATTTTCATTCCTTTCAATAGACTATGGGCATATTTTTGTTATAAAGAATGGACAAAAGTTGTACACACTGTGGTTTAAAAACGCGACTGTGAACAGCACTGCCATGTAAATGGATTCATAGATTTTCATTAGCTCTGGATTATTGTCAGCAAAACACAGACCAGATACGGATTTTAAAAAAAAGTGTTTCCCCAAAAATAAACCTTACCCTAATGTTTCGAGATTTTCGGGGAGGCTTGAAATATAAGCCCTGCCTGCATTACATTGAATTAAGGATTATCTAGCACACTCGGTCCGTGTCCTCCTGCTGTTTTCGGGGGCTTCACTGCACGTACATCAGTCCTCGTTCACCCACAAAAGATCAGTTCCTGGTTACAGGATTCATAAATCCCGCCTCCAGGAAGCAATGGCTCTAATTGGTTCTCAAGCACTGCACAGCCAATCATTGCAGCGCTTGATGAACCAATGAGATGGCTGTGATCGGTTCATCCAGTGTTGCATTAATTGGCTGCGCAGCACTCGATGAACAAACAGCCGTCGTGTTGTGGAGGTGGAATTTATGAATTGGCTGAGCTGTGAAAATTGATTGGCCAATTCATAAATCCTGCCTCCACAATGTGAGCTGGATAAACCAATCACAGCCATCACATTGGTACATCAAGCGTTGCATTCATTGGCTGAGCAGTACTCGAGAATCAATTAGAGTTATCGCTTCCTGGAGGTGGGATTTATGAATCCTGTAACCAGGAAGTGATGCTTTGTGGGCAAACGAGGACTGCAGGACGCTTGTCAAATCTCAACATATCAGTGAAAAGACGTGGACCGAGTCTGCTAGGTAAGTAGAATCAGACCACCCAAAAAATAAGACCTAGTGCCTCTTTTGGTGCAAAAAATTTATATAAGACAGGATCTTATTTTCAGGGAAACACTTTTGGCTCATTTAAAAGCAGCCTAAAAGTGAGTTTCTACCTTTTAACACCGTGTTGTTCTTAGTCAGAAATTTTGAACTCATTAAAGGGGTTGTCCCGCGAAAGCAAGTGGGGTTATACACTTCTGTATGGCCATATTAATGCACTTTGTAATATACATCGTGCATTAAATATGAGCCAAACAGAAATTATTCACTTACCTGCTCCGTTGCTAGCGTCCACGTCTCCATGGAGCCGTCTAATTTCAGCGTCTAATCTCCTGATTAGACGCGCTTGCGCAGTCCGGTCTTCTCCCTTCTGAATGGGGCCGCTCGTGCCAGAGAGCTGCTCCTCGTAGCTCCGCCCCGTCACGTGTGCCAATTCCAGCCAATCAGGAGGCTGGAATCGGCAATGGAACGCACAGAGCCCACGGTGCACCATGGGAGAAGACCTGCGGTCCACCATGGGTGAAGATCCCGGCGGCCATCTTAGCAAGGTAAGTAAGAAGTCGCCGCAGCGCGGGGATTCGGGTAAGTACTATCTGTTTTTTTTTTTTTACCCCTGCATCGGGTTTGTCTCGCGCCGAACGGGGGGGCTATTGAAAAAAAAAAAAACCCGTTTCGGCGCGGGACAACCCCTTTAATTACTCCATATCACCTGCAAATAATAAACTCCTGTCTGCCTGTAGCCGCCACTAGTGAGAGCCTAGGATGTTAAGTGGCCACATTCAGAAAAAAATATCTCCGAATACTATAAAGACATTATATATAACATCAGCGCAAAACTTTGGACCGGTTTAGCTACAACATGAAACAAAATGGTGTTCATGGGTGGACGCTTTACAGGTACGCTGCACCTTTACAGCTACTTTTCAGAATATGTCGAGGACCTAGATTACAATATATGATTATATTATTATAGTTATTCTAGTTGGATAAATATCTATAATTTCACAGTGGACATTAATTAAGTTACATGTTAAATATTAACCCCCTTCACAATCACATCATATAAATTAACGGGCAAGCAGGTTGGTCCTTGTAGCTGCAGCCTGTTAAATTATAAATTGTGCTGTGTTTAAAGGTGCTATACGCCATCATCAGGATTGAGCTGTCACACTGACAGTCCAATCTTATATTATGGTACGGAGTTGAAATGTTAAGTTCCCTGTCACACAGAACTCAAACACAACACTCTTATTGAGCACTGTGTTCCGTAATATGGAAGCACCGCTTCAGTATTTGGGTGGTTGCTAGGGAGTCCCATTACATCACTAATGATGTCAGGCATTCTCTTCACAGATGCAGAGAAGACATAACTAACAGTGATGTAATGGGCTGTTACCATTAAATTACTATTTATCAGTGATCCGTATGTGGGGACAGCAGAGAACACAAATAATGTGTTCCCTGCAAACCGCTACCCTATAATAAAAAAAAATATATAATATATTTATGTTACACAAAATGTACAATAATTGCCCCCAGCACTATTCTCCTTGTTTTTCTAGTCCGATCCCAACTGCTTTTGTGCCTTTTACTAAAAAAAAAATCTGTATTTGGGTCATTATTATCCATATACAGAGGGTGTGGCTAAAGCTAAGGGACTGAGATACATCTGAAGACAAAATAGGGTTTTTGTCTTTTGCACTATAATGACATCTTACATCACACAATATCCAAATACTTGTTATTTTTATGCACGGGAGAATTAGAGGAAAAATTTTGGGGGTAAATATTGAACCTGTGGCCTTAAAAGACAGCACAGGAAAAGGAGGAAAAACTATTATCCTATTTCTGACCATTTTTACAGAAAAAAAACAAAAAACAAAAAAAAATGTATATCTTCCTCAATGATAAATCATAAGAAAGCCACATATGTCCCCATAAGAGAAACAAAATATTTTGGTGTATACTAATAGGAGACACACAAATTTCACATTTAGATTGCAGAATTCTTTAACCCTTTGCAATCCAATTTTGGATTCAAGGTTTCCTAGGGGGCTTTCTCTTTCTCTTTTTATCCAATGGCGCCGTCTGCTGGCTAGAGCCAGTACTGCGGTATGGGACATGCTGCAGAGTGTCCCAACAACAGAGCAGCCAGTAATATACAGTAAGAATACCCTGCCGGACGTCTTCTGACATCTGAGCTGTACAGCCTTCAATCAGAATGTCTTCAGATGTCAGACAGTGGATTGGAAAGGGTTAAGGTAGAAATTTCCTCTGGCATGAAGGCCCAAACCACCCTTGTTCATGAAAGGGATGCAGAAAATGGAACAAATAGATACAACAGATTAATTAAAGTAGCAGGAATACAGAAAATGAAATGAGGTTGCACAATTAAAATGTTCTTGTTTGTGTGGTTTGCATTACTGTGTTAACCTGACATCCTGTAGGGAACATTTCAGGGAACTTACTCCGCCTTCTCTGATTCTGCTTTTGAGTTGTCCTCATTTTCTTTAGCAATTTCTGCTGCCTGTAATAAGGTAAGACATTCATTGTAGGGTGATTTGCATTATTTTATTAGCATTAAAAGAATTCAATTAGTGGGGTTATCTGCGCATATTCGATATCCTTTGCTTGCTTTACTCAAACAGACTAAAGTAGTTTTGCAGCTAAACTAATTAAACGAGACAAGATTTTGCAAGTGATACCAGAAACCTTTTCTGCAGTTGTTCCCTCTGGTAATTCCTTTCAGGCTTCGTCTTAAGTGATAAGGAATTTTCTCAGAACTGTTTAAAGATTGGCTACTTTGCAAGTTGATCTGCGGTCGGTTCTGCCAGATCAACCTTTGAAGACTGGACACGTGTGAGATACAGTGGCTGAATGCTAATATGGTCAGCTCTACACCATAGTCAGGGCTCATTCACATGGGCCTAAGCACTTTTTGGTCCGTGAACACACAGCGTCTTCACGGACTAAAAAATACCTATTAACTGCGTATTACCGCCATTTTGTGTTCTGTTTTTGCATGCGTAAATATGGAGTGATTTTGTGCGCACAAAAGCTGATTTTTTTCATGCGTGAATGTGCAGGTTTTGCGCATACTGACTATGCATTTATTACAGTCCCATTGTTTTAATGACCTATTTTGTTGTGTGATACGCACCAATATAGGACATGCAGCATTTTGCTTTTCATGGGACCAAACATTGTAAATGAAAAATACACTCATCTGAATTCCCTTAATTTAACTCAAAGGGAATTCAGCATAGCATATTACATGGGTAGAACACATGTATGTAATACGCCTGTGTGAATGAGCCCTAACAGTTCTGACATACATAATGAGCTCCTATGATCTGCTGTTGGCTACTTCTCAGACTGGTATAATCCTTATACAGCCTATACAGAGACATGGGTTATTCAAACAATACAGAGATAGCAGCTGACGGCCATAGAGAACCCAGTAGAACATTATGACAGAAGTTGTTTAATCCACACTGCAGTAATAGCCGACCTGCTAGCCGATCACCTATAAGAAGTTTTTCAGCTGAACATTCATTAATAACTTCTTGGAAGATCATGAAAGTCTCTCCCCTAGGACTCCCAACAATCGCTTTAATGGGCTTCCCAGTTCCCCAGCTCCCAACGGCCTCCATCAAAATCAGCTTAATTACATCCTGTATAATCATCATTGGCGAATTTCATTCATTGCAATAAAAACCTTTCCTGGCGCAAACCGTGGCTCTGATGATGAGCTCCTTGCTGCTAAGATCAAGATTAAATTCTGTAGTATTAACAAAGGTGCTCCACTGAAAACATTCAACACCTCTAAAATCATACACTATTGAGGTAGCAATACGTTTCAAACTGCTGGACACATCAGAAAAGCATCCAGAGGAACTATGGCACAATATACAGTCCACAGTTATGGAAACAGTCAGTAAGCATCTCGCCTATAAGAAGCAGGTAAAAATATGCTGTTGGTTGTCCGAGCAATGCCTCAGAATAGGTGATAAAAGAAAAGCGGCAAAAGCGGCCGGCAACAAAGACGAAGTTTGGCAACTAAATTACGATTTTCATCAAGCGGCAAGGAAATGGACTGGAATGAGCGTTGCAAACAACTCGAAACAGAAGCTGTGAAAGGCCATATGCGCAGCCTATTCTCATAGGTCAAAATGGCCCAAAAACCTTTCATTGCATGCAACGGCACAATCAAAGGCAAAAAAAAGGAAGGAACTAAATGGCCAACAGAGTATCATGGATAGGTGGAGGAAATGCACAGAAGAACTACAGTATATGCCTGCAACCACATACCTGGACCATTGCATGAGGTGGAGCCTGTATTCTTTTAGCGTCAATTATGGAGTCAGAAGTGGTGAGGACAGTGAAACAACTAACCATAAATAAAGCATCAGGCATAGATAACATACCGGCAGAGCTATTGCTGCCAGTACTAGTGAAAACCATCACAGCGCTGTGCCAGGCAGTATGGGCATCCACACAATGGCCACAGGACTGGAAAAGATCTGTCTTCATTCCTCTACCAAAGAAAGGCAACTCTCAGAATTGCTCCAACTACCCAACAATAGCCCTCATTCCGCATGCAAGCAGGAACCCTCTCAAAATCATACAGGAAAGACTGAGATCAGTAGATATATCCGATATATAACTGGAGGGTAAGATGACCAGACTCAGACTCAAGGATTTTGGCCATGTAATGAGAGCAGAGTCACTAGAAAAATCTATAATGCTTGGACAGATCAGTGGCAAAAGACGACCTGGCCGCCAAAGAAGACGATGGCTGATACTGGCATGGATATCGCACAACTGAAAGAAGCAAAGGGTGGTGATACCAAAGATTGATTTGACTTTGCATTTTGTTATTTGACAAAAAAAAAACTATTAACAGATTGCTTTTTAGAAGCTTTCCTAATTTGCAGCACACCTGCCTACCAACCACTGCCTCCCTATTTCCTGTATGGAGAGACATGTGCATATCCCTCCCATACATACACATAATACAAAATAAGCCAATCAGTATTGTCTTAAAGGGGTCGTACCACAATAGCAAGTTATCCTCTATCCACACTTAATACTGTCTTCCTGTGTTACTCATCTTTGCATTGCTTGCATGCAATAGGAATGTTATTTTTCAGGCTGACCATGCATGTAATTACTACTCATGAGAAATTACCTTGTTGGATGTGTTATTCAATCAAAGAATATATAATACTAGAGCTGTATGCAAAATTGGTTTCTCTAATATCTGACTGCAAAAACAGAGCCACGAACAAATGAGAAATCAATTGTTTCCTATAGTTTGGGGACTTCAGATCTTCAGTAATGCATACACTACTTACAAGATGCACATTTAGTTTACAATATTATCGGTTTAAGGTACCTTTACACGGGGCGATTATCACGCAAACGACAATTTTTGGTGATAATCAGCCCGTGTACACATGGCCACTGACAGGCAACTAATGCTCCTTTTAGGTGAACCGATTCTCATTTGAACGAGCGAATGACGTCACTGCTAACTCGATCACACTCGTGTAGCCTGTTCAGATAGGCAAATGCATCATTGGCTCGTTCAAACGAGAATTGTCCAGCCCCAGTATAAGCGAATAAAAGGACTGAATGAATACTGTTTAAACTGAACCAAAAGCAAACGAGCCAACAAAGGCTTTTTTGCCTGCCTCAAAAGAGCAACGAAGAAAAGTGAACGATTCTTGTTTGTCATTCAGGTATTGGCTTGCTTTTAGACCGAACCATTATTGTTCACGTTCACTCGGTTGAATGATTTTTTTGACCGATGATCATTATGTCTAAAAGCAGCTTAAGTGACAATTCACTGACTTATCGCAGTCACTTGGTTTTTAGCTCTTCTAACAACTAAACTATTCGTCCCTGTAAACAGGCAGTCATTCATCTTTGAACAATTGCCTGTTTGCAGTGAGTAAAGGTAGGTGGCCAGAAGGGATCTCCGATGCGTTCCGCCTCCATTTACTGAATGACTATTGTTCCAATCTGAAAGCAGAAGAGTGTTGAGGCCCATTTACACGGAACGATCATCACTAAAAGGCAATCGTTTTAGCGATAATCATTGCATCTAAATGCGCGCCCATCGTACACTTTTTAGGCACTGCAAGCTAATCGTTAAATTCAGTCCAACCTAAAAATCGTCCTTGACCCTTATCAGCAGTTCTCCACGGGTAGTGCTGATAGCATTGTTTCCCGTCGGAGAACAAAGGATCTGAGCGCAGATAAGCGCCCTTGAGCTATTAACTGCATTCAGTGAAGGCTTCATTTGCACACTTATTTGCTATTAAGTAGCTGAGTAGCTACTTAATAGTTTAGGCAAAATGATCGCTCAAAGCGGTCACTCAAACTGTCGTTTAAGCGATCTGTGAGTGATCATCGGGCTGTGTAAACCAGCCTTTAGTTTGTAGGACATCTGTTGGACACTTATGCGCCTGATAGTTGTCCCATGTTAAGGTACCTTTATAATCCGCACAGTCTGTTGAGACCACTAGTTGTATATGAAATATTGCACAATGGGTGGTAATGAGGTTTATAAGTCATGTGAGTTGCGAATCAATGCTAATATTATAAATGCGACTGTACCTCTGTCTGTGTGTTTGTTACCTTTTCACGGCTAAACCGCTGAAACGATTTTGATGAAATTTGGCTGGGAGATAGCTTGCATCTGGAGGTAGGACATAGGCTAAGTTTTATCCTGAAAATGGATAGAGGTCTCTAGGGAGCACGACGAGACAGATTTATTTGGTGATATGCAGGCGCATCACGGCTCCTCGCCGGCATGGTGCCATGCGGAGAGGAAGGGGATGCACATTATAAGCTAGGCCTCCCCAAACAGGCAGACACGTTGGAGCAGACGTCGTTGCAATTATTAAGCTAGTAGGGATACCCTGCGTTGCCCAAGATTAAAACTTGAACCAAAGACACATTAACATGGATTGAGATTTTAAAGAAAATCTTTGTTGCCCCTAGCAACCAATCACAGCACAGTTTTTATTTTACCTCAGCAGTATAACAAATAGCAACCAATCACAGCGCAACTTTTATTTTACCTTAGCTGTGTAAGAAATGAAAAGCTGAGCTCTAGCAACCAATCACAGTGCAGCATTCAGATAATAACGACTGTTTGCCTTTTCAATTCAAAAGGCTCCAAATCCCTCTAAAAATAGCATTTGCGATGATGGATCAATAAGGCTGAAGGGCGAAGCACTATAGGTAGCAGGTGTACATTTAGAGAAAACATGTTTTTCTCTTCAGCAACTGTATGTGGCGTGCTCATGTGTATATAGCCCACAAAACCTTTATATCCTAGCAAAAGATAACAAGACCAAAAACATAAATAACTGTGCTGACCTAGCATATTACAGTTACATTCTTTTCAATATACAGTAAAACACAAATTAGCTAAAAAAAATACAAATTCCATGCGGACGAAGTCGTGAGTACCGTATATACCGGCGTATAAGACGACTTTTGAACCCCGAAAAATCTGCTCTGCAGTCGGGGGTCGTCTTATGCGCCGGTAATACAAAAAAAAAAGTGTAAAAAAAAAAATTTATTACTCACCTCCCACGGCGTTCTGTCGCGCTCCGGCAGGATGTCGCTCGCTCCGGCAGGCTGTCGCTCGCTCCTCGTCCCCGGCGCAGCATAGCTTTCTGAATGCGGGGCTTGAAATCCCCGCTTCCAGAAAGCTAATACACACGCCGGCAGCCATGACAGCATTGAATGGCTGTGATTGGCTAAAGCACACGTGGCTTCAGCCAATCACACTATTCAATGACATCATTGAATGGCTGTGATTGGCTGAAGGCGCACGTGTTAGCAATCACACCCATTCAATGATGTCATTGAATAGTGTGATTGGCTGAAGCCACGTGTGCTTTAGCCAATCACAGCCATTCAATGATGTCATGGCTGCCGGCGTGTGTATTAGCTTTCTGGAAGCGGGGATTTCAAGCCCCGCATTCAGAAAGCTATGCTGCGCCGGGGACGAGGAGCGAGCGACAGCCTGCCGGAGCGAGCGACATCCTGCCGGAGCGCGACAGAACGCCGTGGGAGGTGAGTAATGAATTTATTTTTTTTTCTCCACTGTATACCGGCGTATAAGGTGACAGTTGGGGGGTCGTCTTATACGCCCCGTCGCCTTATACGCCGGTATATACGGTACTTTATATGTTTCCTATATGGTCATCAGAGCACCTGTCAGAAGGGCACAAGTTACTGCACCAGAGCTTCTAAATAATTCAATATAGTCTTCAGCACTAGACCAGCTGTGAATTCATATCAGATTTTTGGTACTCACAGGATAATTGTAAATTATGCCTCTGTCACACAGTAGTATTTTGCATCAGTGTTTTTAAGCCAAACTAGGAGCAGAACCTTCGTAGAGAAAACTATAATGGAGAGTATTCACAAATACTTGATGCAAAAAACCCCAAAGCAGAATATCGCTGTGTGAAAGTGGCCTAAAGCATAATTAATGAAAGGTTTAACAAAATCCAATCTGTGTTGGATTTTTTCCAGATTTGCTATGTATTTCACTCATTACTATAAAGTGGGTGAGACCTATGGCCAATTTTGCAAGTAACACCTGTAGATTACACTGGCCACTCTGGTGATTTATTTTTTATTCATTCATTACGATCCCCCAGTATATATACATTGGCTAGTGTTAATTTGGTTAGTTATTCCTTTCTATCTGAAACTCCTGGCCTCTTTTTCCTCAGATAGTCATGTGATCTCAATTCTGACCACTCAGATCATCTTAGGTTTATGTGTTCTCAAATTAAAGGGGTTTCCAGAGAGAATATTATGTCCCCAGGATAGGTCATCAATAGAGATGAGCGAACGTACTCGTCCGAGCTTGATACTCGTTCGAGTATTAGCGTGTTCGAGATGCTCGTTATTCGAAACGAGCACCACGCGATGTTCGAGTTACTTTCACTTTCATCTCTGAGACGTTAGCGCGCTTTTCTGGCCAATTGAAAGACAGGGAAGGCATTACAACTTCCCCCTGCGACGTTCAAGCCCTATACCACCCCCCTGCAGTGAGTGGCTGGCGAGATCAGGTGTCACCCGAGTATATAAATCGGCCCCTCCCGCGGCTCGCCACAGATGCATTCTGACAGTTCAGGGAAAGTGCTGTCTTGCTGGAGTTGCTATAGGGAGAGCGTTAGGAGTTATTTTAGGCTTCAAGAACCCCAACGGTCCTTCTTAGGGCCACATCTAACCGTGTGCAGTAGTGTGGAGGCTGCTTTTTGCAGTGTTGCACTTTTTTTTTTTTTTTTTGTATATCGGCCGTGCAGAGCATTGCGTCCTGCAGTAATTTTACATTGTCCACGGCCAGTAGTGGTGAGGCAGGGACAGAAGACATATTTAGTGTATATAGGCAGTGGGCCTTTCCAAAAACATTTGGGAAAAAAAATCTATTTGGACTGCCTGTGACCGTCCTCAGTGTACTGGGTCTCTGCTGGGGGTAGTTGTCCTAATTCATACGCAGCCAACTAAGTGTTAGAGCAGGCTTGCGCAAAATTCTTTCCTGGCTCTGCTGTGCGTTCCGTAAGCGAAGTCAGCCTCCAACCACAGGCCAATAAGCGGCACATTTAATTACAGCGTTCTGTTTCTGCACTACTGGTAATACACCATGCTGAGGGGTAGGGGTAGGCCTAGAGGACGTGGACGCGGCCGAGGACGCGGAGGCCCAAGTCAGGGTGTGGGCACAGGCCGAGCTCCTGATCCAGGTGTATCGCAGTCGGCTGCTGCGGGATTAGGAGAGAGGCACGTTTCTGGCGTCCCCACATTCATCTCACAATTAATGGGTCCACGCGGTAGACCATTATTAGAAAATGAGCAGTGTGAGCAGGTCCTGTCGTGGATGGCAGAAAGTGCATCCAGCAATCTATCGACCACCCAGAGTTCTGCGCCGTCCACTGCTGCAACTCTGAATCCTCTGGCTGCTGCTCCTCCTTCCTCCCAGCCTCCTCACTCCATTACAATGACACATTCTGAGGAGCAGGCAAACTCCCAGGAACAGTTCTCGGGCCCCTGCCCAGAATGGGCAGCAATGGTTCCGAATCCTCTCCCACTGGAGGAGTTTGTCGTGACCGATGCCCAACCTTTGGAAAGTTCCCGGGGTCCGGGGGATGAGGCTGGGGACTTCCGGCAACTGTCTCAAGAGCTTTCAGTGGGTGAGGAGGACGATGACGATGAGACACAGTTGTCTATCAGTGAGGTAGTAGTAAGGGCAGTAAGTCCGAGGGAGGAGCGCACAGAGGATTCGGAGAAAGAGCAGCAGGACGATGAGGTGACTGACCCCACCTGGTTTGCTATGCCTACTGAGGACAGGTCTTCAGAGGGGGAGGCAAGGGCAGCAGCAGGGCAGGTTGGAAGAGGCAGTGCGGTGGCCAGGGGTAGAGGCAGGGCCAGACCCATCCACCAATGTCTGTCAGCGCACTGTCCAGCCGTCACTAGCGCAAGTGTTGGAGTGCAAGCGCAAGTACGCCGCCACACACCCGCACGCTCAAGCGTTAAACGTGAACATAGCCAAATTTATCAGCCTGGAGATGCTGCCGTATAGGCTTGTGGAAACGGAGGCTTTCAAAGGTATGATGGCGGCGGCGGCCCCGCGCTACTCAGTTCCCAGTCGCCACTACTTTTCCCCATGTGCCGTCCCAGCCCTGCACGACCACGTCTCCCGCAACATTGTACGCGCCCTCACCAACGCGGTTACTGCCAAGGTCCACTTAACAACGGACACGTGGACAAGCACAGGCGGGCAGGGCCACTATATCTCCCTGACGGCACATTGGGTGAATTTAGTGGAGGCTGGGTCAGAGTCAGAGCCTGGGACCGCTCACATCCTACCCACCCCCAGAATTGCGGGTCCCAGCTCGGTGGTGGTATCTGCGGTGGTGTATGCTTCCTCCACTAAACCACCCTCCTCCTCCTCCTCCGCAACCTCTGTATCGCAATCAAGATGTGTCGGCAGCAGTCGGTGTCGCGCGGCGTGGCAGCACAGCGGTGGGCAAGCGTCTGCAGGCCGTGCTGAAACTACTCAGCTTAGGAGATAAGAGGCACACGGCCCACGAACTGCTGCAGGGTCTGACAGAGAAGACTGACCGCTGGCTTGCGCCGCTGAGCCTCCAACCGGGCATAGTCGTGTGTGACAACGGCCGTAACCTGGTGGCGGCTCTGCAGCTTGGCAGCCTCACGCACGTGCCATGCCTGGCCCACGTCTTTAATTTGGTGGTTCAGCGCTTTCTGAAAAGCTACCCACGCTTGTCAGACCTGCTCGGAAAGGTGCGCCGGCTCTGCGCACATTTCCGCAAGTCCCACACGGACGCTGCCACCCTGCGCACTCTGCAACATCGGTTTAATCTGCCAGTGCACCGACTGCTGTGCGCCGTGCCCACACGGTGGAACTCTACGCTCCACATGTTGGCCAGGCTCTATGAGCAGCGTAGAGCTATAGTGCAATACCAACTCCAACATGGGCGGCGCAGTGGGAGTCAGCCTCCTCAATTCCTTACAGAAGAGTGGGCCTGGTTGGCAGACATCTGCCAGATCCTTGGAAACTTTGAGGAGTCTACCCAGATGGTGAGCGGGGATGCTGCAATCATTAGCGTCACCATTCCTCTGCTATGCCTCTTGAGAAGATCCCTGCAAAGCATAAAGGCAGAGGCTTTGCGCTCGGAAACAGAGCCGGGGGAAGACAGTATGTCGCTGGATAGTCAGAGCACCCTCCTGTCTATATCTCAGCGCGTTGAGGAGGAGGGGGAAGAGACAGCTTGGCCCACTGCGGAGGATACCCATGCTGCTTGCCTGTCATCCTTTCAGCGTGTATGGCCTGAGGAGGAGGAGGATCCTGAAAGTCATCTTCAGAGTGAGGACAGCCATGTGTTGCGTACAGGTACCCTGGCACACATGGCGGACTTCATGTTAGGATGCCTTTCTCGTGACCCTCGCGTTACACGCATTCTGGCCACTACGGATTACTGGGTGTACACACTGCTCGACCCACGGTATAAGGAGAACCTTTCCACTCTCATACCCGAAGAGGAAAGGGGTTCGAGAGCGATGCTATACCACAGGACCCTGGCGGACAAGCTGATGGTAAAATTCCCATCCGACAGCGCTAGTGGCCGAAGGCGCAGTTCTGAGGGCCAGGTAGCAGGGGAGGCGCGAAGATCAGGCAGCATGTACAGCGCAGGCAGGGGAACATTCTCCAAGGCCTTTGCCAGCTTTATGGCTCCCCAGCAAGACTGTGTCACCGCTCCCCAGTCAAGGCTGAGTCGGCGGGAGCACTGTAAAAGGATGGTGAGGGAGTACGTAGCCGATCGCACGACCGTCCTCCGTGACGCCTCTGCCCCCTACAACTACTGGGTGTCGAAGCTGGACACGTGGCCTGAACTCGCGCTGTATGCCCTGGAGGTGCTTGCTTGTCCTGCGGCTAGCGTCTTGTCAGAGAGGGTGTTTAGTGCGGCTGGGGGAATCATCACAGATAAGCGTACCCGCCTGTCAACCGACAGTGCCGACAGGCTTACACTCATCAAGATGAACAAAGCCTGGATTTCCCCAGACTTCTCTT